>NC_137063.1:32457631-32540131 GCF_032717465.1 Coenobita brevimanus | reverse complement strand
GTTTCTTAACCCTCCCCCCCACTTCCTCACATTCCAAACCAGTGAAAAGCAATATAGTACTTAAAGAGGTTGAGTTAAGAGCTGATGGATGATAGAGTAGAGGGTGACAAACATAACTGATTTGTGACTCTGTTGAGAAATGAGGGGATAAAGGGTATTGCTTCGGAGTCAGTCAGGGACAGATATTCGCCAAATATTTCACCTTGCACTTCTCACCTAGGGCGTGTCTGTCACTTTCCGCCCTGACGCATCATATAAAAGAGAATCATCTATGGACGGAGAAACATAAAAAATCATGTCTTTGGTTAGTTTAGCTATCAGAGGAAAGTGAGAAGATATTAAAAATATTAACCGAACTTTTGTCCCATACTACTTCTATCTTCCTAAATCTGGATCACTAACTTCTTCCATTTTTTATCTGTCTCTGGGTTGCCACTGTTATGGTAATTGTTTTCTTATCTACCTCATCCTTTCTCTCCATCTCCGGTGTTGCTATTTTCACTTAGTTATCGTTTATCAACCTCTTCATCTCAACCTCAGTCCATCCCTACCTCTTCCCCCTACACATCTCTCGATTACTACTGTTACCTTAGTTCATTGCGTATCTACCTCATCCTGTCACTTCATCATTGGGTTGTCACTCTTGCGTTATTTCTCTTCCACGAAAGCCATTCCCGCCCATGACAATTTTTCCACTTTATTTTCCAAGATGTGGTGTATGGGACTGATAAGCAGGCTAGTCGCTTGGGATAATGGGAGATCCATTAACCCTTTCAACCCAAGTTATTTTATTGGTGCTACTACCAGACGATTTGTATACAGCGTTGGCAGACCTCTCCTAGCGAAGGGGTTAGTGAAACCTATATATAAATCCTCCAGTTCGAGAAGCATCTCTTAAATCGAAAAAAATTTTCTGGCGGCAGTAAGAATAGAATAAAAGAAATTCCTTCACGGGCTTTGAGGTGTTTATGGTGGGTTGAGGTCGGCGAGGGTGCTTCAGATGCAAATTTGGCAGGCAGGACGTGCACTTGTGTGACTAACGGCTGTGTGTTGGTGGAGGAAGGAGGGGGGTATTATAACCCCCGCAAAAAGTCAATTGAATTGTCTTTTTAATAGACGTGTTGTGAGTGTTAACCCTCAGTTGTTCGAAACTTACCACATTTTATTCCAGTTAACCCAAAACGCGTATATTCAGTTGAGAATGAGTCATGGAAGACTGAGTGTTAATACTGGTGTTATTTACTCTCTCATGGTCAGGACAGCTCCGGTGCTGTATTACAGCTAATGGCTGACGATTTTATATGAGCGAGTTCTAGTAGCCTTAAAACCCAAGGTAACAAGTAAGCTCAAGTTAACAATTAAGGGTTGGTTAGTTACGGATAGCCAGGTTGCTGTAAGAGATTATATGATGGTGAATGTGGCCTTGCAACGACGCCACTGAATTCACAGTGTATCCTCTTATACGGGGAAATGGTAGTACAGTAGTACATGGAATATTTATACCCATAGCCTATATGTAATAACTTTTCTGATGTGGGTATCTCTTCTATTTCATTGATGGCATTGTGATATTAATACACAAATAATACCCGCACATACACAATTAAACTAGTAAGGAAGGTTTACACAGCATTCTAAGCTTATATTAATTTTAGGCTTATATTAATGCACGAGAATCCTAGCGGGAGCCAGTGTTGTCTTGTACGCTGAGTCATGTTGTTTCACCTTCCCTAGGCATCGCCAGGAGCGGGTCGGGGGGGGGGGGAAGGAGGAGAGGTTAGGGTTATTGAACTCATGCACTTCAGATTCCACCCTCTCTCTCTCTCTCTCTCTCTCTCTCTCTCTCTTTTTGGTTTTCTTCCATGCTGCTGCTGGTTTTATAAAAATCAGGAAATACGGCTTTGTAGGAAAAGAGTAAAAAATACCATCTTTTTAACCATAGCGCCAGTACGTATTGTCTAAGTTGAACCTGTCTCCATCGCTAACACCTGACGGTTTTTCGTAGCGTTTTTTTTTTTTTTTTTTTTTTTTTTTTTAATGTGTCCGACTCTGGCCATAGGCTTCACAGCCTGCTATCAAGGCCCAGCAGTCCTCCTACCTACCATACACCTCTAGCTTAGAGATGATTGTATACATCCTAGAAGAGACAGTTCAGAACAGCTTAAATAGGAAAGATACCTGTTAGTGAAGGGATCAGCAGTAGTCATTTGTAACTTCTTCATTTTCGTAACATCTCTATTTTTTGTACCACGAGGCGATTTTACACTGGTTGCAAGAGACGATTTTATATAGCTTGGGAGACATGGTAGTGTACACGTAACAAACAGTTTACATTAACCCCTTCAATTATTGTTATCCACCGAGCTCTGTAGTATGGAGAGGCTTTCTCATGGGTAGCACCGCGTAATTTACAGTATGTAGCCACCGCCAAGGCGTCGCAGGTGTAGCGGCAGCCATGTTACACCACGCCTGATGCCCGCATTTTTGCACTGAGCAGCTCTGTGGGTTTTTGAAAGCAGCTGATGATTCTGGAAAATATAGTGCCGTGGTCCACTGTGCAGCTTACGGATACAAAAATTGGCACAGGAATTCATCGAAAAGAAATGGCGTTATATTTCACAAGTAAGAAATATATCTTGTTGCATATTATATAACATTACTGCCCTGGGGGCAGTAATGTTATAGAATGTAGGTGGGGGCACCCATCATCTACTTACTCAATGTAGAGGTGCCATATGATCTCTACACTGAGTGACAAGCCAAATGGTTTCCTGTACCCAGGAAACCATTTACTACGCTCGGTGGTAACCATATAACCGGAGTTTCTGGCAGGATTAAGTGTCCCCCAGATTCCCCTATCCAAAATCACTTAACCATGGCAGTTGTTTCAGAGAGCCTCGGAGGGCCCAATACCTGCCCAGGGCCCCAACGAAATGGGCAGATTCGCGTGGCCATGTGGAATGTGGGAGGTGTGAATGAAGAGAGCAAGAGGGTGGAAGTGGTGAATGTGTTCAAGAGTGTGAGATATGCCGTGATGGCATTGTGTGAAATGAAGATGCAGGGTGCGAAGTGGAGTGGGAGGGTGTGAAATGTGTAAGATTGGGAATGAATAGGCAAGGAAGATGCAAGGATGGAGTTGCGTTGTTGATGAATAAGGTGTGGCAGAGTGGAATGAGAGACTACAAATGTGTCACCTTGAGGTGTATGTATGTGAAGTTCAAGTTTGAGAAGGTGAAAGTGGCAGTAATTGTGGCATATGCACCGTGTGAGGAGAGGAGTGAGAGAGAGAAAGACAGGTTTTGGGATGAGCTGGGTGAAGTACAGTAGTGGGAGAAATGCCCAGGAGCTATAAAGTGATTGTAATGGGGGATATGAATGGAAGAGTAGGCACTGGTCCTGAGGATGACTTAATGGGTAGTTATGGAGTACCAGGAGAAAATGATAATGGGAAGAGACTAAAGGATATATGTCAGGAGAGGAGGTTGTGCATTTGTAACTTGTATTTCAAACACAGAGATGCACATAAATGTACATGGTATAGAGAGAACGGGGATCGTGTTTAAAGAAGCCTGATTGATTATGTGCTCGTAGAGAGGTCGATGATGGGAATGGTTGCTGATATGAGGGCCGTGAGAGGTCGATGTGGAGGTCTGTCAGATCATATGATTGTGGTATGCAAGATCAAGCTGAGAGGAGTGATGTGGATCAGGAGAAAGAGACGCAGTCAGGGAGAAAGACTGAAAGTTGAGAAGCTTAGGATCAAAGAAATGGCAGATGATTACAGGACCAAAGTAGAGGAGTTAGAATTACTGAATTGTAATGAAATAGATCTAGACACCTTGTGGAATGCATATAAGGTTTGCTTAGTTAGGAATGCTAAAGTGGTGTGTGGTGTGACAAGAGTAACAACAAAGAAGAAAGGTACGGCATGATGGGATGAGGAGGTAAAAAGAGCGGTGGAGGAAGAGAGGAAGAAGTGGCCAAAGTGGTTACAAAACAGGGGTTCAGTTGAAATAAGAACTGAATATGTTGAGAGCAAGAAGCACTTAAAGAGACTAATGAAGAGAAAAAAGGAGGAGGTAAATGAGGATGTAGGAAGAAAAATGAATGCGAACTATGAAAATAGAAAGTTATTCTGGAAAGAGGTGCGGAAATGTAGAACTGACAGTGGAAAGAAATGTGATGGTGTGAAGGATGTAGGTGGTAGATTATTAACCTATGGATATGAAGTGAGGACCAGATGGAAAGAATATTCTGAAAGCCTGATGAATGGGAACAGAGACAGCAGAGTGGCTGTAAACATGATTGGTTTTGGGGGTCAGAGAAGGAATGCAGTGCCAGGAGATATGACACTCACACAGGTGAAGAGTGCTGTGATGCGGCTGAAAAATGGGAAAGCAGCTGGGGTTGATGAGGTGTATGCAGAGATGATTAAGTGTAGTGGGGAGAGTGGAATGAATTGCTTGTTGGAGATATGTAAGAAGGCATGGATGACTGAAACTGTGCCTGCAGAGTGGAAGAAGGCTGTGATTGTACCCCTGTACAAAAATAAAAGTGAGTGATGTGAATGCAAGAATTATCGTGGCATAAGTTTATTGAGTATGGTAGGGAAGCTATATGGAAGAATTATTATAGAGAAAGTAAGAGATATCAGAAGTCCTAGTGAATGATGAACAGAATGGCTTTAGGGGTGGCAGAGGATGTGTGGATCAAATATTTGCAGTGAGACAGATAGTAGAGAAGGTTTGTGAGAAGGACCATAAGGTGTTTGTGGCAATCATGGATCTGGAAAAAACATATGACAAAGTGGACAGAAAAGGATTGTGTAAAGTTTTGCAATGTAGGGTGTAGAGGGTAAGCTGCTAGGTGCTGTCAAGAGTTTTTATGATGGTAGTGATGCATGTGTAAGAGTTAATGGGCATGTAAGTGAATGGTTCACGATTGGTGTGGGCATGTGACAAGGTTGTGTGATGTCCCCATGGTTGTTTAATATATAAATGGGTGGGGTGATGAGAGAAGTAAAATCACGAGTAATGGAGAGACGGATGGCGTTGGTAATGAATGATGATGGATGATATATCACAAATTTGTTGTATGCTGATGATGCAGTACTGCTTGCAAGTACCAGATAAGAAATTGGTAGGCTAGTGCAGAATTTTGCTGATGTCTGTAAGCGTCGTTCCTTGAGAGGAAAATGTAGAAAAGAGTAAAGTGATGGTTATTGAGAGAGAAGGTGACTCCCATTGCGATGTAATAATGGAGAGACTGGAATTGGTGAGAGAGTTCAATATCTGGGTACAGTGATAGAAAAGAGAGAAAAATGTGCTAAAGAGGTTGAAAGTAGAGTGACACAAGGAAGAAAAGTAGCTGGTGCAATGAAGGCCTTGATAAGAAACAGAGGCTTGAGTGTTGCAGCTGCACAAGGCTTACATGAAAGAGTGTTAGTGCCATGTTGACTTTAACATATGGATGTGAGACAATGGTGTGGCATGAAAATGAAAAGTCAAGATTAAGAGCAGTGGAGATGGGACTGCTGAGGAATGTATGTAGAGTACAGAGGGTGGATAGGATATGAAATAATGTGATTTGTGAAAGATGTGGAGTGAGGAAGTCGGTGGACACCAGAATCGAAGAGAGTGTACTGAAACGGTATGGTCATGTGAGGCGAATTTTTACGATAACAATAGAGTAGTGAAAAAGGTATATCTGAGCGAATTTGAAGGAGGGAGGAGGCGAGGTAGACCAAGGAGAGGGTGGAGAGATATGGTGGATGAACGTGTGAGGAAGAGAGGTTTGGAAGTCAGCGAGACTAGGGAACTGACAAGAGATCGAGCTAGCTGGATGAATGTTCTGAGGAGAAGTGCATGATCAGGGATTTTGGTACCCCTTTTTAACATAGCAGAGTCTGGACTGACACTATGGGATACAAATATGTGAAGCTATAGAATGTGGTGAATGTTTTTGGCGTATCTGATAGAGCCAGGATTCTGGGGGCTTGAATGATGAGTGAATGGAAGCGTGGCCCATTGGATTGGGCAAATTTGGGCTGTCTGGACATTGTTACTCCTCACCCTGCCCTAGGTTGGGAAAGGAGGTCCGGATGATGGTGATGATGAATACTGCCTCCTGGGATGGGGCGGGAAGATTCTTCCCCAGTATCCCTGCATGAATGAGGCCACTATAGTAGCCGCAGCGAGAAATGAACGCTGTGGTGGGGCAGGCGGGATGACCGGGGATTCCCCCACTGTAGCCATATCCACATGTCACCGACCATCGGCCACCACTGCAGTCCCGCTCCATGATCCTTACCCTGTGTCTCTGGCTTTCTCTTTCTCTCTCGGTTTCTATATAAACTGGTGTATTTCCGAAACTAATTATGAAATTATTATGACTTTTGTTCCACACCACCACTGAGGTAAAAATCAAGGAGAGTTTTCTGTATAAAGGTTTCCCCCCCCTCCTAAATGTGGCATATGAGCGGGGGAGTGCGGCCTTGCCGATACCTCCGCCTGACCTATAATTATACACTCGCCAGAACTGACCTGCCCTCATACAAGGGGGGGGAAACCTTTATACAGAAAACTCTCCTTGATTTTTACCTCAGTGGTGGTGTGGAACAAAAGTCATAATAATTTCATAATTAGTTTCGGAAATACACCAGTTTATATAGAAACCAAGAGAGAAAGAGAAAGCCAGAGACACAGGGTAAGGATCATGGAGCGGGGCTGCAGCGGTGGCCGACGGTCGGTGACAACCTACCTCTATGGTCGGTGACATGTGGATATGGTTACAGTGGGGGAATCCCTGGTCATCCCGCCTGCCCCACCACAGCGTTCATTTCTCGCTGCGGCTACTATAAAACGGGCCCATTTATCTCCAGTCTTTCTATCCATGTCCATTTCTCATCTGTTCACACTCTCTTGTAGATATTTCCATGTTTCTTCCGGCCTTTATCAATCCGGACATTTGGTTTCATGACATGGATAGTGCCTTTATTGGTAAGTTCTGCACTGCAGCAACCTCTGGCGTTGTTTTATACTCATTGGCTAAATGTACTCGATATAATTCGTTGAAGTAGGCAGGAAAAAAAAATCATAATCCATATATGTTTTTGTATTATAAGCGACGAGTGTATCTTTATTAATAACCACTGCTTAGCGGAAGTAAAATATATGAATTTGAATATGAATGCTGGTGTTTCGATACGGCGGCCAAAATCACACGCCCCCGGCGGAGATAGCCTCTCCATATTATAGAGGTCAGTGATTGTTATCAGACCCCATGGCTTTGGTTACATCCCCGTTATTCATAACTTGGAAAGCTCTTCAGGTTCAAATTTAATCTCATTTATTTTACTTACCACGTTCACATGATTTGTTTCGGATCTTTGAAAATTCTCTTCGTTTACATCTGCTGTCTGGAATTTCTCATTCATAATGTTACACATGTCTTCTCTTTCATATTCTTTATTATCATCTTTTAGTTTTACAGTTTTGTCTTTTGTGTTCATTTTACTGTTTGTATACCTGTAAAGCAATTTTGGATTACTTCCATACTTATCCACTATATTCATTTCATATGTAGCTGCTGCTTCTCTTCTAATCTTCATATAATCATTTCTGAAACATTTAAATCTCTCCCATGCTGATTTAGTTTCCCTTGCTATGTTCCAAGCATTGTTTCTTTCTTCTTTTTTGGGTTTTTCCCATCACTGCACTACATTTATCATTATACTGTACCATTCTTTTTCCTTGTCGAATCTAGCTCCATATTTAGGAACATAATTTACTAACACCTTCAATGTATGCTTCCTTAAACTGAAAGTATTGTTACTTCCCCACCCCACACTACCACAGGCTCCAGCAGCAGTAGTACATTACATGAAGGACGTTGCCCAGTGAGTTGTTCTTTCTATGGTCAGCCTTAGGTGTACAGTACACAAGATCAGCTGAGGTAAAAATAAACACTGGCTCCTTAATATTCACTGTCTTTATTTTCCAAATAATTCCGCTTAATGCCTTCCAACTTCACTGTTCTCACAAGCACTGGAGCTATACACACTTTACTAACTGCTATTACACATAATGCTTAACAACACTTCACAGTTATCACATTTAATGCATGACACTTCACGATTTTCTCAAGTACCATTGATATACTATTACACTTAATGCTTAACAACACTTCACAGTTACCAGACTTAATGATTGACACTTCACTATTTTCTCAAGTACCAATGATATACTATTAGACTTAATGCTTAACAACACTTCACAGTTATCACACTTAATGCTTGACACTTCACGGTTTTCTCAAGTACCAGTGATATACAAACTTCAATAACCCGTCACTGTTTGCCACTGTTTTCACAAGTACCAAAAATATACAATCTTCCCTGACACTGCACTACAGTCAAACTGACCTGACACTCGACAGAACGCCAAATCGACTGACTAACTTACTAATCTCTTCCTCATCCTTATATAGGCTTGCATTGTTCTAGACTGATCTACATTCCACGAGAACAACAGTTGCCAGTTCGGAGACAACCAAGACATAGGCCTACCACAGTTTTCTTACATTACTTAACACTCTAAATCATTTACCATAGGAACTTAAACTACATAATTCAACAAGCAATTACTTAAATAAAACATTATAAAGAAAAAGAGTGCAAAATCTGATGTATAACTTGAGAAATACCTAAGCTTACAAACAGCAGACAAACTGGTAACTCTGATGATTCGTACCGGAACTTACGGTACCAGAAATGTCTCGAAGGTACAAGACTACCTAACTGGCAAATCTCCCTTCATGACACTACCCCCTCCCTAGTTCTTTGTCGTCCTGACAAAACTACTCAATATATACAAACATAAACCCTAATCCTAACGAAACATCCAACTGTACACAAAATAATCTTTCAACTTATCAGGTCTTCTTCAATGCCACTTCTGACGACGTCCTTGTTCCTCCACACAGCCCACTCCTCCGGGTAGGTCTTGGTCCTCTTCTTGACACAGCACACATCACAGGTTTGACACCACTCATCAACATCCTGACGCATGCCGATCCAGTAGAACTTGTGTCGCAGCTGGCTTAGAATTGTCTTCACTCCTAGGTGCCCTCTAGTGATCTGGTTATGGGACTCATCCAAGATCTTAGACCTCATCTTCTTTGGAACCACCAGTTGCCAATACTTGTTGAGACCATCAGGTGTCTTCCACTGATGCTCCAGTAGTCCATTGTTAAGAAGGTCCCACTGACTCCAGTAGCTCTTGGTCGCAGGGCTTAACCTGGAAACTTCTTTCCAAGATGGCCACACTGTACTCTGCTGCAGCCACTCTAGCATGGGTTTCAAACCTGCATCCTCCATCCGCATCCTCCCCAGGTCCTCATCATCTGATGCCGGCCTCATCACCACAGTACAGCAGCATTTCCTTTTGTGATTCCCATTCTTACCACACTCCTTGCTGTCTGTTCTTCTGTCTTCTGTCACACTATTCATGAAGGTTCTCCAGCATTTCTTCAGTGGTGGGTCTTCTGCAGCCCTCTTCTTATCATCCCAACCATTCTGATCCGCAAGTAACTCAAACTGTGAACAGTAAGCTTCCCAAGATACTCTACCATCAGATTCTTGAGGTTTCTTCTTAATTGGATCCCCAGTATAGCCATGCACTTCACTGGTTTGGGGCCTAAAAACTGAGGCATCATAATTATGTCCAGGACTTGAACCTCCAACATTCTGATTATTCAACCCTGCTATGCCATCTTCTGATGCGTGGGATCTGCCAAGATTCACCACACACTGTCCACTCCTTTCATAAAGTCTCTGTACACTAACCTGAGGCTCAGCAGTCCAATATTTCTCTACAGCCTCCATATTCTCACTAATTATCTTCTCATGATCGACTACATGCTTCAACTGCCTGTCTACATGCTGTTAGCACTCTATCACAATTCCCTCACTAATCTTTCCATGGTTGTCCACATACTGTCTGCACTCTGTCACTATTCCCTCTCTAATCTTCAGCTGGTTTTCCACATGCTGTTTGCACTCCGTCACTATATCCTCGCTGATTGTCTTCATCTGGTCATCTATATGCTGTTTACACTCGCTCACATTATTGCTTACCTCATACTTCTGCTGCTCTAGCTTGGCACGTACCTTCTCCTTAAGCTGCGGCTGTTCTTCCTTGATTTCCCCCATGAAAGCATCTGGCTGTCCTTGCACCCTCAGCTGTACTTCCTTCTGTTGCTCCTGTAATGCCTCTTTAAGTCGTTCATATTGTTCTTTCTGTTCTTCGTTCTGTGCTTGCAGTTGTTCCTTGATTTCTTTCTTCTGTGCCTGTAATTGTTCTTCAAGCTTTTTCTGTCCTTTGTTCTGTGCTTGTAGTTGTTCTTTGATTTCGTTTCTGAGCTTTTTCCGTTCTTCACTTTGTGCCTGTAATTGTTCTTTGAGTTCTTTCTTTTCTGCCTGTAATTGTTCTTGTAACGTTCTTTAAATTCGTTTCTGAGCTCTTTATTTTGTGCCTGTATTAGTTTCACGATTGTCGCCAGAGAAAATTCCTCTTCCTGCCCAGCTCGAGATCTTGTCTTCACACCTTCTGCTTCCATGTCGAAGATTAGACTCACTGCAGCCCTGAATAATCCCACACTCCTGACACCAGTGTTAGGTCCCATTTCCCCACACTGCCACAGGCTCCAACAGGAGTAGTACAGTACAGGAAGGACGTTGCCCAGTGAGTTGTTCTTTCTATGGTCAGCCTTAGGTGTACAGTACACAAGATCAGCTGAGGCAAAAATAAACACTGGCTCCTTAATGTTCACTGTCTTTATTTTCCAAATAATTCCGCTTAATGCCTTCCAACTTAACTGTTCTCACAAGCACTGGAGCTATACACACTTTACTAACTGCTATTACACTGAATGCTTAACAACACTTCACAGTTATCACATTTGATGCTTGACACTTCACTATTTTCTCAAGCACCAATGATATACAAACTCTAATAACCCGTCACTGTTTTCACAAGCACCAAAAATATACAATCTTCAATGCACTGACACTGCACAACACTCAAACTGACATGACACTCGATTGAACTCTTAGCCGACTGACTAACTTACTAATCTCTTCCCCGTCCTTATATAGGCTTGCATTGTTCTAGACTGATCTACATTCTACGAGAACAACAGTTGCCAATTCGGAGACAACCAAAATTTAGGCCTAGCACAGTTTTCTTACATTACATAACACTCTAAATCATTTACCATAGGAACTTAAACTACATAACTCAACAAGCAATTACTTAAATAAAACATTATAACGAAAAAGAGCACAAAAACTAATGTAGAACATACGAAATAACTAAGCTCACAAACAGCAGAGAAACTGGCAACTCTGATGATTCGTACCAGAACTTACTGTACCAGAAATGTCTGGAAGGTACGAGACTACCTAACTGGCAAATTCCCTTCATAACAGTATATATTTTCCATATGCTTGGCATCATTGTAGTCTCTCCAATCATGTTTTGTGAAATCTTTTCTCAAAACGTTAAAAACAGTTTTACTTTGAATATACGTGTTTTCCTTACAAGCTCTTCTGTTTCATCTTGCCGGTTTATAACCTCAGTTTCAATTAGTATATGATCACTCATACCTAGGGGACAACAGCACTTTATATTTTGGGTATCATTTGGATCTTTTGTGAAAGCAAGAGCTAACCTTGATGGCACATCGTCACCGCTTGTTCTTGTATTTTTCTTAATGTTTTGTATCTTTAAGTTCTTTGTTGCTGGTTCTTGTAATTTAAAACCCCGTGTATTGGTATTATTACCTGTATTACTTTCCTCCCAGTTAACCTCTTTATGGTTAAGATCTCCAGTTAATACCAAATTGTTTCTTCTTTGTACTCATTTTCCCAGGTGTATCAGCAGTATCTCTACTTATTGCTTCATATTCTTCATCATTCCATGTTTTTGTTCGGTGGCATATAAACTAGTATATCAATATTACTACATTTATTAATGATGATCTCTATTGTTTTAGCTTCTACAATTTTATTTCCGGTATTTATAGTACATGTCTTGCCTTCAGATCATATTTTGTCATTATTTAAACTCCTTCCCCAGCTCTTCCTTCTATATCTCTCATCCATGTATACAGTATATTATATCCACTCCAACCCATCATCTCAACTCTCACGACCTTTTTAAATTCTATTTCACCTAAACAAATTACTTCTGTGTTTTTTCTTTGTTAATGTAATCATTTTAACTCAGACTTTCTAAAAATCATTCCATCTGTATTACTGTACATTATTTTTATTACACTGTTCTCCGCGTCTCTTGCTTTACCATGTGTAACATCTCTTACTTTGTGATTTTTAGTTACATTCTTTCTGTCTTCTCTTTTTTATACCATTTAACCGTTTTCATATTCATTACTCTATAAAAATTGAGAAACTTTACTTCTTTGTCTGTTCTCCCACTTCTGTTTTCCTTTGCATGTGATACTAAATTGCTTATATTTCTCCTATTCATCCCGATTCAAGTCCCACCTCACCACTGTCCCCATGTAGCTCTCACTCTCCATGTAAATTTCATCACTTCCTCAGCCACCGTTACTGACCTGAACTGAATTTTGACTGGCTGTTCCAACCTCCACACTCCCTCAATCTCTTCCTCCCATCCAGTACTTTTCTCTTTCTAACTCACCAATCAATGCTTTGGCTGGCTTTTCCTCTGTCTCTTTTCTCTCAGCTCTTTATCAGATTTCATCTTCTTTATCTCCAGACACTATCACTTATTTTTTTTCCGATCTACACTCTCTCTTTCGTTATGTTCTCCCTCATTATTTTGATATCCGGTACTTTTGCATCAGTAATGGCCTAATTTTTTTTTTTTCCTTGTCTTCGCTCTCCATCTCTCCTTAGTCCTTGTTTGTTCTTCCATTATTTCATTTGATGCAGTTTTTTTATTTATTTCATTCACCTTCCCTGCAGTCTGCACATTTTTCATTTCTGCTTCCACCTCCTCTGTTCTGACATGATTTTTCTGTATACATCTCTATAATGTTTCATGCTCTTCCATTAATTTCTTAAATTTACTTTCCACCTCTGCCTTATATTCTACCAGTTCTTTCTCAGCCTGCATCTTTCTCTCCATTTCATCCCTCACAGTTAGTCACTTCTTCAAAGCAGTGAACCTCCCTATGATACCCTTACCAAAATCCTTAGATTCACAAATTACCTGTGTGCTTTCTAACATCATAACCTCCTGCTCAGCCATCACCTGCTTCTCTAACTTTTTCTTCATCTCCTTAAATAAACCCTGAATCCTTTCAAATTCCGGTAATTCAGGATTCTGCCTTTAGCCACTAGATTTACCCTTTCCTGTAATTGTGGGTGTAGCTCCTGAGAATCGGGTGGACATAGTTGATTTCGAGCGCTAGTTTCTCAAGTTGTTGCATAATCGCACATGTGAGTGGCCCGACCCGGCCTGGCCCGACCATAGCGCTTAGGAGAAGCTTGTATCTCAGCAACCACAGGGCCGATCACTGCATGGTTTGCACTGTATGGTAGCCTAATTCTTTAAGATTTGTTCTTGACAGGTTCCATCACACCCAGGCGGTGCATGTGGCACGTGACATGCGCCAAGTGCAGCCTGTCAAAAATCTTCAGAAGGCCTGACAGTTTGCCGTAATGGCATGAAACTTGGTAGGGAGATAGCCATCAGTATAGTCTAGGCATCCACAGGGTGTAAAGGGACATTTCAGTGCTTTAAAAATTAAATGGCCTCTCTCGTACCTCGTCGACAAAGGCGTTTTACTGGTGTAAGCAAAGCCCTTGTTCTTGTTCCGGTGTTTTGTGATCAGCAGATTTCTAGAATATCTACATCTTGTATTGCAGACCTTCCGTCTGCTTATTATCTCTTAATCCATAGATTTTTAAATTGATGTTGAGGCATATACTTGGCATGAATATTGTTCTCCTGTCTCACAGATTATATAAATTTTTATTCTCCGTTCGGCTTATATCCAGTCGCTTTTACGGTCGCCCTTAGTGTGTGTGTGTGTGTGTGTGTGTGTGTTTTACAAATTATTTTGTTTGATAAATCAGGGGGTAGGGGAGTTTCAAGAATACTCCCCCAGTATCTCTGTTTGTCGCACGAGGCGACTAAAAGGGTTTGTGGTGGGTTAGTGCCCCACTCCGTAAAAAGAACTAACTAAACAAGCAAATAAAGCACCTCGGACCAGGACGGACCATACATTGATGACTAAGGAACGGACAAAGGACATTCTGAGGGTGGGGACATGGAATGTGAGAGGAGTGAATGATGAAGTGAAAGAGAGAGAGATTGTCCAGGTGCTTGAAGATGCAAGAGTGAATATATGTGGATTGACTGAAACTAAATGGAAAGGTGAAAGGGTGAGAGAGTGGGAATATGCTTTAGGTATATGTGCAGGAGTTAATGAGAATGAGAGGGCAAGAGAGGGAGTATGTCTGATGATATGCAAGAAGTGAAAGAATATAAGAGAGTGTGGAACAGTGGGTGCATGGATTGTATGGGTGAAGATGAAAGTAGGTATACAAGCGTGGGCGATTGTATGTGTGTATGCCCCGACAAAGGACCAAGTGGCAAGAGTGAAAGATGAGTTTTGGGCGAGAGTAGAAGCATGTATGGACAAGTTTGAGAGGAGCGAGAGAGTGCTTTTGATTGGAGACATGACTGGCAAAGTTGGGAATGTACGAGTGGATAGAGTGGTTGGTCAGTGGGGTGTGCCAGCAGAAGTAGATGGGAATGGTAGTGCTTTGGTGGACATCTGTGCTGGTAAGGGGTTGGCAATAGCTAACACCTACTTTCGGCGTAAGATGATCTACAGGTATACATGGAGAGTAATGAGGAGGATGGATGGTGAACTTGTTGAACGAAAGGCAATGATAGACTACGTGTGTGTGGATGGGCAAATGAGAAGACAAGTGTTGGATGCAAGAGTGTGGAGATGGTGGGGGAATGGAGTCTCATACCATCACTTAGTGATGGCCAAGGTAAAGCTGCAAAGAAAATGGTTGAAGAGACGAAGAAAGTGGATGAAGAATTTGGGAGGAATCTGAGTGTGAAATGGAGGGAGAGTAAGAAATTGTTTTGGAAGGAGGTAAAGAAAGTCAGGCAGTATGAAAGGGGAAATAGTAGGGGAGTGAAAGATAGGAATAATAGATTGTTGATGGAGAAGAGAGAGAAATTGAGAAGATGGAAGGAGCACTTTGAGGATTTGTTGAATGTAGAGAGTGAGAGCAGTGCAAGTATAAGTGGTTGGGGAATGGCTGGGAGAAGAAGAGATGAGAGGAGGGAGGAAGAGATCAGTAGGGTGGAAGTAGTGGAAGCAATGAAGATAAAGATGGGAAAGGCCCCAGGAATTGATGGAGTGTGTGGTGAAATGCTGAAGTATGGGGGTGAGATTGTAGTGGAATGGATATGAAAGTTGTGTAGATTGGCTAGGGAAGAGGAAAGGGTTCCAGAGGACTGGAAATGAGGTATAATTGTTCCTTTATGCAAAGGAAAAGGGGAGAGAGAAGTATGTGGTAACCATAGGGGTATGTGCCTTCTTAGTGTGACATGGAAAATTATATGGTAGAATACTCATTGATAGGGTTAGGCAGATGACAGAGGAGCTAGTTGGAGAAGAACAAGGGGGATTTAGGAAGGGAAAAGGGTCTGTAGATCAGATATTTGTTCTAAGATGTTTAGTGGAGAAGTATCTAAAAAAGGGAAAGAAAGTGTATGCTGCCTTCATGGACTTGGAGAAAGCTTATGACAGAATAGATAGGCAAAGTATGTGGAAGGTGTTAAGAATATATGGAGTGGAGGGGCAATTATTGAGTGCTGTGAAGAGTATGTACGAAGGAGCTGGGCTACGGTGCGAGTTGTAAAGGAGGTGCAATGTAGGGCAGTGGATGTGGGGGTGGCTTTGATGAATGAGGGTGGGATTTGGAAGATTCCGGTGTTGCTGTTTGCTGATGATACAGTATTGTTGAATGAAGATGAATGGGAGTTGCAAGGTTTAGTGAATGAATTTGGGACAGTGTGTAGGAAAAGGAATCTGAAAGTTAATGTAAACAAGAGTAAAGTTATGGTGTTTGAGAGGAATGAAGTCACAGAATGTACAGTGAGGTTGGATGGTGAGGATATGGAGAATGGGAGTGCATTCAAGTACTTGGGTATTGTGATGAGTAAAGATAGAACTCTGGGGGATGAAGTGCGTGAAAGGGTACAGCAGGGATGGAAGGTTGTTGGTTCACTGAAAGCAGTGATGAGAAATAGGGAGGTGAGTATGGAAGTTAAGAAGTCACTGCATGGTAGTATTGTGATCCCTACCCTGACGTATGGAAGCGAGGCGTGGACCTTTCAAGAGGGGAAGAAGTCAAGAGTGAGAACAGTGGAAATGAGTTACTTGAGAGGAGCCTGAGGAGTGACATGGAGGGACAGGTACGAATGAAGAAGTGAAGGAACGTTGTGGGGTGGATGTGGTTGAGAAGATTAGTAGAAATACACTGAGGTGGTTTGGACATGTGGAGAGAATGGAGAATGAAAGACTGACTAAGAGTGTGTATGTAGGTGAGGTGGAGGGAGGGGTAGACCGAGGATGAGGTGGAGGGATGGAGTTGAGAGGTATTTGAGGGAGGAGGGAGTGAGTTGGGGGGAGGGTAGTCAAATGGTGGGTGACAGAGCGACTTGGAGGCGTTTTGTCTGCGGCCACCCTTTGCGGGATTAGGGCGTCGGGCTATAGATAGATAGATAGATATTATCATCGGAATTCTTACTGTGTTCCAGCCTTTTGAGTTTCCTTTTTTTTTATATATATTAAATCTTCCTCCCACCAGGGGATATTATTTAATACTTGTATGATATTATTTCATAGTAGTGATAGTTTCAAACCATTTTTTTTTTCTACTTAAGAAAGATCTCTCATATTGAATAGGTTACTGAAGTCTGTACCTAACCTGGCCAGAGTTTGTCGAAAAAAATTTAAATTATTTGAAGCAAGTGCAGCTTGCGGGAGGCCTAGTTTGGTGAAGTTAACAGTGGCTGTTTATAGTCCCAGCACTTGGGGGGGGGGGGAATCCAACGATCTCCCTGCCCATCCTGAATTTCCTGTAGGAGTTATCTGAAAAACAAAAACGACATTTGTAATTAGGATTTTCTCCACTTAAGTAACGCGCTCTCTCTCTCTCTCTCTCTCTCTCTCTCTCTCTCTCTCTCTCTCTCTCTCTCACTTAAATGACATAAGTATATTTTTTAAAAATATATTCAGCATACCCAGTGCTTTATTAAATAGGGGTAAGTGGGTTTAACTTACAATACACTTCCAGCCGGGTTTATTTATACTTAAGCACGAGGGATCAGCTAAGGGTTAAGATGAATTAAGCTCGTTTGGTGGCGCCAGTTGATATACTCTTCTTATGCCTTCGCCCACCAATGGTGGAGGAGGCAGTATGTGATTGGTCTGGCCGTCTCTCCGTGCGTGTGTGCTTGGGTCCATGCATCCGTAACACTCTTGTGGGTGTGATATCTCTTAAACCCAACGATGGATTTCCACCAAACTTTTGTTAATGATGCAGTATGAGGAGATGATGAACTGATTAGGTCAGCTTGGTCAAAGGGTCAAAGGCCAAGATCGTATGGGGTCGACATAGTGAGTCTTTATGGGCGTAATATCTCATGAACCCCACAGCGGAGTTCAGCCAAACTTTGTCATTGATACAGTATGACGGGACGATGAACTGATTAGGTCAGCAAGGTCAGGAGGTCAAAAGTCAAGGTTATATGAGTGTGGGCACGATATCTCCAGAACCCGTCGACGGATTTGGACCAGGCTTCTGCCATTGATACAGTATAAAGGGACGATGATCTGATGAAGTCAGCAATGTCAAGAGGTCAAAGGTTAGGGTTATATGGGGTTGACCGTCTATCTTGTCTCACTTCAACTCACAATAAAGCCTGTCATGGAGGTTGTACGGCGAGTTCGTGCGCAAGACTTGGTGGAAGCATACTGAGCGACGCTTTGCGTCCACAGCTTGGGGTCCGAGTTTTTGGTATTTCAGTACTTTTAACTTGGCATAAAATTTCCATTTCTCCGTATTTCAGTTCCGAATGGTAACGAGATTTACAATAGAATATGATACCCGTCACAAAGCAGCGCTATAGAAAGGATGTATTGCTGTAGCATTGTCTCTTTCTACCAATGAGGTACCCGTTCGTGAAATTAGCAGGAAAAAGGAAAACCAAAGTTGGGCCAAGTTAAAGTAACAAGAGTATAGTACTTGCGACCCCAGTCTCACTTGAACAAGAACTTCGTGAGCTGTAGGCCAAAACTACCTCTTTTCCACAGTTCACCATGTCCATTCGGGATAGGGAAGTTGTGGAGCATTTCTTTTACCAGGCAGAGGAGCCACTTGGTTATATCAGTGCCACCAGATGAAGGCGGCCCCGTATGACAGTCAGAAAGCTGTAGACATCATCGTATTGAAGGGGTTAATAGAAACATTATCTCATCACTTTGTGGGAAGAATTTAGTTGAATTCCCTTTACAAAATCCGTTAATATATAAACAATGTCTGTCCGTGTGATTGTCGTGTGTGGATATTGAGAGGGTTGTACAATACTGTAGAACTCTAAGCAGCTCTAACAGGTGTAACTTTTCACGACGAGTTTAGATGTGTACACTAGTCACAAAACTGGCGCTCTTGATGGCCAAGATTAGAACTATATGTTATTAGAAATAATCGTCAGCACGGTGGAAGCATGGTAGCCAGTTGCCGTAAAGTTTATTACTGCAGCAACTACCTATCTATTATCTATCTATTGCCAGACGCCTTAACCCCGTAAGGGGTGGCCACAAAAAAATCGCCTCCATGTAGCCCTGTCCCCCACCATTTCACTGCCCTGCTCCCAGCTCACACCTCCCTCTCTCATATACCTCTCCACTCCATCCCTCCGTCTCATCTTTGGCCTACCCCTCCCTCTTCCCCCCTCCACCTCACTCACACTCTCCTCGTTGGTTTCTCGCTCTCCATCCTCTCCACATGGCCAAACCATCTCAGTGTATTTCTCCTAACGCTTTCTGTCACATCCACATCCACACCACTACACCACTTCCTCATTTGTCAGTTTGTTTCTCCATGTAACTCCACATGCTCCTCTCAGATAACATATTTTCACTGCTCTCACCCTTGACTTCTGTCCTTCCAGCAAGGTCCAAGCTTCACTTCTATACGATAGAGTTGGTATCACAAAACTGCCATGCACCGACCTTTTTTTTTTTTTTTTTTTTTAATCCGTGATCACTTACGTATTTCTTATCACTGCTTTGAAAGAATCAGCCACCCTGCTTCCTTGTTGTACCCTTTCAAGCACTTCATCCTTCAAACACTGTATTTTAACTAAAAATACAAGGAAGAAGATAATAATAATAATGGTGTGTGTGTGTGTGTGTGTGTGTGTGTGTGTGTGTGTGTGTGTGTGTGTGTGTGTGATCTTTGTAACTCTGATAAGATCCGTGTGGGCTTTGTAACTACGCTCTGGTCTGTGTGGTGTTTATAGCAGTGATAATGTCTCTGTTATTTGTGTATTTTCCTGTGGCCCTTAAGTGGTGTGAAGTGGCTGATAACTGCAGTTAATTAGACAAGATACTGTCACCTTGTTGATCTCCAGACTTACAGTTTACTCTCTCTCTCTCTCTCTCTCTCTCTCTTGATAGATAAAAAAATGGATAGGTGAATAGAAATAAATATTTGTATTTAAGCTCTGAACTGTCGTTTCCCAATTATTTTACTGCCACCACCACCCTTTTTATTTTTGTCCCTTTACACGACCGTTGTCATATTGGACGTATGTTGTGAAAGCCGTGTGGCGTCTACTTCTACTCTCCTTTTAATATAAACAGGCCAAGGTTTTTCTCCATTTGCACCGTATTTCATATAGCTCAATAAGAAAAAAGACAGTTCTACGTCTCTACATTCTTTTCGCAGCACTTTGCACCATATTTTAATGTTAATCTATTGTTAGTACTCGTCATTGAAGATGGAGAGATGTTTTATTCCAGGTTAAAGTAATGAAAGAATATAGTAATACCGCCGTTGCTGCTGCTAAACCACCTAGCATGTATTAGCCTTTCGTTGTAGCCTCGTACACCATGACCTTTCTTTATCACCTCCACCATGACGCTGCTGCCATCCGTTCTGTTTCTCCTTGAATATGCGCAGTTGGCCTTATATAAACGTGTTGTCGTCCTGCCCTCCTATCACTGTATTTAATTATAACACAGATGGCCTGGTGTATGCGCCACGGATTTAGGTTTAACTGGTTCGTCCTGTCTGTACGTATATAATATCCATTCGCCACGGTTGCTGCAGTTTGGTATTCTGTTCAGGCCCAAGCCTGAGGACAATGTTGAGATGTTAAGCAGGTTATCACTAGAAGATTTTAATGCTACCACCTAAAGATTTTGTTCGGACTACCACCAAATGATCTCGCTCGGGCTAATACCATATTTTTTTCATGGTGACGCCAGATATTGAACATCTAAGAGAAATCCCAGCAGTGTAAGTCTGAAAAGAGAGTAATCAGTTCGCTGCTATATTGGCACGCCTAAGATACTTAATACTAAGGCCATCACAAGATGATTGTGTGGTGGAGAGAATTT
Organism: Coenobita brevimanus; assembly: GCF_032717465.1. Taxonomy (NCBI): domain Eukaryota; kingdom Metazoa; phylum Arthropoda; class Malacostraca; order Decapoda; family Coenobitidae; genus Coenobita; species Coenobita brevimanus. The sequence goes on along the minus strand of NC_137063.1, from coordinate 32,519,422 downwards.
TTACCTGTCAGAGAGTTAATCCCCTCCATCAGCCGACATTATTCAGATAAGGTTATATTTCTCTCAGTGAACAGGTTGTATCATTGCATTAATCCGTTTTTTTTTTTTTTTCCCCTCGACTCTGAGCATAGGCTTCTCAGCCTGCTCTGGCGAACATTTTTGTTTTCATTTCCGTTTCTAGCTGATGATTTCACTAAGCAAAATAAGGCCGTCCCGGAATGAAGGGATAGATAGTATGAAGGTTCTTTAAGAAGGTTTAGGTTCCTGCTACATCCATTTTTTTTTTTTTTTTTTTTAATAGTTTCTGGGTGACCTGTATAGTTGGTGTTTAGAATCCGTCAGTAAAGCCCTACCTTAAGTCATTGTATATGAAGGGAGTTTGTGGAGATGGTTTATGTATCCCTCGTCTGGTGTACAGGAGGTACAGAGAGAGAAATAAGTATCTTCCCGAAGTTTGACGAATATGTTACGGAAAAATCGTACCATCTGAAACACACAGATGTAGTGATAGGGTTTTCCTTGTAATACGTGTTTTACATTTTTCTTCAGACGGAACTGGGAAGATAGTTCAGATAGTTTCTCTCTCTCTCTCTCTCTCTCTCTCTCTCTCTCTCTCTCACACACACACACACACACACACACACACACACACACACACACACACACACACACACACACACACACACGTATGCTGAGTGAGAGACCGCCGTCGTACCCACTTACCTATTTCATACTGCTGCAGGTAGGGTTATGCTGCTACTAATATTCTTCCTGTTGCCGAAAGTTTTTTATTCACTTTACGAAAGACTTCTCGTAATGAAAGGGTTAAGCACAAGAATAATCGTAAACCCCCACACGGCGAAAGTTTGTCGTCTATTGTATTCTTGCTGCCATCAGAATATTAGATTGAGCTTTGGGTAGACTTTTCAGAATGGAGTAGAAAAGCCTTTATTAACTCCTTCAGTATAAGATGTGTTTCCTAAGCTGAAGAAAATCGCGTGGAGGTAGAAAGACTTATACGCCATGGTAGTGAAGAGATTGAGTTTCATATATAAATATGTTCATAAAAGCATTGCATTTAGCGGGGCAGAAGTCGGCTAAATTCATATCAGTCATAAACACTGCGTTAACATAATGTTTGTTTTGCAGTTGGATTTTTACTAATTGTTCCTCTATTTAAGTCCCTTATTATGAGGGCTTTCCCTGTCTGAACAGAATCATCTGTCTAGAATTAAATTTAACTTGTCTGTCAACAAAACTATTCTAAATAATTTAATGGCTTGTAATGGCCTTTGACATGCAATTAGAGATGACCAGTCTGACATGCAATAAACAATTAGGTAAAGTCCCCAGCACCCCCTTAAGTACCCCCCTCCCCCGTCTCTTATCCCCTTCCACCCACACAACAGTTTAAAGAACAACAAACATAAGTTTTGGTCAGGAGGTCACCTAAATATGCACATAAATTTCTAGATAACAGGAGCAGAGTATCAAGGGCAGAGAGAGAGAGAGAGAGAAGGAGGGGGCGATATCTTGTAACGTGCCTTTTCTCATATTTTTCCAGATTTTGATTCGCTGTGTGTGTGTGTGTGTGTGTGTGTGTGTGTGTGTGTGTGTGTGTGTGTGTGTGTGTGTGTGTGTGTGTGTGTGTGTGTGTGTTCGTTCTGGTAGGAAAACTGTTCACCAGATGTATTGTTTTATTTGTATAACATTTTAAAAAATCGTTAGTGCACAGTAAGTGTTAATAATATTGTTTTCACCAGATATTAACAATATACTTTATTTTCACAGGTAAGTTGCGCTTTAGTTCTTCTCAGCCGTACTACAGACGGAGTAAGTACAAGACCACAATAAACGATTGTGGTCTATAAATGTAATTTTTTTTCTGAAGTAGATTTTTTTTTTTTTAGTCGTCAGCGATGAAATTGACGTTACTGTGGCTGTACTGACTCCCAAAAACACAGCACGGCATGTCTTTAAGTACTGTGCATACACGATGCCTACCACTCACCCCCCTCCTCACACACACACACACACACACACACACACACACACACACACACACACACACACACACACACACACACACTTTCATCAAGAAAGAAGCTCAATTTGCAATGAAGATTGTAGTATATATATATATATATATATATATATATATATTATATATATATATATATATATATATATATTACTCTGTTGTCTTTATTTTATATTGTCGATGTAATAATTCGCGCAAATAGTACTAGAGGTCCTCCTAATGGGGGAATCACACCAGCCGCAAGCCGATACATATCTAGCGCGGCTCGGAGTATGACCTTGACCTTGGCCTACTTTCACCAATTTCGAACTCAAGGAGATTTTCATCCCCACTACACACCTCTAAAATTTTGTGTTGATATATTGAACGGTTGCGAAGTTATCTTGGTAACAGACACACAGATCTTGACCTACTTTCACCAATTTCGAAGTTGTCGAAGATTTTTATCCATATTGCACACCTGTAAAATTTTGTGATGATATCTTGAGCGATTGTGAAGTTATGCTAACAGACACAGACACACAGACAGACAAACTGAAAACAATACTCATATAGATTTTTATCCCTACTACACACCTGTATAAAATCTTGTAATGATATCTTGAGCGGTTGCAAAGTTATCGTGGTAACAGACACACAGACCTTGGCCTACTTTCACCAATTTCGAACTCGTGATTGATTTTTTTTTCCCCTACTACACACCTGTAAAAATTTTGTGATTATCTTGAGCGGTTGCGAAGTTATCTTGCTAACAGACTCACACACACACACACAAACACAGGCAGACAGATTGAAAACTACCAGCTTCGCTATCGTGGCTAGCAACAACTGTGTTAGCGCCATTTTATGTTAAATTTTTGTTACGGACAACAGGTAGTTGTATTGTTTTGTAAATGATAACTTCGCCTGCAGCAGGATATAATTCGCTGTACCGTAAAATGAAGCAGAGATAATGTATAGTCATAAAGTAAACAGATACCTGTCCAGAGAGAGAGAGAGAGAGAGAGTTTATTGTATTCGTTGGGCTGGATGTGCAGTATTGATTTTATTTCGTATAAGGAATTTGTACACACAGCAGCCAAAGTCCTGCACAGGTAAATATCGTCATTTGACTGTGAAGCATGTTAGGTTCGAGGACTGAATCAGAGGATAGTTATAGTGCTGGAACCTCATATACTTCAGGGTTTAACTATGATTGTGAGCTGCACAAGACTTTTGTTGTTTAAGTGTACATCTGATGCATTCTTAATTTGTATATTTAGTCATGTATCAGCCTGTACTCGTAATTAGCTTCAGCGTGTCGGCTGATATCGATGTTAGTACAACTGTCTTTCCTCCTCCTCCTCCACCTACTACTACTACTACTACTACTTCTACTACTACTACTACTACTACTACTACTGCTACTGCTGCTGCCGCCGCCGCCGCCACTATGAATTAGATACTACTGTTTCTCACTCCATTGAGTGAGCAGGACATGGCATTTTTCGTGGTGGAGGCAGGGTTGGAAGTGGAGGAAGACAAAGTTATTCTAATGGGGAGCATTGGTGCAAAAAATTTTAAGGCTATGATATTTTTATGGAACTCTCGTTAATGGTAACTCTGATATCATTTGCGGGTGCTGTGAGCCTTCAGGTTTCGCGAAATCTCCTCTTATGGAGCATGGCAGCACAGTTTTGCTGTGCCTGTCTTAACTGCTTGTAAGAGACCTCCTTAATGACCTTAATTACTTAGAGCAGCATGTACAGCACCCTACCAGTATCCCTGACCTCCATGGAGAGAGCTCCAACATACTTGACATCTTCCTTACAACAAATCCTTCTGCTTACACTGTTAATCGTTTCCCTCCGCTGGGCTTCTCCGATCATAACCTCATTACCTTAACCTGTCCTATTGCTCCAGTACAGCCTGTGGACCCTCCAAAGAAACGTCGTCTGTGGCACTTTGGATCTGGATTGGGAGGCCCTCAGGCAGTACTTCTTTGATTTTCCCAGGAATGATTATTGCTTCCATGGCCGAGAGCCATCTGAGTGTGCCCTGCGCATTATGGAGGTTGTCTCTCGGGTATGGAAACATACATTCCTTTCTCATATCCTTTGACTAATGCAAGAAAGCTTTGATTTAATCACGCTTGTTCTATCTAATGCTGTCCACAACAAGGAGAGGGTCAATAAAATGTACCGGAGCCAACCCATCCAAGAATCTAATCTTTTTTATGTTTCTGCCCGGAATCAGGCTAAGTCTGTTCTTCACTCCCCTAAAAAAAGTTTCATCCGTACTAAATTCTCCCAACTCTCCAACTTGAATTCTTCCCACTTCTGGCACCTTACCAGAAACCTTTCTAACAACTTTACCTCATCATCCTTCCCTGCTGTTTTCTACTCTGATGGCTCTGTAGCTATTTCTTCTACTGATAAAGCAGATCTCTTCACTCTGACTTTCTCCTCCAATTCCACCTTAGACGATTCCGGTGCTGTTCCTCCATCACTTCGCCCCTCTGACTCCCTCATGGCTGACATTAAAATTTCTTCAGCTGATGTATTTTCTGCCATCACAGGCCTCAGTACCAGTAAGACATATGGGTCTGATGGAGTCCCTCCTGTTGTCCTCAAGAACTGTGCTTCTGTGCTTACACCCTGCCTAGGCAAACTCTTTCACCTTTGTCTTTCAACTAGTACCTTTCCTTCTTGCTGGAAGTTTGCCCTCATTCAGCCAGTCCCAAAGAAGGGTGACCATTCCCAACCCTCTAACTATCGTCTAATTGCTTTAACATCCTGTGTCTCAAAAGTTTTTGAGTCTATTCTTACCAGAATAATTTTAAAGCATCTTTCCTATCACAACCTTGTTTCTGATCGTCAGTGTGGGTTCCATCAGGGATGCTCCACTGGCTATCTTCTCACCTACCTTTCAGACTCCTGGTTACCTTCCTTTCGGGACTTAGGCAAAAGCTTTGCCATTGCACTTGAGATCTCAAAGGCTTTTGATCGAGTCTGGCATAAATCTTTTAATTTCCAGAAGGCCTTCTTACGTTTTGTATCCTTCTATCTGTGCTTTCATCTATAGCTTCCTTTCTGGTCGTTCTATAGCTGCGGTTGTAGACGGCCATCGTTCTTCTCCTTTGTCTATCAACAGTGGTGTTCCTCAGGGCTCTGTCCTATCACCATCTCTCTTCCTTTTATTCGTCAGTGATCTAAGCTGTACATCTAATCCTATCCACTTACGCTGATGATTCCACCCTTGACCTTTCCATCTGCTTTCCACAACGTCCATCTCAGCAGTTACTTCATCAAACATCTCACCTACCTTTCAGACTCATGGTCATCCTCCTTTCCGGACTTAGGCAAAAGCTTTGCCATTGCACGTGACATCTCAGAGGCTTTCGATCGAGTCTGGCATAAATCTTTAATTTCCATGCTGCCTTCTTACGGTTTTTATCCTTCTATCTGTGCCTTCATCTATAGCTTTCTTTCTGGTCGTTCTATAGCTGCTATTGTAGACGGCCATTGTTCTTCTCCTAGATCTATCAACAGTGGTGTTCCTCAGGGCTCTGTCCTATCACCAACTCTCTAACTTTTATTCATCAGTGATCTAAGCTGTACATCTAATCCTATCCACTCACACTGATGATTCCACCCTTGACCTTTCCATTCGCTTTCCGCAACGTCCATCTCAGCAGTTACTTCATCAAACAAGGGATGAGGCTATGGCACACCTAATGTCTGACTTGGCTGGTATCTCTGACTGGGTAATAATAATCTTGTTGTTTTTAACCTGAGGCGTCCCGACGACATGGATACGTTGCTACATTTTGTCACTGTGACACCCGACAACGTATCCATACGTTTTGCAATTGCGAGGTCTGTCATTTGCAGATTTTTCAAGTTTAACGTGTGATTTTTGGTAGGCATATGTGGAAGACATTCCTCTGCCCAATGCCAGGCGGGAATAATGCCTGGCCCCACCTGACCCCCCCCCACTCACCATTTTCTCGGCAACTCACCTGTTAGCAGTGACCTGGCCATTAAAGATATGTCGCACCACGGTCTCTCCAATGACGAAATTCAAGGCGAAAGTGTTTCCTGAGGTGGAAGACAAAGGAAGAAATAAGCCAGAGGAAGAAACAAGCAGAAGTGATGAGGTGGGAACGTCGTAAAAGAAGGTGCTATATGTTGATGTGTTTGGTGAGTGAACAACAATTATATCGCTATATTATTGTCTGAAAACCAATATACTCATGTACTACATAAAAATTCGCACCAAATAAATAAATATCTAACCAGTTATGAATGGTTTGGAATAGTTACCCCTCCCATAGAAAATGTTTTCTCTCTAGCCTGGCCTGAGAGAACACAGTAACAAGGTAAAGGTACTGTTACCTGGACCGTATTTCTAAACTTAACCGAGCACTTTCTGAATTTTCGATGTTTCTCATAAAAAGATGAGGTTTTAGCCTAAGAAAAACTTTTTGAAAATCTGCCGGGATTGGGGGGGGGGGGGACGTTCATGAAAAATTTGCCAGGATGCAGCGGGTTGATGCATCAAACACTCAGTTTTTACACCTATCAACCCATCAAAATCTTCCACAGGTATACCCACTAATGTTTAATAATATCCAGCTCAATCCTGCATCATCCTTGAACAAGCTTGGGGTTTCATTCACATGGGACTTATCTTGGAGAGATCATATTGCATCTCTTGTAAAATCTGCTTCCAAGAGATTAAGTGTGCTAAGCCAACTCAGTGCCTTCTTAACCCCTGCACAGTTGTTGACTTTATACACGGGTTTTATTCGCCCCCATTTAGGTTACAACTCTCATGTGTGGGGAGGCTCCCCACATACAACCCTTCTCAATAGGGTGGAGTCAGAGGCTGTTTGTCTCATCAACTCTCCTCCTCTTACTGGCTCCCTTCAATCTCTGTCTCTTCGCCGCACTGTTGCCTCTTCATCTCTTTTCTATCGCTACTTCAATGATCACTGCTCCTTTGAACTGTCTGCTTGCATCCCTCCACCTCTACGATGGGCACGTGGCACCGTCTAGCAACAAACTCTCATCCCATTTCTTTCCAGCTCTCTAATGCAAAAGTTAACCGTTACTCCCAGTCCATCATTTATGCAACAGGTCAACTCTGGAACTGTCTGTCTCTCTCTGTATTTCCTACTTCCTATGATCTCCAGTCTTTCAGACGCTGTGTGTCAAGGCATCTTGAAATGAATGGATCTTAAATTTGGCTCTCTCTTGTATTTTTTTTTTCTTGAAAGGAACGTTTTGCAGGCTCAGCCTTTGGTTCCTTCTTCCTTACATAAAAAAAAAATAATATCGAACTGAATTGCGAACATGCATATGAAATCCGTTGACAATACAATTCATTGGCACAAATCATGGCAGTGCCTGTGGTCAGAGCCCATCTTTGCTTGAAAAATCATTCAGCCTGTTACATATTGACTTCTCTGAATGTTACTGCTGCTTATCCCTATACACCCCCCTGTTTTTAGGCTATCTTCTACGACACAGTGGGAAGTCTAAATGAATCGCTTGTTTGTGTGGCTTTCTGCCATTCTCATCTCAGAAGTCCAAGGTCGTCATAGTAAGGGATTTAGAAGGTGAAGACATTATTCCACACAGACACAATATTGCTTGTCCTCACAGAGAAAAAGATAGATGGCACCTCATCCAGGCCATGACAGAGCTCATGGGCTATTGCATGTTTCGTATGTTTAATCCAGCAGTTTGGTGTAGGAGCACTGAACCCATTTCACTTTGGGTTCAGTGCTCCTACAAAGGAAGTGAGTGAACTCTGGTCAACCTGTAGGATTCGTTTTTCATATGCTCAGGTATACACCCTTTCATTCATCATTTGTGCAGCTTCCTGTGAGAGGTTCCTTTGGTACACTGCCAGAGGGTCCAGTATTGTTATTTCAAGAAAACTCCCTGACCATGGGCCTGAAAACAGTGAGGACTTCTGTCAACTTTCTTTCTGTTGACATATTTGTTCTGTGCTGGGTGAACCGTTCTCCATCCAGTGAAGTACAGTATTAAAGGTTCCACGCCACGTCTTCTTTTTACCATCTTCGTTGCCGGGTTGTCACATTATTTCATACTGACATATACCAGCTCATCTGGCATACCATTATGTATTTGGTGCTGAATATTAACCCACGTAGGGACTGGCTCAGAGGATGTCCTTTACTGACCAGTCATACCTCAAGGCAGTACCATCCGAAAGTTCTTTGTTAAGGTTGTATATATTTGCCTAATTATTGCCAGCCTTTACAAGGTGGAGCAATAATGTTTTTGCCCGCTGGTGTGTGTGTGTGTGTGTGTGTGTGTGTGTGTGTGTGTGTGTGTGTGTGTGTGTGTGTGTGCGTGTGTGTGCGTGTGTGCGCGCGCGCGCGCGCGCATGCTTGCCCATAATATTTCTAGAACGGCTTGAGCTATCAGCATGAAACCTTCAGGGTATCAAGATAAGGCCAAAATCTTGGCCGAGTTCGAAAATGGGCACTTAGGGTCAAGGTCAAGGTCACCAAAATGGTTGCCAAAGGTCATCTAGTTTTTATTGCCCACCATTAACACCAGTATATCTCATGAACGGATTGAGCTGTCAACATGAAGCCTTCAGTGTATCAAGATATGGCCAAAATCTTGGCCGAGTTCGAAAATGTGCACCCAGGGTCAGGGTCACCAAAGTGGCTTCCAAAGGTCAAACAGTATTTCTCGTCCGCCTTTAACACATATCTCATGAACGGCTTGAGCTATCAACATGAAACCTTCAGGGTATCAAGATATGGCCAAAGTCTTGGACTTGGCCAACAGCATATTTTGGCGAGCGATTAGCATTCGGCTCCCGAATGCTTTTCTTTCATTGTTAATGAAATTAACCAGGTTGAGGCACCAGCTTCTGATGTTACTTCTCAAGATGTCTAGAGAGTTGTTGTTTCAAGTGGTAGATGACATTCCTCTGCTTCTCTTCTCCTGTAACTGTGATTGGTATTCTGGTATTTTATTGCTATTTTGTGTCGAGTTGCCAGTCATCAGCTTGTTGGGTTCAATGGAAGCAGTTTGTCTGCGAGAACTTAGGGTTGTACAGTATGTGGTACCAGCACTGCTGGGTTGTGGATGGGCAGACCTCCTAGGCTTGGTGACAGTCCCAGCAGGGTTCTGTGGTCAGCAATTGGATGGTGATTCTCCGTCAGAGATTGAGTGAAGATTCCGTGAATGGCTTCCTCCAGTGGCTGAAGCAGCACATCAGCATCTGGAGCCGTCCTTTTAAGAAACGTCTCGTGGTGTTTGATGCCACTGATTAATGTGGTGTATGCTGCGTGAGATCCATCATGGCAATATCTTTCAGCACTCGGACCTCATTTATCCACTTTTTGCCACAACTTATTATTTACCGGCACTCTTTCTAAAAGTACTCTGCCCAGATCACTGCTCTAACATATTGCTGGTGTTACTTTTTTACCATTACTACAGAAGTTTAAGCTTAGTATATAAGTTAGGCCTATACTTTTAGGTATGACTTAGTAGTATTTGGGTAGTACACAGTCGCAATGCCAGTTCCTGTTGCCATGTCGCACCATTTCTGTGTGTCTTCATCTTTTACTTCTCTTGTTATGGTCACCCATGAATGTCTCCTGCTTGGCTCTTTTTCTTGGCGTATCCTGTGATGGGATGCTAACAGACCACAGGTGCACATTGCCATGGCAGTGGGATTACCCTCATGGACGATAGCCGTGGTTGAATGGATCATCTTCACAGCATTGGAATAGGTAGTCCATATCCATTTGAAGTAATTTGCATGTCCCTGGTAAATGTTCAAAATGTTCATTATATTTGGAGTAGAACTGGGGCGGTTGACCTTTCTGTGTTGCTGTGTAGTGTTGCCTCCCTTTTAATGGATAGAATGCATTTGGTGCATCAAGTAAGTATACAGTCACACCCCCGGGGTCACCAGAATTTATTTTCATGGCGTGTATGCCTCTGTCCCCTCATGGCGGGTGACCCACACAAAATTGTACGTTGCTGGCCACTTATGTTGCGTCTCACTTGACTACTTCCATGGTGCATTTGCCGAGTATGCCTTTCACTATATATATAGACCACCTCAGTTGATCGGACTCCTGGGTTTTTATCCAGTGAGAGTAATGGTTAGGGAGTCAGACAGTGCTTCTAACTTTGGCCGTGGATAGAGGATAGTTTCCTTGCTAAGAGCTTCATAGAGTTGCACAAATCGCTGACAGCCACCCCAACTTGCACCTGTTACTAATATTACTGCAGTAAGCTATTATAGTGTTACTATTACCACTATCACCGGCACTACTATAGCCATGCCGTGCTATGAGACCCTTACTTCTAGACATAGTCACTGTGGTGCCTGAATGACTCTGGGGGTGAGAGGTGGAAGGACGCCTCATTCATTAAGCAGGTGTGGCTTCAAGTGGCAGGCGATTGGAGATGGTGGCCAGCCAGTGTTGGGTTCGATTACCAAGGCAGTTGGGTAGATCCCTGAACACCGACTGTAACTGAGGAAAGACCAAATGTAAACCTGCAATCTGGACAGGTTAGGAGACTTACTAGCACAGTTTCCTTACCTGTTTATTTCAACGTCTGGTACGATATTATGCTCGTCAATGCAGATTATGTTGATATAATGATTAAAAAAAAAAAAAAAGATCCGAGAATGTAAGATGGAGTAGGCTTACTTAGTCATTCAGAAAGGTGCTAGAAAACCTTAGCTGACAGGAATACTGGCGACGTCAGTTCGGCTACCAGTGTGATGCGGTGACAGTGTACAGTGTATAGAAATAGTAACACCGAACAAGCCTCACAGCGATGTAGGAAAGGAATGTTGTCTCGAGGCACCGTCACACCCCCAACTTCTTTTAACAGTAACTTCAGTACCATCGCAGTCACTGCACTTTCGTAAATAAATCATAAATAAAATAATTCTTTTACCGTCATCATATTTCCGTCAAGTTTACCCTCATCTCTGTATTCTACATGTATAGTGTTTCCTCATACCTCTCTATTCCAGCAAATTCTTCTTTTCCTTTTCTAACTCCTTGACTCCCGTTTTCATCTGTTTTCCATGCTGATTCAATTTATTCATTTTTATCCTCCATTCATTTTTTTTTTTTTTTTCTGAATTCCCTTTCCTCCGAAGGGCTTTTCCTACACTGAATTTAGTTTCTGACGCCAGTAGGAATAAAGGCAGAGTCAAAAACGTTTAATAGTATTAGAGAGGATTATTATAACTTCCATACCTCACTACGAGAGGTTCTTGTACGCTGAATGAAACCTTCTGGCTGTAACAGGAATATGATAGAAAATGTCAAAGTTGGAAAGTGGGTCGTTAATCTCTCTCTCTCTCTCTCTCTCTCTCACACACACACACACACACACACACACACACACACACACACACACACACACACACACACACACACACACACACACACACACACACACACACATACATTTTTTACTTATTTTAAGCGACCCTTATGAATAAGTGTGTAAACTTGATTAACCCCTCTAGTTCGATGACGTATTTTGTAGTAATTATATTCATCCTACTGCTAGACAGCTTTATTCCGTCAACGAATTTTACGGGCTGTGCCGTAATCTTTAATAACCTTCATTGCTAGACTGCGTTCCGAAGTTGAATATGAATAAATGTCAGTATGTACAGTAGCATCGTCGTCGTCGTCGTCTTCATCGTTGATGTTGTTGTTTAACTCTGGGCTGTCTGACCGAGCACACCCGTCGACCACAGGTGAGTAACTGCTTCTGTGGGACCGTCCTACAGCTGCAGTACAGTAAATAACCTTGTAGGGATCCGGCGCCCCACTGGGGTAGACAGTGCCTCAGGAGGGGTGGGACCAGGGTCCTTCCCAAAGTCAAGGTGCAGAGAATATGAAGGTTTGGCTCCTGGATGAACACCGAAGATGCTACGTACCACCCAGGATGCACAGCGCCACCACGTTTTGGCTTCTTGTGAGCGAGTACATCGTAGCTGTAACTTTTGGGGTTTCTCATATTTTACTGTACATAAGTACAGTATTTTTGTTTTTCAGTGATAAGATTGTCCATCCGTATTCACCTGCTATTCAGGTATAAAATTGTACAGTCGCTACATTTCTTTCATCTCATACTCATGGGTAAAAGTGTAGTGTTACTCATGTTATGTATCGTTTGCTGATGGATAACAATCCATTACTTTATTATACGGCAGCTTAGTGTGTTGTAACCCGTGTTTTGCTCGTGAATAAAACAGCGTATCATACTCAGCAGTTACTTGTGAATAAGACCGCTTTTTATGTTCCATAACTAACCTCTTCATCCCAAACACGTAATTATTAGATCGTTATTGTTGGCATGTTTAAATTCATATTATTATTATTATTATTATTGTGGTAGTAGTAGTAGTAGTAGTAAAAATAGTTTAGCAGTAGTCGTAGTAGTACTGGTACGATGGTGATAGTAGTAGTGGTACGATAGCAGTAGTAGTAGTACTAGTACGTTAGTAGAGGTAGGAGTAGTAGTAGTAGTAGCAGTAGCAGTAATAGTAGTAGTAACAGCAGCAGCAGTAGTAATAATAGTAGCAGCAGCAACAGTAATAGTAGTAGTAGTGAGTCCCACCGAAGAGCCTCTCAGCAGACTATTTAAGCCCTCCAGTCTGTAAGCTAAATAATATCTTGTGAAGGTAGACACAATAACAAAACAGCTGCATCGTAATGAAGGAGCCAGTCCCTCCTTTACTCCTGTCAGGCTGAAAAATACAAATATTTTTTTGTATCCAAGACCTTTTATTGTCATTTCTATAAAAAGTTACCTGTACGAAAACAAACACTTCATCATCATCAACAACAACAACAACAACAACAGCAACAAGTATATTAACAACATCTAGTTAATCTTAAGCAGCCAGAAAATTATGAAAATAACCTTAAAAAAAAAAAAAGATAATATGAAAAAGGTTAGATTATACGAGCTGAGGTATATATTGATGAGTAGAGTGATGATGAGGATGATGATGATGATGGTGATGATGAAAGTCCTGAGGTATACTGTTAACCCCTTTACTACAGTGGCTGTTTTTTTTCTTTCATTTTTCTCTTAGTGAAAGGGTCAGAAGCAGTTTTCATTAATCTCTTCACCATGATGACATTTACATTACATTTTTGTCACCAACAGACTAATTTTGTACTCTTCCCAGATGATTCAGTCCAATAGAGACCTTGTATAGTGAAGGGCTAATGGAGACTATTTTTCCAAGACCAGTACAAGAGCCTAAGCTGAATTAAACTGCCTGGCGGTATAAGTGATGTAAACTGTCATCGCATTAAAGCAATGAAATGTGAGATACGTAATTATTAGGATGTAATTGTTATGGAGACAGAAGTACTTAATTGTGTGTGTGTGTGTGTTTTAGTAGTAGCAATTTGGGAGCTTAATTTGAGAGCTTAGTTTTGAATGATAAATACCTAAATACTTTTTTTTGTCAGTAATGTGTTTTGCATGCCTTACTGATGAGGGATGTTTATGGGTGTGTGTGACGGGTGTAAAAGTGTATGGTGTAAGTGTGGCGGTATGGTGTGGCATTGTGAGCTGTGTGAGTGTTGTGTAGCAGTAGGTTTTGAGGTGTGGTAGCGAGATGTGGCAGTGTGTGATATGGTAAAGAAATGTGTGGTAGTGTGAAGTGTGTACTATGTTACAGTGTGGTATGGTATTATTTGGTGTAGTAACGTGGAGAATGGTAGCTTGTAATGTGGTTATGTGTAGTATGTGGTGTGGTTGAGTTTGTGTAGTATGTGGTGTAGTGAGTCGTGCTAATGTAAGGTGTGGCAGTATGTGCTAAGGTAGTTTGTGGTATTGGGTGCTGTGGCAGTGTGTAATGTGCTACTTTGTGGCATTGTGTGGTGTGGTAGTATGGAAGTTTTGTGTGTTAGGAGGGTGTGATGTAGTGTGTGCGGTGAAAGTGTGTGTTGTGTAAGATGGTAGTGTGAAATGCCTTAGTATTTGCTGTGGTATTGTTTGGCATTGTCTTTCAAACCTTATAAAGCTGTATAAAGCACCTCTGTAATGAATTCCTGGTACATAAGGGATGCGGTATACATGTGAGGGGAGGAAAATGCTTGTGATTATGTAGTTTGTGTATTGTACTTCATAAATATTAAAATCAGGCGTAGGCTAGTACAAATAAATGAAGTTCATTGTTATATTCTGGTGAAGTAATGAGTAGTTTTCCAGAATGTGTTTGTATACATACGGTATGAATAAATTAGACATGTATTCTGGCATATAAATGAGGAATACATAGTTGGTTGGCTATATACCTATGATATTTGAACAACATATGAAATGACTGGGGTATATATATGCGCTAAGATAAATGTGTACCTGATATACAATTTACAGTCAGGTAGACGCGTTTTAGCATGCAAAAATTGTCTAAACTGGATTGTTGATTGAACAGATTTATATACATAAAAAATTAATGAACCACTTCAAACCAAGGACGTCATTCTCATATTGGTCTTTCTGTTACAGGACGATTTTGTCCGTAGTAGAACACTGTGTAGTAGAGATTTGTAAGCTACAGTAGGTAAGGCCGCCTGCAGATAATGCGAAAAAAAATGAAAATGACGTCATTGTACTGAAAGGATTAACGTGTATTTTGCCAAGCAAATGCTACACATGGTTCACTAGGGAGAAATGTGCATACCAGAGAAAGGGGGGGGGGGGATCTGACTATATGAACGAACTGCACAAGCTCTAGTGTCGTAGAAAATGGCGCATGCATTCAGAGAAACCTTCCCATCTAGCAGCTGAATGTGATGTATAGATGAAATTTCTTCATTATATAATTTTACATTTTCAAAAAGCAAGTAGAAATGTTTAATATCGACCTTATTGATGAAAGTGGATTGTATACAGTATATACATTGCTTTAAAAGCAACGTCTATACTGTATACTGTTAGATTTGTATAATAAACCCTTCAGACCAAGGGCATTATTTGTAGCTTATTATGTCTCCAGACAGTTTTATTGAGTGAACAGAAGAGGTTATGGAACAAGATTCAACAGCGATATATCGATGTATGTTAGGGCCAAAATATAGTTTTGTAATAAAAAATACATCACATTAAATTAAGCCAGAGAAGAAGTGAACCAGAAAATACAGCAATCAGGTTTAAATAAGACGGAAATTGTCAAAACAGGAAACTATCCTAAAATACAGGCAGACTACGAAAATAGGAAACTTAAGCAAGAATTAAATATACTAGGCTGAACAGTAATAACCAACCCGAATATAACAGTGAAACTTGAACTGGAATGAAATACTGGCTGGTGTGGTGGGAGTCGAGTTAACCTTCACCAGAACAATTTTGGCGCGGTTTTCCTCAATCCTCCGCTTTTTTTCTCCTCTGCTGGTGTCGTTTTCTGTGCTGACATTGGCCGCAGCTTATTATTATTTTTGTTTCATAGTCCTTGGGTACACTTTCCGTTGAGGCTTTGTTCTATCTAGTTATACTGTATATTATGGAGGTCTCCTGTATTATATATATATATATATATATATATATATATATATATATATATATATATATATATATATATATATATATTAGGATACTGTTTTCTTGTATTTTATGTATTGCTTTTACTTTCCTTCAGTTTTCATGTTTATTGCTGCAGGCTCATGTTTTGCAGTTTTTCACATCTTTCGATTTCACTTTCGCTTTGTGTATTCGGTGTGTGTGTGTGTGTGTGTGTGTGTGTGTGTGTATGAATGTTGTGCTTATTTACTTATTGCGTTTTCTTTTGTTGCTTCAGCCATCCTTTTTAGCGCAATTTCTATCCATTTCACTTGCTGCTGCTGTCTCCAGGACTGTTGTTGTTTCTTTTAATTATGTACTTTTGCTGATTTCCCTTTTTGTTTTTTCGTTCTTTGGCTCACTGTCCACTCATTTTTCAGATTTATTAAAAAATATTCACTATTTTACTTTCAGCTGTCAAATAATTCAACAGTATGTTTTCATTTTCATCATATAATTCATCACTTCACATGCTTCACTGTTTTCACTTTATCTCACCCTTTCCAATTTGCTTCAGAAACATTTTTTGTTCATCTGTTTACAGATAATTTTCCGGTCATTAATATTATCTGGCTCTCTGTATTTCACATTGAATCACTTGAGTAATTTAACCTTTTCACACAGCAGTCACCTAGCCCACATGAGTATGAATATAAATAATGATGTGTAGTGGTGATTCCATAAATATTTATTTGCACACTTAAGCTAAGGGGAAAAATGATGATGAAATAGTAGACACTACTAGAAATCACACATTATCTTGGAAAATGAAGGCCATGTTCTCTTGTGGTTCGGGGGGATGTTAGCAGCTCGACCTTAACACCTTTGCAGCCACGGACGCACGAGGGCAATTTATTCAAGCTAACTTCAAACTTGTATTCAGATGAAGGAAATTCAACCTGTCCGAGGGTTAAGAACATTTTCACCCCTATTGCCAGTATTTACCTTAGCTGAACCAAAGCGTCTTTGGGTAGCCCTAGTGCGTCCACAGAAGGTGCAAGGGTTTAATTTAGCACGTATGGCACTTTGATATTATCATTGCACAGTCGATAATGCAAAGATGGTTGTGTAGGTGCAATACGCAACATGATTCTTTAATAGAGAGTGCTGTGGGAAGCTTACGAAACCCGAGGGGACACGACTTAAAAGAGGTAGAATTCTAATGACGTTTCCGTAGCACCTCTTCCTTAGCGATTGTTTTGCGTATTGCTCCTTAACAGCCTGTTGTATATGTGTAATTTTGATGTCGACATAGTTTGCACCTAAAACCTTCAAGAGAATTTTGAAAAGTAATGTGCAGATAAAAAATTGCCATGGAAGATGTGTTAGGAAATCTCCAAAGCCACACAGAATATACCGTAATCCTAAGGCCGTATGTGGAATGTGAGGGGAATGGACATAGATCTAGCGGAGTGTTGCATAATTACAACCGATTCAGACTAATATACCAGAAGACAGGTAGGTCATTATATCCTAATCCCTTCAGTTAGAGAACTTCGTAGTATTTTTTTTTTTCTTCTTTGTTTCTGGTCAGACGATTTTATTGAGCTTTAGAACATTTATTGGTGAAAGTGTATTTCTCTCTCACGCATTTTGGCCCTCACTCTCTTTTACGTGCGGTCTTTCTTCCTCACATTTCGCCTTGCTGTATTCTTGTCTCGTACATACATTAATTATATATAAAAATACAGGACAAGTAGTCAGCTGTATGTGGAAAGATCTTGTGTTCTTCTAGCTATGAATGCCTGTGTTCATCTTATCACCATCATCACTATCAGCAACAGCAGCGTGAGTCATTCCACCGCAGGGCGAAGGCTTCTACTGTCTGTCTGCACTCTGGCTTGCTGGCTGTTGACCTGTTGTTTTTCTTAGTGTTATATTTAGCCTTGGAGCTTATTTTCGGTGCTTCGACGGTTTTCTCTCCTGTTTAAGCTCTTGCCTGATGTCTGAACCCGGTCTTCTTTTTCACGCTCTGTTCCTCTTCATTCTACCTTTCATCTTGCGTACCTTTCCGTATACTTACCGAGAATATTTCCCCAGTCGGTGTTATTAATAGTACCTTTTGAATTTGACATTTTTATCGTCCTCTCCTTTTACCACATTACTTCTTTTTTTTTAGACAGGATTCCTCTTGCCACTTCGTCTTAAGAGATGTGTCCCTTGTCTGACCTTAGAAGGACGAACAGTGGTACACCTCTTGATGAAGCCGTCTTTTCGTTTTCCTTCTCGTCTTCTGCAACCGTGCTTCTTTCAGACCGTCTTTCGTCGTCTCGCCTCTTTCAAACCATATTCTCCTCTTCTCCTGCCGTGCTTCTTTCAAACCATATTTTCCTCGTCTTCTGCTACTGTGCTTCTTTCTAACCATATATATTTTCCCCACCTTCTGCTACCGTGCCCCTGTCAGTTCGTGTATTTCCTCGCTATCTGCTACGATTCCTCATTCAAACTTTTTTTTTTTTTTTTCTGATACCGTGGTTCTTTCAAACTTTATTTTCTTTCTGTTACATAGCTTCTTTCAAACCTTATATTCTTTATCCTACCTTGCTTCTTTCAGACGGTATTTTTTGCTACCGCACTTCTTTCAAACCTCTTCTTTCTGCCACCGTGGTTGTTTCAAACCTCATTTTCTTTTTTTCTTTTTGCTACCGTGCTTCTTTCAAATATTTTCTTTCTGTTACAGTGCTTCTTTCAAACATCTTTCTGGTGCCGCGCGTCTTTCAAACCGTATTTTCCACGCCTCCAGTTCCTCTGATGACAGGTGTGTGGGATGGGAGGAGGACGATGAAGAGTGATATTGCCAGTTGACGGGTGCAGGAGGGATGCCTTCATGTGATGGCATAGATATAACCAGATGTCTTCATTGCCTCGTCATACAGACATCCCTCATCTCCCTCACTTTTCCTCCACAGGAGGATGGTGGACTACAGAAGGGCAACTTCATCCTGCGGTTCGCTGGGTTCACATTGCAGGTCAACCTGGGACGGCGACTATTCTACCTGTTGATTCCCCCCCTCCCCCGTTTTCCTTTCGTCTTGTATTACCACCGTACTTGCTCGTTTATGCCCCATTCCTGTTGGCTGGTGTTCCTGCTGGAGTTGCAGTTGAGTTGCATCTGGATTCTGGCTAAACGCTTGGCCAACACTTGCTGGTACTCCTTCTGAGAAGCAGAGAACGGGCGGGTGTTAAGAGCTAATTAGTAGTGGTGGTGAAAGTGGTAGTAAGGATCGTTGGTGATGACAGGAGTTGGCGGTGACGATTAGAAGATGGTTATGGTGTTGAGAATTACAATAATAATAATAATAATAATAATGCGGATGTAGAAATATCATTGTGATGGAGATTATGATGTAAATACGTAAGTATATCTTTTTGTGTATGTCTGCTTCATTCTGAAGTATTGAAATGAATCCCATTTTACCATTGCACAGGATAGTTTGACCGATTAACTGAATATTACTGCTCTTAAGTGCAATGATGATGGAAATGTGGTAATAATAATACCGGTATTAATAATAATAATAATCACCTGTGAATCAACGGATGAATACACCTGGTTCTCAAGGTTCATAATCCATTGTGTTAGTTCTCTCAGTCTGCTCTCGTCTCTCCTCTCCCCCACTTGAAGCTGCGCCAGGCTGCAAGAGAAGAGAAATATCGTTACGTTGGAAGAAAAATTCGTACTGGAGGGCAAACTGTTACACTGGAAGGAAAATTCGGTACTGTGGAAAGGAAACATTAAAGTGGTGAGAAGTTGGAATTGAGACAGCCCATTGCAGCATTTATTAGCCGACCGGCCGCAGTTGAGCAGAATCATTCTGTGTTAGCTGGAATAAAAATACCAGACTTGGTCCAAATGAGCGAAAGACAACCATTACACTACCAACCGCATCCCTAGATAGGAAAAGTGATGGTGGGGAATTGTTGGTAGCTAGTCAGGATGTGGGAGGCTTTGAGGCGTTTTTGTCGGGGCTTCCTTAATTGGACTTTGGAATTAGGCGCCGCTTTGGATAATAAAGTCGCTTGTCCATACAAGTTATTAACCCCTGCGCTAAGAAGCCGTGTTTTATAATATTTCTTACTGTCTAGAGGGTCGAGACATCCGGTACCGAGTGACTGCAATAAGTGAGTTAATTATTTCATTCGGACAGCTCATTTTCTGTTGATTATTTGGTACCTTCAGACGATTTTATTCAGTTTAGAGGATACAACTGCATCGCTGGTAATAGCATTTAAAGAAAAAATGAGTTTAAGTGGCCCTTGGTGGGTTGTAATTATTGGTCGAAATACAAATCCTGCCACATTTGATTCCCTCAACGCTGAGTGCAGTTGCAGGTACCAAGAATAAGCGGGAAAAAAAAAAAAATAGTTAACAGATACTTGCTGTGACGATGTGTTTGGAGATAGGAGGGTGAAAAAAAAAAAAAGTGATTGAAGTGAAATGATCATAGCCTACTAAACATTTCCAACAATGGTAAAAATACCGTACCGTACTCTTACTACTGCAACCCTTAGCTACATTGGCTGTGGTCAGAATATACTTGTTAGCAACTTCAAACGTTCTCAGGAATAGCACAAAAACTTGGGACATTTACATTTTCCTGTGGTCAAAATGCAGCAAACAGCAAGCTGATGTTAAAAGGCGGAGTGATGGATCGTAAATATTGGTGAAATGATTTTGCTGGCATACCTGATTTGCTCATCCCTGTAACTGACGACTGGAGTGGCAGGCTGAAAATCACTTATTTCGTACGTCAAAGTGAGCCACATTTCCCGCTTTGTAAAAACCGGCGGTATTCTTGTCGGGCAAATATGCTTCCTGCATTTTTTTTTTTTTTTTTTGGTCATCCTTATTAAGCTGTCTTAATCACATTCTTGTTACCAGCAAGCAATTTATTCACCATAGGAAAGACCACGGACTGAAGGGTGAACCATTTTAAGGAAGGGTCCCCTAGATAACCGCCAGGTGATTTTATTTACCTAACAGAAGCTCGTGCCAACAAGAATTATATCCTCTTGCGTTGTGGCATATTTGATAATGAAATTATTTGCATCTGTGTTACAAGAGTAATAACCCATTCAGACTTGAGACATTTAGTGGGCTATTCCATTTAAGCTGTTGGACGATTTTGTTAGTTGAGTGAGTCACGGGAGCTTAAGTAACACAAAACTGCCATATGGCGAAGTAAACCGGTTAGGTAGTGTTTTGTCGACCCCGGTAATCCTGTGAAGCTGCAGCCCCATGCGTCTGTGTCTGTGGCTTTATTACGCAGATGGGTAAATTAAACAATCGTTATTTTTATATGTGGTATATGCTCACCAGTCCTAAGGAGAGCACAACACCACCACCTACACATTCTCTGACCACCGGATGAAGCTGATGAGGGACAAGAGCACTGAATGGAAACTGGCTTGGACCCTCGCTGATGTACTCATGAAATTGCCTAGCACTTACTTTCTGGTTTACCCTATGTCTACACTGGGTGGTGTTATGATAATGGCGTTATGGCAGTATCATTAGCGATGGCAGTTAAAATGAAGATAATCATAGTAATGACGCCGAGATTGATAATGATGACTAACAATGATTATTACGATGAGAATAAACAAAAAAGTAATAGCCTATGAAGACCGTAATTAAAATGAAGAGGATAATAACAATAATAATGACAACGCTGCCAGTAAAGATGACAGAAATGATAAACAACTTAAGTGCTGTGGCGTCAGTGTTGATAGAGTCCGCCATCCGCCATTTTGTGCTTCCAGTTCTCCCCCCCCCCCATCCTTCCCAGCCATCCAGGACACACTCCGGTTGCATTAATTTGGCTAATATCAGGCCATTTTATGATCCTTAAACCTATCCCTGCTCAGGATACATAAGGCTACTATATTCCGACCAACACAAACCATGCTGTTCCACAAGGGAATTTCTTAGTTGCCCGTGGGGTCCTTGGCCCATTACGTGCGCTGGTTTCTTTTCATTTCATTCTTGTCACCGACGAACTATATTATTTGGCTTGTATTGACGGAGTTAGTCTCCTTTAAGCCTTTCACTACGACAGCATCTTATCGGGTATAAATATTAATTTTGCTACAGCCAAGTAGTTTTGTTTAGCTTAGAGGGTCTTCTGACAGGTTTTAATGCCATCAGTACGATGCTTCATGAGATGTCAGGTGTGCAAGAGCAGCGCGTGTTTTACTGGGCTATGGAACGACCTTGCGTAGTAAAGGAAACCCCTTGAATCCAATAATTTGAAATCCTTATTGCTGATGACTTCAGACAATTTTATTTGTCCTATAGGGCACATCTACCAAAGTGTGAAAGGAGTTTGATCCTTTCCCTGTCAAAGTGAAGTGAAAGCTGCTTCTGATTACAACAGAACACACACACAAAAAAGTAATCGTAGTCAAGAAATAACATATACCGGGAAGGTTGTACGTAATTTCGTCATTTCAAAGTTTCCCGTAAGCTGAAGATAATCATCTAGAGATAAAGATATTAAGAAAATGAAAGATAACAATCTAAAGATATTAAGAGAATGAAAGCTACATATATCCTGGTGAGTTAGTGAATGTGTTGTGGGTGTGGGTGTTATTGCAGGCTCGAGTGTTTATGACAGGCCCACCCCGGCTGGCCTACTCTGTCTTCTCACTTCCACTCCACGTTGTTGAAACATCCAGTACAAGAACGCCTTTTTAAAAATTATTCCTGCTCCCGCCATACGATATATTTAGCATGAGACATCTCTCTCACTGAAGGAGCGTGAAATAATTCACATTTACTTTTTGAACGATAATGCCTTTTCATATTTATTTTTGCACCCCCCCCCCTTTTTTTTTTCTTAGCTTAGGGAAGATGGCTGGTGACAGCGAAGAGTACGTAAAATACAGATTCTAAACCAGCTCATAGTTTTCATAAAATCAAGTTAAAAAATATAGGCGTCACCGCACTGAGCGTTCAAGAGTCTGTTGGTGTGTACCTACCCCATTCACTATGAGGGATCTTTTAAGTTGAATCTGATCGTTTTGTTGATGAATAAACTATAAAACCCTCAGAGAGCGCATATCTCCGCCAGTGCCATTAAAATGGATTCAGATCCATATCCGTGGATACTGTGTGGAGTACACAAGGATCCGGATCCAACCCCAAATTTCATGTTGTTCCTTGACCCATGGCCCACTCTTTCACAGAATTTTATTGAAATTCATTAAGAACTTTTGGAGATATACATAGGATCCGGATCCACTCCAAAATTTAATTCTTTCTTGGCCTCTGGCCCACCCTTCCTTCCACCTGATTCCATTGAAATTCATTGAGTACTTTAGGAGATATCGTCTGGAGACAAACATAGGCCAATACATAACGTCCTCTAACTTCGTTGTCGGAGGTAACTTAAGTAAAAATATCATCGTACTAGAGCCGCTTCTAAACCATACACTCCGCGGGGACTCTCTAGAGCTGAATATGATAAAGAAAAATATAAAGACCTTGTTACAAGGGGTAAAAGTCCACTAATTGTACGACAGTTCGGCAACAATATTGTTCATGTTTAATATTTGTTCTTGGTATCCTCTCGGCTGCCATAACAGTTTTATCCTAAGCCCATTTTCATCTCACTGCCCATTCTGTTTAGTAGTAGTAGGAGCAGTATAATAATAATAATAATAATAGTAATTAATAATAGTAGTAGTAGTAGCAATACTTGTTGTTGTTGTAGTAGTAGTAGTAATTAATAATAGTAATAATAATAATCATCATAATAATAATAATAATCATAATAATAAATAATGTACTCGGTTCTGACCCACGTGGTATGTAGGCTATGTTGTGGATAAAGAACATTTGAAAGATCATCAGGCTTCATCGTCGGCATTTTTCTCCCTGATATTTGTTGCAGTGGTCTCTTATGATAGTTTCTTCTCTTATTCTTTCATCTTCCTGCTTCTGGATCTTGCCACCATACGGTATTGGTAGCAGCGTTAAGTTTGGGAAGATGATAATTCTGTTTTACGATGGAGTAAACGAAAAGCTGATGAGTATGAGGGGAAATGTTAAAAATTGATCAACCCGGGCATTCCTATTCATTATATTTTTTAATAATACCGTGTATGAGGGGCCTGACAATCGGAAAATCAAAATTTACCAAAAGAAATAGAATCCATGGTTAATGGTAACTTAATTGCACAAATGCTAGGCAACTTACAAGAACTGTATTGCCATCCTTCTGTAGTATTCTGGCGTGTGAGGCTTGGATGGTCGTTGGGATGGTTGTGGTTGAGATTGTGATAAAGATGGCGGTAGTTGAGTGGTTATGCCCCTACTGACGAGTGTGGTAGGGGTAGTAGTTGTGGCGGTGGTTGTAGGTAGTTGAGGTAGTTGATCGGTTACGCCCCTGCTTACGAGTCTGGTTACTGTGGTAGTTGTGGTGGTGGTGGTAGTGGTTGATGATGGTGGTAGTGGGTGCGTTCTACCGCAGCTGATGTGTGTGGTGGTGGTTGGGGATAGTGGTGAGGGGTAGTGGAAGTGATGGTGGTAGTGGTGGTGGACGTGATGCTGACTGACAATTGCTGTTGCGGTGGTTGAAACCAGTATCTCTTCTTTGTCCCTCGTCCTCCAATTCTCTTTTCCTCTTCTCTCCAACTTTTCATCTTCCTCCTCCTCTTCGTCACTGTTTTCTTCATCACTATTACATTCGCGTATCACTAAATCCGAGTCATCAAAATCATGATTACAATGAGGGAATGGACAGCGATGGCTGTATCTGCCATTCGGTCTCTTCACAGTTTCTCTCGCCGAACTGATCTCGCCTTCCTCCAAGCTGGTATTATTCACTGGGGCTTCGTCCCCGGAGATGGGCACTCTATCCTCCATGAGCAGCATTTCGTTATAAAGGGAATATCAACATTAATCCACAGGCAAAGGAGTGTGGAAGGGTGCAGCGACTATCGCACACACACGCTCTTCCCCACGTCTGATGCTACACTGGTTGGTGACGCAGAGCGCGGGATGTTTATATACTGTACGTGGACTCGGTTGCTCTTATGATTTTCTCTTTGTTTTGAAATGGATTTCAGGTCAGTTTTGATTTCTTTTTACATTATTATTACTTTTTTTTTATGAGGGGTTCCAGAAAGGACAAATAAATATTGTACTGTATATATTGTGTGACGCTACCATAATACCAATACACCAGTCCTGTATGAGACGGCCCTAGTATGTAGCCTATTCAGTATGGACGGTGGGTGTTAGTGCCGAAGTGGTGACATGTAGATGTGTATGGCATGTAGGAGGACTACTGGGCCTTGAGAGCAGGCTGTGAAGCCTATGCCCAGTGTCGGACACACACACACACACACACACACACACACACACACACACACACACACACACACACACACACACACACAAAACCGCTAATAACAACTACCAAATCATGGTTATGTATTTAGGAAAAAAATGTTATAAGGAAAATTGCAGAGAGAGAAAGAGTGAGAGAGAGAGAGAATGAATGAATGAATATGATGTTTAATTTTAATCACCTCTGTGCCATCAGTAGCAGTGTTTACGAAGGACTTAAATGTAAGATGATACAGCCGGAGGGCTTGTTTTAATTAATTTTATTATTAGTTATTTTTTTGCCGACCGGCGAGGTTGTTGAGTGGTTAGCATCGCTTACTGCGAAGCTGCCGGCCAGCACGGATTCGAATCTTTGTGCGGGCAGCTGACGTTACTGGAGTCAAATAAATGTCCATCCAACCTTTGTAAGTTGGTAGGTAAAATGAGTACCAAGGGTAACGCATAGGGGAAGTAACTGTGTGAACAAGAGTTATAGTGACCTGTCTCAGGATCATAGATAATAACACGGCACAGGCTTAAAGGTCTTAGTTACAGGGATGAGCACCGCGGCTAAGCGTCTCATGGGGCTGCCCAACCTTTACCTTTACTTTTTTCTGACCTGGTGATTTTCAGTTTAGGACTTTATTTATTTATTTTTTTAACTGAAACCATAATTTACTCCTCTATCACCATGGAGGCTTTGGCGATTAAAAAAATCGTATGGTAGCAATAAAAAAAGACATCATCGTACTGAAGGGGTTTAGTTTCATGTGGGGTTTGAGTGCTATAGTTATGTTTTGTAAACCTTTCACTCCAAGGACGTCATTCGTGTTATATTCTTGCTGTCTACAAACGATTTGGTTCTGTTGTAGAGATTTCTCTAATTGTGTGTATTGGGGGGGGGGGTTAGAAATGGATTCCACTAACCTTCAGTACGGGTCTTTCGTAAATCTGATAAAATCTAGAGTTAGCAAGGATAAAATGTTCCTGTTGTTCTGAAGATTCAAGCAGTGATAATTCTAATCGATTATAGTTTTGGTAATGTTTTAGAGCGGTGTTTATTGGTTACTGGTTGTATATAATTAAAAAGAGATTACGTACAATTATTACTGATAATCTTTTCAGTACGGTGACAAAAAAAAAAAAAAAAATCGTTGCCACCGGATGAATTTATTGGGTTTATGAAATTTCATCATCCTGAAGTTCGGCCTTGCGAAACTTGAGAACCGTGATTTTTCGGCACCGTAGCTGTAGGTGGGGGCTGTCACCATCCACACACTTGATGTAGTGCTGCCTTCAGGTGTCTGTGCACTGAGTGACAAGCTAGTTTTTCTTGTGACAGAGGTAACCATTTACTGTGATGCTTGGTAGCAGTGTAAACAAATGGACGCCTAGTGTTCAGGTGCTTCAACCTGATGTAGCCCATAATGGTCTGCTTCCAAGGGGTAGTTGGGACTTTTTTCTTAGAATAATATCGTTCAGGGATGAACAGCTGATTTCTCGCCTTGTCTAGACCAGGTAGCCTAATTTCGGATCTCAACGGTCCTAATGGGGTAATAAAGATTTGGATAATATAGTGATAAGAAATAGTTTACATGAAATGGTATGGTCAGATAAATGCAATACATACTGCCAGAAGTGGTCACAAAGATTTTTGCGAGTGCGTATGTGGGGGGTGGGGGGGTCATGGTGAACCATAGACAAAATGGCTGGGTATTTATGTGAGTGGCTCAGATACATGGCACCGGTTTGTCACCCATTTTCAACATGCTCATGGTTGTTTTTTTCGAGTATTTTGTTCCAACTAATGCCAGACGATTTAATTCACCTGAGTGTAACTTGTAGGTGACAGAGAATGTCACTAATGCCACCATTAACCTTTACATGATTGAATCAATTTGAGATATCAGCCCTACCCAACGTCAGGTTATTTTGTCCAGCTGTCATCGGAGCCTGAGTGTTAACTTCATAATGGACGAAATTATTATCCCGCAAGTGTTTATGAAAGGCTTCTGTCAGGAAAGTACAGAAGTTATGTGCTGTATTATGAAATCCTGGCTCCACCTCACTTTAGCGTGTGAGGTGGAGCCAGGCTTTCATACACTTAAGTGCTTGTGTGGGTCAGTCCACTGCAGGATGTTTTGATAGATTTCATGCTGTATACATTCTCTTTCCTTGTTCCCGGTGGCATATGACCCTGGCAGTTGCCTCGCCAGATTTTAATTATATTCAATCAGTCAATCTTTCCTTGTTCCTGGATCTTGCCCAACTCCATCTTTTAGCTATGGGTTTGGTTGATGGCGGCGACGACAACTTAATCCGTTCAGTACGATTACTTTTTTCTTATAATTTTACCTTTCTTGTGGCTAGAAGGCTTAAACATTTTATGAAACATTTTTCGAACTGTCCCTTCATTCCCAGTGTAAATTAAATCATCAGTTAGTGTTTTTAATACAAAGGTGCAAAGGAGTACATAGGAAAGCAAACAGCAACAGTCCTATTGGTCTTCTGGAGGCTGTTTGATATATAGTTATAAATTGTTCTAGTTAGCATGAATGTCCTCACCCCCCACTCACCAAGCCCTCCAGCCCAAGCTGGCAAGAAACAGTGAGAAGGACTACCATGCCGACATGCAGCCTAGAAAAAGTGCCATGGAAATTTCATAGTAATGATTAAAAGGAGAAACTAAGTTCTACAGTCTGTTAGGGAAAAGTAGCATTAGTCTCACATTGTTATACTGTTGTATTCTCCACGATCTGAACAAGAGAAAGTTACTAATATTTGCACTTCCAGCCATGAACGTGTTTGGTTAGGAGATTCAAAGCTAGGTACATATCCAAGCGACTTTTAAGTGTTATTACTGTACTGCAGTCAGACCATTTTCCTGGGTATTTTGTTCCATATATTTACAACCATGTTTAAGAAAAAAAAAAATGCTTTATTTGACTGCGAAGTTTTGCCGATAATTTTATGACCAGTAGCTTTAGTGTGATTCGACCGATCAGTTGTCAGGGTACTTATCGACCACCATATAGCCATGTCCTTTGAAATTTTTACCTCCGTTAAGGAGGTTATGTTTTTGCCGGAGCTTGTTTGTTTGTCTGTTAGCAGCATTACTCAAAAAGTTATGAACGGATTTTCCTGAAATTTTTTGGAGGGGTAGAGTACTGGCCAAGGAACAATCCATTCGATTTTGGTGATTCGGATCATCATCCGGATCCAGGAATTTTTTAAAGGATTCTGAACGATGCGGGGTAATGGCAGTTTCAACATTTTTGTTTCTAACTCGATAAATAATGCCTACAATGCTTGCACAATAATTACCAGCTAACATCTCCGTAAGATCTACTACACATTCCGCCTTGGCGGAGGTTTGCAATCTCGGATTGCTTTTGTTTGTATATTTGAATAGATCTACCTATAATATGCGCCTTGATATAGGTACACCGTTCCCCATATTGTTTGTTGCTTAATCGAGGTATTACTGTATTTTGCCACTCTTCTCCGTGCTGTCTTTAACTTCTCCATGTCTTTCATGTAATATGGTGACCCAGACTAAACACAGTTCTCCAGTTGCAGTCACACTACGGAATTATATAAGGTCAGGACGGTAGCCTACTCTTATTTTTATTGTTCGAACGCTTTGTTCACAAATATAACTACAGTAGTTTGCATTCTGTATGACTTCCGTGGACTGGCGACTTGGTTTATTTCATTTATTGTTATTACTGTTACTTAATCTCTTTCTTGTCATACACTTATGAGTTTAGTGTTATTCATAATGTAGCAAAAAATATTCATTTTCACTCCCAGTTTTTAAGACATGGCATTTGTCAGTATAAAAATCCATTTGCATTATTTGAGCCTAGTTGAACAGTTTATCAACTCTCTGAATCATCAGTCTTTGAACTTTGGCCGAATCTGTCTTATCGTAGCATCAAGGACAATTAGAGGTAAAAAGTAACCGAATACCATTTTACCTCTTGCAGATATATGGACTCTAGGTTAAGCTAGTGTAGCTCAGTGTATTTAGGGTAGATGACCAACCCGCTTGCCCTGATGGCATTACATGATCGAGAAACTTCCTCTCATCTCTTGAGGATGGAACCTTTGCAAAACTGAAGCGTTCTCACCACAAGACCACCAGGCATCTTTTGACAGTACAGGGCTAGCCATGTGTTGGTCGTATGAAGAGCAGTTGGTGGAGAGGTGATTGCAGAGAGGAATAAGTAGAGAGAGAGAGAGAAAGAGAGGGGGGGGGGAAATGTCTCAAAAGGAAAAGCAGGTTTATGAACGGCTACCTAGTATAGGAGTGTGTAAACTGGTTGGAGGAAAGTGTATAATGACGCTTTCTCTCTCTCTCTCTCTCTCTCTCTTAACAAAGTAGAAATCCCCATCTGTGTGTGTGTGTGTGTGTGTGTGTGTGTGTTAACAAAGTAGAAATCCCCATCTCAGTGTGTGTGTGTGTGTGTGTGTGTGTGTGTGTGTGTGTGTTAACAAAGTAGAAATCCCCATCTCTCTCTCTCTCTCTCTCTCTCTCTGTCGCCGTATATATATATATATATATATATATATATATAGTCAGGCGGCGTTTGTTCTTTTCTTTTACGAGAACGGTAATAGATGTGGACTTAATTCTTTAAGTCCACGGAGTGTCAAAAATATACCAAACATTTTGACGATCGCACGTTGAAATTTTCGGAAATCGCGACACGATTTTTTTTTTTTCGACTCTGGTCAGAATTGTTCATTGTGGGCACAGTAACGGTATGTAAACAAAGATAATGGTATTTGCAAACATTTTGTGATGGAAAGGTTTTTAGTTAGTCTTGCAAATTTTTGCAGGCAAGATCTATCTATATATCTATCAATATCTCTGTATCTATCGATCTATCTATCTCTTAATATATTTATGTGCATACCCAGCAACTTTTGTGTGTATGTGTGTATGTATACACACAGCAGCTTTTGTGTACACACACACACACACACACACACACACACACACACACACACACACACACACACACACACACACACATGCGCGCTCAAAAGTTGCTGTGCCCCTTTGCATGTGAAAACATGCTGAGTAATTAGAATGGCGGCGCTGAAGATAGTGATTTTGGATGTTTTGGCACCATTCATTGGCTGATTATGGAGTGGGAGGTGGCAAGGGATGTGACTTAACGGGTACTGGTGCATCCCACTGGTTGGTTAGGATAGTGGGCATAGGTGTGTGAATGACATCATAAGTTTTGGCGCCTCCTAATGGCTAAGAGCTTAGTGGGAGACTGCAGGAATAGATTTTTATGCTGACAATTTTTTCATATTCATCCTCCCCACGCAGTACTTCCCTGTGGTCGCTGAAAGCCAACTCAGCCCTAGAGTTTCTTTGCCAGGCACAGTGGACACACTGCACAAGGTGGTTTGGGTTGGTAGTAGGGTTGGTGGGTGGTTGGGTATCAGTAAGCTCCTATTAAATAGTTTTCCATCGCTTTCACCAGTCCAGTGCCATTAAACACTAACATGCCAATCCCTGCGCGTGGTACCTGTCTTCTGTTGCAGAAAATCTAGCCAGCCCTAGCTCCTCTTGGCCAGAGACAGAAAAAGCTACAGTTTCATATTTTTGGGCCATAAAATTGTTAAAATGCATTTTCCTCCAGTTTCAGGGGCAATTTAGATCCCCTAGGGAGTTAATCTTCATAGGGGGCAATGAATCCTCAGAGAGTGCCGTCAGAGACATGCTTATTCTAGCAGATAGTACTACCAGTACCACTATAGCTGTTAGCATAACATTTTTATTTCAAAACTTTGATACCAGAATAAGAATAAAATCTAAGACCCAAATGCCGGAACGAGGCTTGAGCGGGGCTTGGAACGGTCGTAAGCCCAGGTTCATGGCCTACTCAAATGAGGCTTAAGCAGCGTGACTTGACTATGCGCTGAATCGAGGCTCAAATATGACTTCACAAAGTCAGGCTGAATTTGCGAACTTGGAGCAAACTTTTGACTGTTTCTAAATCAACCGGTCCATCACAGACTTTTAAAATTTAAATTTACTCATGATTCCATTTGTATAGTTTGCCAGT
This sequence comes from Coenobita brevimanus, assembly GCF_032717465.1. Classification (NCBI taxonomy): domain Eukaryota; kingdom Metazoa; phylum Arthropoda; class Malacostraca; order Decapoda; family Coenobitidae; genus Coenobita; species Coenobita brevimanus. Next base: position 32,488,357 of record NC_137063.1, on the reverse strand, counting down.
AGTCGTGGTCATTATATTTAAGAAATGTGTAATAAATTCTGTATTTTTATTGCAATACAAGCAACAGTGCATGGAATAAGAACTGCAAAGCAGAACCAACAGTAAATGAGTCGAACAGGCCATGAAAATTACTCATCAGAGTACTGTACAAACGTGCACAGCCAACATATTTTGTAAGTGGTGTTGAAGCACAGATAATTGTTGTGGGTATGATACTTTGTTATTTTCACAATAGCAACTGTACTAGGCATTATGAAAACTGTATAATAACCTAAATATTCATTGCATTTATATAGGGGAGTGTAGAAGAGTCTTGTCATAGCCTAGTAGCCTACTCTGCATTGAACCTCAAGACTTATGCCATCATAATGCAAATGTAAATTTCATAAGACATTCTCATCGACACTTGAATGTAATATCAGTTGACAGAAAATTATTCAAGTACTATTTGTACAACTGTACAAAATGTAACCTATGTATATCTTGCTCACAGCCAGATGTTTTGCTTAAATTTCAAATATTTTCTGGTCATGATCTTATGCAGCCACCGTCTATAGTTGTACTAGGCTTGTTGATATATTATGCACAGCTTTATAACCAGATCTACCGTACAAAATCGTTAAACAACAGGTTCTAAATGCTCAAGTCCTTCTCAAGCCCAGTCAGAGGCGGCTTGGACTTGAGAGCATCGGCTTGGTCTGTGAGAGGCTAAAACATGTTTCTGCACAACAGTTTTTGGCGGGAGCAACTCACGGCCAGGTTAAGACGGACTCAAGCCCCAAGTCCACCTCAAGCCTTCTTCTAACATTTCGGCCTCAGGGCATATCGCACTGAAGGGGCGTTAGAGATTGTTCCTTTCCCTTTTACCGCGAGACACTGACCCAGAACTTTTTTATTTATTACAGTACCGTTTTCTCATGGTCCTCTCCCGTTAACAGTTCTCTCAAAATATTTCCAAATGTTAGTAACATTCCATTTTAAAGCTTGTTTTGGGATCAAAGTATACATTAAACAATGAGGTCGTTAGCCGTGGATTTTTTTTTTTAATATTTGCTTTTAATTTTATTGCTGTTATTATTATTTCTCTGTTTGAACGAGAGTAAACTATTTTTCCTAAAGTCCAGCAGTCCTGACTGCAACAGATGCCATCACGCACCTCACCACTTCTCACGCATGCCCACCGTCCATACAGAATACATGCTAGTACTACTGTATTAAATTGACTCAGCAGTAACTGTAAATGAGACTGAGTACTATTTTTCAAAATTAATCATAGGTGGTATGAACTGGAAATGCGGTGTTTTGCATATCAAAACCTAACATTACATGGCGCGCACGCGCGCGCGCGCGCGCACACACACACACACACACACACACACACACACACACACACACACACACACACACACACACACACACACACACACACACACACACACACACAGAGAGGTTTAATATTTTCGTGTATTCAGTATTATGATTGTATGCATTTGTGCATAATTATTATATCCAGGAGTATATACCGTTGTTCGCATATAAACGGTATAAACAGTACTCACGAGTTAAAGTTTCTCTACCCCCTCCCCCACGTTTACAAGAGGGAAGTCGAAGTCAAGGCTGGATAAGTCCAAGAGAATGAACAGTCTTCTGTTCAGTAGTCAGAGAATACTTCATGAAACAGTTTCACGCTTCTGAACCCGAACTCATCTAACGCTAATACGTTATAAATGGTTATGACGAAACTTAAATGCATATCCATTTATTATCGTTTTATCTAAGTTGTGGGAAAACTATATGGTTGCATGGACAGAAAAAGGTAGGGATATGAAAATGGGCTACTGAATGCCAGGAAAGTAGATTGTTAATAGGATACCATATTCAAGATATGTTAGTTTAGCGGTATGGATTTTGTAGTTGGTGGGTGCACTCACTACCCACTCATTTACTGTAGTGTGACCTTCTGTTTCTTAACTACTATGTTAATCGCACAGTAAGAAAACACTTTGTTATAACAAAATATATCAACTATGGAGGGGTAATTCATTATTACGCCAGAGTGCGCTGATTGAGTGCGAGTTATGTTTTGAGCAGTGTGTGTGTGTGTGTGTGTGTGTGTGTGTGTGTGTGTGTGTGTGTGTGTGTGTGTGTGTGTGTGTGTGTGTGTTCTTACCTAATTGTATCTTTACAGGAATGAGTCAAGCTCGTACTGTCCCGTGCATTAAACCATTGTTATCATACATATCGTTAAATTTGTGAATAGTTTTGGCACACACTACTTCATTCGGTAGTGCATTCCACTGATCAATTGCCCTGTTTGGGAAACTGAATTTCCTTACGTCTTTATCGCCTCTCTTTATGTACAGTAGTTTATTGCAGTGTCCTCTTGCTGATGCTTCCCCATAGGTTATATATTCATTTATATTTATTTTCTCTTCCCCTGAGATGCATTTATATAGCATAATCATGTCTCCACTTTTCCTTCTCTCCTGTAGTGTTGGTAGATTCAGTTTTTCTAGTCTTTCTTCTTAGCTTAGATCCCTTAAGCTTGGTATCCATCTTGTAGCTGCCCTTTGTACTTTTTCAATCTTATCTACTGTATGTGTTTTTTGATATGAGGATTCCATGCTACTGGTGCATATTCCAGGGTTGGAATGATGAATGGTGTGTGTGTGTGTGTGTGTGTGTGTGTGTGTGTGTGTGTGTGTGTGAACCAAATAAAGTAACGATTCGATTTTAACCAGTCTTCTTGAAAACATCGAGGGTCAGCTAAGTGTTTTTTTTTTTTTTTTTTTTTAAATACAAAGGATCAAACGTCAGGGTCACAGGGCAAAGTCAACTTTATTTTTTTTTTACCGATTAAGACCAAACTTTGTGGAAGGGCTGGGGATGTGACAAGAGATGCAAATTCTTTTTTGAGGGCAATCAGTCAAAGGTCAAGATCACTTGGAAAGGACAGAGGCCAAGGCCACGAGGCAGTGACAACGCAAACAGTTATTAGCTGATTAGAACCAAACGTGATGGCAGGGTTATGGGCCAGGCAAGAAAGAAGAGATTATTTTTTAAAAATAAATAATCAGTCAGGAGTCAAGGCCGCATAACCAGGTAAAGTTCGATCCGTTTTTTAAATGTAAGAACAAAGTAACTGAAACAGCTTTGATCTGATTTGGATGAAACTGGGTGGATGAGTTAAGGATCACCCAAAATGTAGATCAATTACTTTTTGAACAGCAGAATAAGGTCAAAGTCACATGTTGAGGTCGTTTCAACAGTTTCTATCCATTGTCAACTAAACTGTGAAGAAGGATTCAAGTTAATACTAAGAGCGAGAGTTCGATATTGAGAATAGTCAAAGATAAAGGTCACAGGGAAAGTAAAAAGGTCAAGGTCACTGTGCAGGCCACCTCTCTACTAATTCAGCCACAGTTCGGGATAATGATAATTCTGGAGCCCCTGATTAGACCAGTAAATACAAGATGTCACATAGTGCAACACCAGCGCCCACTAATTGGTCAAAGGGCAGAACTTTCCCTCCGGTGTTGACCTTTGGCCGATTCATTTCTAAATAGAATTACTTCACTCTTGCTGGACCCTTAACATTTTTACCTATTTTGACAAATTTTAAGTAAAATATTTTAGCTATTTTTGCACCGTAACTTTGACCTCGAACCTGTCGTTCTCAAAATGGATTTTTTAAAAATCTCTCTTTGCCTCAGGCCTTCTACCAAGATTGGTCCAAACTGAATCAAAACAGATGTATAGCATCGAACATTTATTTTCACCTTGCCCTGGGATCTTTGCATATAAAGGGTTGTTCTCAAAATCATAAAACTCATTCCACGAGGTTTGGTCCAACTCCCTTCATCCTTCCTTTACTTGGAATCTTTCCATGAATTGTGGTTTAAATCGGATAAGCACTGTTTACGCTGATGTTGTCAGGTCTAACACACCTAGTCCTCAATCTTTACCCATAAGCTATTCTTAAAAAAAAAAAAATGATTATCCAACTCCTCCAACAAATAAGGTTACAGTAGGAAAAAAAAACTTTCGAGTTATATAGTTCACACACACACACACACACACACACACACACACACACACACACACACACACACATAGCAAAATCACAAAGAGAAAAAGACAAAGAGGCGACGGAAAGAAACAAAGGCAGGTAGCAACAAAGACGGAAAGTATCACGGGGGGGGGGGGGAAGGACAAAACGAAATGAAACAAAGTCGGAAGAAAAAGTGCAAAGGGCAAGCATTGAGGTGGTGCAACACCCGAGCCCACCAACTGATCTGAGGGCATAATATTTGACTTTGCCTTGTGACATTGACCTTCGACATATTGCACTCTGATTCAAATTTCCGTATACTTGCAGTATCCTAAACATTTCTTTAACTTCGTGCGAATAAGCTTAAGAAAAAAAAGTTTGGTTCGACTTTGTGCAGCTGCCTTGACATTTGACCTTTTCATGTGGCTTTCACTTGTTACAAATTGCTTTCACATCCGCATCTGATTTCTTTTTCTAACCTGCACATTGTTAAAAAGTTCAGATTACATCAGATAAAAACTGTTTAATTTGACCTTGTCATGCAATCTTGACCCTTGAACCATTGTTTTGGGGTGATCCTCAGCTCTTCCAGGAAGCTTGATCTAAATAAGAGCAAAACTGCTTTAGTTAACCCGTGGATTGCGCAATTAACTTTTTTTTTTTAATCCCACCCCGTGGTGCGCAGAAAACGAAGGAAAAAGAGATTTTTTTTTCCTTTATTATAAACTTGAAGATAAACATCCAGGGCATCATCTGGTGAAAAGAAAAAATCTTTCTCTCTCTTCGTCTTTGGGTAAGGCCATGCCTAAGTTTACGCACGAGAGTAGTGAAAAAATGAAAAATATATATATAATTTTTTTTTGTCTATTATGAACTTGAAGATAAACATCCAGGACATCATCTGGTGACGCGAAAAAAAATCTCACTCTCCGTCTTTGTTTAGCGCCATGCGTAAGTTTGCGTAGGGGTGGAGTAGTTAGCAGTGACGCACGGCCAACACAGCCTGAGCTGTGGCTCGCAATCCACGGGTTAATTTAAATGCACGGGTGGAATTTTGGTCTTGTTCTGTGACCTTGACCTCTGACTGATTGTACTCAAAATCGTTTCGTTTTATTCTCCTATCAGCCCATCCTCAAAGTTCGGCGTAAATCAGGTAAAATTGTGTAAGTTAACCTTGCCCTGTGACCTTGACGTTTAACCTGTTGTAAAATAATGATAGATTTACTACTTTGCTAACACACAACCTTTAAGCCAAGTTTTGTTAAAACCGAACCAAAACTGAGTTGTTGTTGTTTTTTTTTGGGGGGGTGTTAGCGCACGCACACGCACACACACACACACACACACACACACACACACACACACACACACACACACACACACACACACACACACACACACACACACACACACACACACACACACACACACGATTGATTCCTGATTACTATTCATATCTGTCAGCCAGCACTCTTTATGCGGGTGGAGGAGGATATTTAAGGGAATTCCAGTCATTAGCAGGGGCATGCAGTGTTGTCTAAAACCCTATGATAGTGCATACCGGCATTGCCTGGGATCATGGATGGCCACTCACCTTGCGAGAGAAAACCTCCGGGGTCCCTTTTTATCCATTGATTCTTTGTTCCTCCATGAGCTCATTTCCACAGTGATATTTACGCCATGGACCTGTTTCTACCATGGACCCGGTTTTCCACTAAAAACCACCCCACCAATCAGTCCATCCATCTGACCCGTTGTAGCTGATTGTGATATGGTTGTAGAAGTAAAATACTCTATTCTTTTCCCATCATGTTGACTCATTTCTAATTAGTTTTAATCTTGGCCATCTAGGGCGCTACTTCAGCACCTGTAATGTACGGGTACTCATTTAAAGTATTTTTAAAAAGTTATACTTTGTAAAGCTGTCTAGAGAGCTTTATCTCTACCCTCCTAATTTCCGTAGAGCAAGGAGATAGATAAACATTGTGCGTGCGTGTGTGTGTGTGTGTGTGTGTGTGTGTACTTGCAGTCATGTATGTGTAGGTCACAAGGAAGAAAATAATGTATGTATATATGAGTATTGCCATACTTTTAGTGTTTTATCAGTATTTTGTGTTGTTTTGAGCTATTGCGATAAATATGCACTCTGGTAAATCTTACTCTTCTCTACTTTCTGTTTGATATGGTGGTGGTGATGGTTTTTCTATTATTGTATAAGTTGCGTGAGGGCAGTTGTAGGCGGAGTGTGTGTGTGTGAGCTAGTTGCAGCTTTTCACATTAGGTTATACAGCTGCATCTGCTCTGTCTACTTGGATTACTCCCTCTGCTCTCACCAGTCACTCCGAGCAGGAATAAAAGCGTCATATGTTAGCCAGAATTAAAAATTCGTTCTTGGGCAGCGGTGATGATGATTACTTATTATTATTATTATTATTATTATTATTATTAGTAGTAGTAGTAGTAGTAGTAGTAGTAGTAGTAGTAGTAGTACTAGTACTAGTAGTAGTGCTATAGTTGTTCATGATGATGATGATATGTTGATGTTGATGGTGGTGGTGGTGATGGTGTAGCTGGCTTACAGTAAATCTGGAAGAGTAAAGTGCATGTTGTTGAGAGTGTAGAGGCTCGCTTGTGATGATCTTTGGGGAACAGGGAGGCTTGCGTGCATTGGTGGATAGAATTTAAATACTTAAACGAGGTACCACATTGCAGTAATGGAAACGAGACGTAAATGTGTAAGGAAGTGGAGGACAAAAGTTGTCTTCATTTCACTGTGCCGTCAGTTGTTCAAGTGGAAGTTATGCCCACTGAAGAAAATTGTTTATTGAGAAGCATATGTGGGTACAACTCGACGGAAGATGGTCGGTGCTGTGAAGTCCTTGGTCCGATATAGAAAACGAATATAGAATCTGCATGCTGATTACGTATTAACACTCAGGCTTCTGTGACTCACTGAGTGTAATTAAGTAGTCTGGCGTTAACTAGAATAAATTTAATACCAGAGTTGTCGCTGCCACGTTGTCTTTGTCTTTGGTTAACTCCATCAGTCCAATGACTTTTCTTCCCCCCTCGGCCAAGCACTAGATGATTTTGATAAAATTCGAAAGGGTCTTTTGTAGTGAAAGGGGTTAATTAAGGCTGTATCTGACCCCTCCAGTTCGAAAGTGTGTCTAAAGGTGGATAGAATTTTCTGGTAGCAACAAGAGTAAATAAGAATGATGTACGCGGATTGAAGAGGTTAATTCCTTGCATCACACTCACAGCATACTTGTATCAGAAGCCTGGTGCTTGTATAGAATAACCAGAGTCTTATTCAGGATATAATCGCTCACTTTATTAGGATTCCTTATCATCTTCTTTTTCACACAAATGATCGAACACATAAGCTGGTCAAAACATCAGTGGTGGTTTTTATATAGGACCATAACCGAGTTACAGGCTGTACAAGTCTCCCTAACAGTTAACCCTTATCAGAGATGTTTTTTTTTTTTTTTTTTACTTTTTTTTATTTAATATTCGCGTTAGTCTAACAGTGAAGTGTTTGGCAGCTGTGCAGCAGAAAACGAAGTATATACCAGCAGTCTTATACTTGTATTGAGCCTGGGACCCCATCCCAGAGAGAGACTATATTTCAACTTCTGGCTCCTCTGTCAGCATTTTGAAGGGAGTTTAACGTAGGCCTATGCAGTACAAAAACAAAACTTCATAATCAGGAAGAACAGTGAAATGGACACAATTCTGGCTCTTTTTTAACCAGACAGAACTGGGCTAACCATACGCCTTGAATATTAAGTTTGGGTGCATGAAATCTGATGAAGCTTTGTCACTATGTAGCTGTAAGTCTCCTTGATTACTGTACATGGCTTGCTTTTACCTGACTGAATCGTACCACCTCCACCATTTGAATATTAGGTCGTGGTTGAATGCAATGCGATGAGCCCTACTTATGAGGTATTTAGGAGTCGTTTGGCTTGTAGGCAAATCACCCGTGCAGTATGACTCTACTTGGCCATCAGCCAAGCTGAAAGGGGTTAGGGATCATCGGCAGGTAGATAAAGATGATGATGAAAGTAATAATAATAATAATAATAATAATAATAATAATAATAATAATGTTAATAATCCATCCATCCATCATCCAATTCTATGTTGCCCCATGAGAAGCGGGGGAGCCCGGGGTTAGGCAAGTTGGTCCTTACATTCAAGGTAAAAGTGACCAGCCTCACTCATCCCTGAGTGGCATTACGTGAGCTGTAAACCCCAACCATCCCTTGGACATAAACCTACAAGGCTCAGTCCGATTGGAGCCTCATAATTACCCACTAAACCACCAGGCGCCATAATTTGGCTATTTGGTTACCACCCAGCGTAGTTAATGGTTTCCTGGTGTACAGGAAACCATTTGGCTTGTCACTCAGGGTAGAGTCACCCATAGGCAGAAGGAAGGGCAAAGAATGAAGGAAAGAAAGACAGATGAGGGAGTGTAAAGTCACCCGTAGGCAGAAGGAAGTGGAAAGAATGAAGGAAAAAAAGACAGAAGAGGAAGGACGAGAGGAAAGGGCAGACACCCAAAGTAGCACTACATCGAATGAGTGGATGGTGAGCGCCCCACCTTCCCATAATAATACGGTAATAATAATAATAATAATAATAGTAATAATAATATAAGCAGCCAGTTCCCCTCTTTCTCTCTCTCTCTCTCTCTCTCTCTCTCTTTTTTTTTTTTTTTTTTTTTTTAATAGTAGTAGTAGTAGTAGTAGTTGCGAGGTTAGACACTCTTCCCATTAACCCCTTCACAGTCAGATTTTCTTTCCCTAAGTTCAGTAAAATGGTCTGGAAGTAGCAAGAATGAACCAACAGAATACTTCAACGGACTGAAGGGGCTTGTTAACTAGGTCTAAGCTCATGCATTGCGTCACTGGAGTCATTGGGGATGTGAGAGAGAATGCCACTTGCGTCAGAAGTGGAAAAGGGAGACTAAAACAGGACAGGTTGCATCATAATGTCATATTTGTCTCCAGTGCTCCTGTACAGTCGCAAGCAAAAGTCCTGTCCCCTCCCCTGCTTCTCCCCTCACGGACTTTGACAGTCAGCCTCATGAATTCGCAGTAACCGACGGTGATGACTCTATTCGGTCACAGTCATCGTCATCAGTGTCGTGTGCTTCCAGTTCGCCAGACTGATTTTCAAAGTGCATGGAGAAAGTAATAGGAGCAGGGACAGGATTCTTGTTGCCAATAGTACATCTAACAGTTAAGCCCCTCCAGAAAGTATTCTGCCTATTACTACCTTTAGAATGTGAAACAGTTCGTGATTTTTTTTTTAAAAATTCTCCATTAACACTATACATACGTGTGTTCATGGTATTCATGTTGGTACAGCGTAAAAGGGACCTCAGCATTCGAATAACCTGCTTATTATAGAATATTTGCCATACGAAAAAAGGGGCGAGCAGCACCAGCGCACATTGCGAAACCATCCATCACTTGAGTAAAGGTATTTTTTGGAAGCAAGGTACAGGTGTCCGACCCCCCCTCCCCTCCCTCCCTTTTCACATTTACAAGCAGGCTTCAAGTTTCTGGCTGTGGCACCGCTGTGTTTGTTTATATTCGACTGGATGGACCCCCTTTACCAGACACACTGTGGGATATTGGTAACTTAAAAATTACTGAACAGATTCTTTGAATTTAAAGATACTGATTAAAAAAAAGATAGAAAGGGGACTGTACAGTCATGGACAGAGAAACCTGGACAGGTGAGGCGAGGCAAATGTCATATTTTCTCTTTTCCCCGGCTTGTCCGTCACTCTTCGTTCACGACTCCTTTCCCCCATCCCCCCCACCCCCCATCCCGTTTACCCTCTCTTCATAGCACCTGCCAGGCTGCACTCCCCCTCCCCCCTTCCCTCCCCCCATACACGCCAGTTCGCTAATCCGCCGACCTTGAACCGTGTGTGTGTGTGTGTGTGTGTGTGTGTGCATCCTTGATACAAGCAACTCCCTACATTTTTCCGATCACAACCCATCCCTCCCTCTTCCCTACGGTTACTCTGCTAACACACACACACACACACACACACACACACACACACACACACACACACACACATATGAGAAGCTCATCTTCAGCTGCTCTCTCTCTCTCTTTCTTTTTCAAGATTCTGTAGGAGTGAATAGTAATGTCAGTGCAAATATGCCTTTATTATTGTGATATAAGTATTGCAAAATAAAACTTACGAATATATTTAAAGAAAACAACTGCAGTAGGCTGGTTGGCCCATGCGAGGCAACTCCTGATTTTGGATCTGCAGACGAGAGAGAGAAAGGGAGAGAGATGTAAGGAGTGACCACTTGTCCCCCCATCTCTCTCTCTCTCTTTCTCTTTCTCTCTCTCTCTCTCTCTCTCTCTCTCAATATTCTGGAGTGAATAATAATGTTACTGCAAAGTATGCCTTTACTGTGATATAAGCATTACAAATTAAAACACTGGAACATATTTAGAGGAAACAACTGCAGGAAATCCTCTCGAGACGTCATATGGAACTGTCATTCTTTCCCTGCGGGCCAATTAACGTCCACCTTCATACTTGCCTACTACCTTCTGCCACCATTTTCGCCAATTCTCCTCATCTTTACTTTCTAATTCAGAGCATGCCATTCGTTATGATAATAATTGCACAAACACTCTCACACACACACACACACACACACACACACACACACACACACACACACACACACACATATATATATATATATATATATATATATATATATATATATATATATATATATATATATAAGACAGAGACAGAGAGATGGTAGATGGGGGAGGAAGGAGAGGGAGAAGAAAGGATGGAAGCAAGTGTTGAGTTTGAGAGAGAGAGAGAGAGAGATGCCACCATTTTCGCCAGACTCCACTATATTTCTCCTCACCTTTACTTTCCGATTCAGATCATGCCAGTAGTCATGAAAGTCATGATAATAATTGCAAACACACACACACAGATATATATATATATATATATATATATATATATATATATATATATATATATATATATATATATATATAGCAGGGGTTGAGAGAGAGAGAGAGAGAGAGAGAGAGAAGTGTCCACGTGTCCCCTGGGAATGACCAGCCTTCCCGGGTCATATGGGTAGGACCTCTATGGGTAGGACGGAGAGGAGGTGAGGGAAGGAAGGGGATGGGGGGGTACGGTTCATATGGACGAAGATTTAGTGGAAAAATCGAAAAGGAAAAAGAAACTATCAGCTCAGCCCCTGAGTGTCCAGGTTTCTTTGTACATATAGTTTAACTGTTGCTTTACTATGCAAGGAAATAAGCTAGTATGTTCCCCCCCCCCCCACACACACACACACACACGAGTTGTTAGTGTGGGTACGAACTCGTAAATCCAGTGAAATATATGGATCAGGATCAGGCGATACTGGGTACTAGGAAATGTCTCGCAAAAGTTAATATTGCAGTTTGGCGTGGTTGGGGTTAGGTTAGGTATGATGAAGTTGGGTAATAGGTTGGGTTGGGCTAGATTAGATTGAGAACATTAGGTTAGTTAGATTGAGCTGGTCTGATGATATTAGATTCGGTTGAGTTAGGCTGATGAGGTCAGCGTGGATTGAGTTCAATCTGGTTTGGATTGATTTACTGAGATTTGGACGTGTTAGGCTAGATTACATTTCAGTTGGTTATATTGTGTTACATTAGGTTTGATTAGATTAGATTGTTACATTAGGTTTGATTAGGTTATATTGTGTTAAATTAGGTTTGATTAGGTTTTATTGTTACATTAAGTTTGATTAGGTTAGATTGTCTTACATTAGAGGTAATTAGGTTAGATTGTGTTACATTAGGGTTGATTAGGTTATATTGTTAAATTAGGTTTGAATAGGTTAGATTGTTACATTAGGTTTGATTGGGTTAGATTGGGTTACATTAGGTTTGATTAGGTTAGATTAGGTTAGGTTGAGTCGTGTTAGGTTTAATTATGCTAGACAGGGTTGGTATAGGTGAAGGTGCGGCAGGTTTGATTGGCTTAGACTAATTTAGGTTCGGGTAGGTTAGATTTGGTTTGAATAGGGCAGAGTGGGTTGAGTTATGCTGTATTCACTTAGATTGGGTTGGGTTATGCTGTATTCACTTAGACTGGGTTGGGTTAGGTTATATTCACTTAGATTGGGTTGGGTTAGGCTATAATCACTCAGAATGGGTTGGGTTATGCTGTATTCACTTAGACTGGGTTGGGTTAGGTTATATTCACTCAGAATGGGTTGGGTTATGCTGTATTCACTTAGACTGGGTTGGGTTAGGTTATATTCACTCATAATGGGTTGGTTTAGGTTATCTTGTATAAAGTTAGATTTATTTGGGTTAGGTAAAGGTATGTTAGGTTTGATTAGGTTAGACTGTTAGTTGAAGAGCTGAGTTAGATTGAGTTGGTTAGTTTAGTTTCATATTATTTGGTAGGTTAGTGTGGGCTGGATTAGGTGGGTAAGGGTATGGTAGCTTAGGTAAAGCTGGTTTGATTAGGTTGATTAGCTGACGGGTTAGAGCTAGTTAAGTTAGATCTGGGTAAATTTAATCAGTCGGCTGCCCGGACTACGTGGAAGTGCTACGTGATTTGGCCCTATCCTAGTCACGTGGGATACAGCGTGTGGATCAGAGTAAGTAAGGAGTCGTTTAGGTTGAATTTCATTACCTGATTAGGTTAGGTTAGAGTGTGTCAGTTTAGATTAGGTTAAGTTAGCTTTGATCACTGAGTTGGGTTAGGTTAAGGTACCTGTGTTAGGGTATGTTAGGTTAGGGTATGTGGCCTAGGTTAGGTTGAGCCCGGCTAGGTTAGAGTTGGGTTGGTTTGACTGGTTTACTGTAGGTCAGGTGACTTAGAATTTTTATTAGTCTGGGTTCGGTTTGTGCATATTCTTTTTGGTTATGGTAGTTAGGTTGAGTTAGGTTGGATTATGTAACGGTTGGTTAAATAATCAGTCTTTTGAATGTGGTGTTCATAAACCTTGCTTGACTGCATTTTTTTTTTTTTTTTTTTTTTTTTTACGTGAGTTTCATTTAGACATGAGACGAAATTTCATAGTAGAGGTAAGTAATAGTGAGGCTTTTAACCTGTAACATGTAGAGGTGTATGGTATGTAGGAGGACTGCTGGGCCATGATAGCAGGCTGTGAAGCCTATGCCCAGAGTTGGACACATAAAAAAATAAATAAATAAATAAAATAAAGTTGGCGAAGTTTCCCCAAAGTCGGGTGCAGATGTTTGAAGGTAGCAGGACTACACTATCAAAAAACGTCCTAGGTGTGAAAGGGTTAAGCCACGTGGGGCAGCTGCAGAATGGAGGAAAAGTTAACAGTTATCCGGTTATCTCCAGGGTCTTATCAGAACTGACGCGGTATCCTTAAACGTTCACATTCCGGTCGTGTTGTCACAGTGATACGCACAGTTGCTCCACCGTGACCTTTTTGGTGCGGGTGATGCGCTTGGGGATTTTATTAAATTTAACGGGGAAAAACATTTGTTCAGTTGAGAAAAACCCAAGCAATCAAAGTCTCTACTATTGATACACCTTGAACTTTTATGTCAGGAAACACCAGACGATTTTGTTCACTCGAAGGAAGTCCTACATAGTAAAAGGTGTCACTTGATAGGAAAACCTCCGTCATTTTTCAGCTTTTTTCACATAGTTCATCGGCAGAATAAGACTGTACTACGGTTCTACATCCTTTCCACAGCGCTTCTTCGTGAAAAGCATCGTATTCATGTTACAAAAAAATACGGCTCTATATCCCTTCCCTAGCACTTCTCTGTGATTAGTGTCTTAATCTATACTCCGTTTTTTTTTACTGAGGCGAAGATGCACCTGACAGGTTGATGATGATTGGCTAAATGCAACATGTCCAAAAAATATTTACTAACCCAAATTTCCCCCTCAGATATTTGTTGTCAGTTAATAATGCTAGATTATGAAGTAATGTTCATTCAGCCAATAATCACCAATCTGTCAAGTGCATCTTCGCCTCGATAAAAAAAAAAAAAATAGTGTGCTAATCTCTTGTTACAGTTCAAGGCCAGCTTAGTAACTGTATTGTTATCAGCATGGCATTTCAGTTCGGTTGGTGCTTGAGTGCCTTACAACCATAACGTTCTGAGAAAATTTTTTATATGGCGCCGTTTTATGAGCAGGACATTGCTGTATGGCTACATCGGTTTGGTTGAGTGTAACATGGCTGTATTTTGTTAACATTTTTAGTATTGTGTTGGGATTTGGATGGCTGTATTTTGCTGCCATGGCATTCCAGTTGGGGTGTTGCATGGTAGTATCTTGTTACCATGGCATTCCAGATTGGGTGGTCCATGGTAGTATTTTGTTATCTTTACATTACGGTTGGGGTGTTTCATAGTATATATAATGTTACCATGGCATTCCAGTTGGGATATTGCATGGTACCGGTAGTATTTTGTTATCTTTACAATGTAGTTGGGATGTTGCACAGTATTTTGTTACCGTGGTATTCCAGTTGGGGTTTTGCATGGTAGTATTACGTTACCATTACATTACTGTCGGGATGTTGAATGGTAGTATTTTTTTTACCATTACACGGCAGTCAGAATGTTGAATGATAGTATTTTGTTAACCATGGCATTGCAGCTGGCACGGTTCACGGTAGTACGGTGCATTGTTACCGTGTCCTTCAGACCCATTGAAGACGGAGTGGTGTTGAGAGTTGTCCCAGCTCGTGTCTCTCTCTCTCTCTCTCTCTCTCTCTGTACACTGTCTCACTCCGTCCTTCGTTGGGAAGAGGCGGGAATGATGATGATGATGATGATAATGTCTTTCTGACTGGGGTTTTACATGACTCTTTTACTATCAGAAATGTTTGTTTGTGACCACCCTTTCAGGGATTAAAGCGTCTGGCTGTTGGCAGACAGACAGATAGTTAAAAGGATAGATAGAATGATTGATTGATAGACTGACAGACAGAAAGGCTGGCAGACAGGCAGACAGACAAACAGATAGATAGACAGGGATAGGTAGATAGATATTTCGTTAACCCCTCCAGTCCGATGGCATCTTTTTTTTTTTTTTTTTTTCCCTACAAGCAAACGACTTTATTCACCTTAGGAGAGAACCCTCGAACTGTTGGTGTTATAGATGATCTCCAGTAACCCCTTCAGTACGATTATGTTTGTTTTGGTCAGCTTCATGCTGCCCTTAGGTTATTGTTAGTCGCGTTTTCTTTCTTTCATGTTTTCTTGTTTAATTGTGGCAGGCACTTCTACCCTTCAGAATGAACCGATTTTGACCAAACTTGGACACAATGACCAACCTATGACGTAGTTGTGCCAGCAAGGTTTGGTTGCCAGGCAACTACTTGTTGCCTAGCAACGGCCGAAAACCCGCATTTTTTTCTTACTTTTCACGTTTTGAGCTGTAGAAGTATTACTAATGGGCATAGAAGGCTCTGACTTCTTGAGGCTTAATCGTGAGGCCATTCCCTATCAGTGTGTGC
This sequence comes from Coenobita brevimanus, assembly GCF_032717465.1. Classification (NCBI taxonomy): domain Eukaryota; kingdom Metazoa; phylum Arthropoda; class Malacostraca; order Decapoda; family Coenobitidae; genus Coenobita; species Coenobita brevimanus. The sequence continues at coordinate 32,472,766 of NC_137063.1, read as the reverse complement.
CATCCATTTTTCTCCCTGTCTCCTCTAGTTTTCGAGTGGCAGCCCAACAAAGATTGGCCTCAGCATCCCTAGCAACCAGTTCTAGTTTTCAAAAATGCCCCCCTAGTTCCCCAGTGGCTCGATGGAATTGAATGAAAGTTTTCATGCTTATAAACGTGGACTAGTACTACGGCTTACCAGTAGACACCTACCGTATGTGCAACATTGGCCAGGTCAGGGGTCAAAGGGAGGCGTGGCTGAATCGGTAGAGAGGCAGCCTGCAGTCCTGATGGACCCAGGTTCGAATCCCGGCTGGGGCAGGGAACAGTTTAAGGATTTGAATTTCATAAAAAAGGCAGACTTTCCTGATCTACCAGATGACCCGCCGACATGTCGTAAAAATACCCCCGCTAATACCAATACACCAGTCCTGTATGAGACAGCCCTAGCATGTATTCAGTAGGGACGGTGGGTGTTAGCGCCGAAGTGGTGACATGTGGAGGTGTAGGAGGACTACTGGGCCTTGGGATAGGCTACTGCCCCTGAGATATAGGCCCTGAAGCCTTTGCCTAGAGTCGGACACATAAAAAAAAAATGCGAAAACAGTGAAAATAACTAAAATTCCTTCCCCTCCCCCCTTGCGCACCATTGCCAGTCAGACCCGTAGTGTATGTGGCCATTGCTGCTGATCTCACCATGACTGAGCTGCCTTGCCTCAGAGATTGCAACCAGGCCAACCCCCAGTCGCTCAAATTCGTGTGATGACATAGGCAGTTGGTTATGCTCCATAAGATTCAGAATACCCCACGCCTTGATCCGAAGTCCCCTCTGAAGGTTAAAACTGCGTGTGGAGCCTTGACCTTGTGTGGCCTGTGCACAACTGCAACGTCCATGAAAAACAGAACTGGAAAAGGTTTTTCTGGATTAATAATACAACTGAGATTATGAGTGCATCGTAAGGGAGAGAGGGGGGGGAGGGAGTATGTAAACCAGTAAAACGTCTTTGTTAGCGAGGTACGAGTAAGGCCTTTTAAATAAAAAGCATTGAAATGTCGCCTTACACCCCAAGAATGCTGAGAGCATACACTGCTTGGGTGTGATGAAATATGGCAGAAACAGTCTTAAAGACTTGGGCTATCATATGGTGCAAGCCACGCAGTGATCAGCCCTTTGGTTGCTGAGATATAAGCTTCTCAAATGCGTTACAGTCGGGCCGGATTGGACCGAGCCAATGCGGGCTGCTCGTATGTGAGAAAATGCCACTACTTGACGAGAGACTCGCGAAGGCTTCGCCCTTGCTCATAATAAAAGATGGTCTGCATTGCTCTCTAGTCTTGTGTATTGCAGGGATGGTTCAATCTGCTTATGTGAGGATTGAAGACATTTTGGTTGCGTCTCGAAGGTTTTAGTCAGTCTTTATATATATATATATATATATATATATATATATATATATATATATATATATATATATATTTGTGTGTGTGTGTGTTTTTCTTGATATATATATATATATATATATATATATATATATATATCTGTGTGTGTGTGTGTCTTGGATGTATGGTGTAGGTGTGTGGGGTTGAGGGATGTATTACTACGTTTATGTGATAAGACCCACCACACACTATTAATAGTCTTATAAAGATAATCGAACGGACGTGTGAGCCAAATCCGCCACACACCCGGTGATAAAGCCAACGGTAGCCATTCATAAAGTATCGTAACGGCAATATACGAGTTTTGTACTATATTCCGGCTGACGTTAAATATATGAACAATGTTTTATATTCCCGTTAGTGTCAAATATTTTATTCATTCCAGAGAAACACTTTCGTTACCGGATTAAATATTTTTACTATAAATCAGTCTTCATAACCGTCAAGTATTATCAGGAAGTAATTTGCTTTGGCAACATTTTTTTTTTTTCTGTCCAGCTTGTTTGCGAATTGTTTGATAGTTACGTGTGAAGGTTAAAGTATAAACAGGGTGTTTTATTTAATTCCCTCGAAAAGCAAAATAGTAGCTGTATATACATCTCTTAAAGTTTTGCATCACTTACCAATACAAGTGGTCCCAGTGGATTCGGGCGGCTGTGGGCCAGAACTTTTATGATAGTGATGCATGAATCCCCCCCCCCCCACCCACTCACCGGCCAGCATGCATTTGATGAGTAGCGACCTTGGCTGCCGCCTGTCGTTTTGCGTGTTTCTCTATTCAACCTTTAGTGACTACAGTACAGTATGTTCTAATGCATGGGAAAGCCATATTGTTATCGTTCATGCCGAGTGTACAAGTGAGTAGTTGAGGTAATCTTTATGTTGGGGTAGGTCACTGGATGGTAACTACACTCGGGCGGACATGATTCTCTCTCTCTCTCTCTCTCTCTCTCACACACACACACACACACACACACACACACACACACACACACACACACACACACACACATTTGACCTGTATTAGTCAAAGAAGCCTCTGTAAGACTATATTCCTTCCCAGAAGACTGCTTTCACGTTTGGATGGCCAGTGTGTGTTTTTCTGAGGTTGGTTTGTCATTTATGATGTTTTTATGGCGTTTTAATTGTTTTAGGTTTAGTGTTTGTGTGTCAAGGTTTTTGTATTTCTTACTTATAGTGCAGTCGTTGTAGAAACTGGTGGTAGATGTTAATGGTTACTATGATGCGCAGTACTAGTATTTGTGAAGGTGATACGTATGGTGTTGTTGTTGCTGTTAATAATAATAATAATAATAATAATAATAATGATGATGATGATGATGATGATGATATCATTGAATCGGATGTTTCCAGAAGAAAAGCACGTTATAGTTCCTTAAAGTTGATCCTTTTCAGAGGTATTTGGCGTTCTCTCTCTCTCTCTCTCTCTTGTAAGGCAGTGTGTGTGTATGTGTGTGTGTTACCTAATTGTATCTTTACAGGAATGAGTCAAGCTCGCACTGTCCCGTGCATTAAGCCATTCTTAACATACATATTCTAAAATTGATGAATAGTTTTGGCACATTATTTCATTGTTTTGGCAGTGCCCTATTTAGGAAACTGAATTTCCTTACGTCTTTATCACCTTTCGTTTTATTCAGTTTTTTTTTTTTTTTTCCAGTGTCCTTATGCTGATGCTTCCCCATAGGTTATATACTCATTTGTGTCTACTTTCTCTTTCCCTGTGGTGCATTTATTTAGCAGTCATGTCTCCTCTTTTCCTTCTCTCTTGTAATGTTGGTAGGTTTAATTTTTCTAGTCTTTCTTCATAGCTTAAATCTCTTAAGCTAGTGCCCTTCTTGTAGGGGTCCCATTGTAACTTTTCAGTGTTTTTTTTTTTTTTTTTTTATGTGGATTCCCGACTACTGATGCATACTCCAGGGTTGTTATGTGGATTCCCGACTACTGATGCATACTCCAGGGTTGTTATGTGGATTCCCGACTACTGATTCATACTCCAGGGTTGTTATGTGGATTCCCGACTACTGATGCATACTCCAGGGTTGTTATGTGGATTCCCGACTACTGATGCATACTCCAGGGTTGTTATGTGGATTCCCGACTACTGATGCATACTCCAGGGTTGTTATGTGGATTCCCGACTACTGATGCATACTCCAGGGTTGTTATGTGGATTCCCGACTACTGATGCATACTCCAGGGTTGTTATGTGGATTCCCGACTACTGATGCATACTCCAGGGTTGTTATGTGGATTCCCGACTACTGATGCATACTCCAGGGTTGTTATGTGGATTCCCGACTACTGATGCATACTCCAGGGTTGTTATGTGGATTCCCGACTACTGATGCATACTCCAGGGTTGTTATGTGGATTCCCGACTACTGATGCATACTCCAGGGTTGTTATGTGGATTCCCGACTACTGATGCATACTCCAGGGTTGTTATGTGGATTCCCACTACTGATGCATACTCCAGGGTTGTTATGTGGATTCCCGACTACTGATGCATACTCCAGGGTTGTTATGTGGATTCCCGACTACTGATGCATACTCCAGGGTTGTTATGTGGATTCCCGACTACTGATGCATACTCCAGGGTTGGTCTAATGAATGATGCAGATTATCTTCCTCAGCATGTCTTCATGTGTGTACAGTATATGAATGCTGTTCTCATATTAGCAAGCAATGCATACGTGTTCCGTACTTTCTCATCGATTTGGTCAGCCGGAGATAGTCTGTTATTGATTATCACTTCTAGGTCATTCGCCTTCTCTGAAGTGTGTAGGGTTGAACTTTCTAGTTTATAATCCCAGTCTGGTCGTTTCCCACTTTTACCAAACTTATTTAATGGCATTTGTCCACATTGAATTCCATTTGCCATCTTTTGCTCCAGTCATGAGGCTTATATAATTCTTCTTGAAACTCTCTGCAAGAGTTTGTGTTTGTATTTTCTTTTGTATTTTTGCATCATCAGTGTTGGCGTCTGTTATTTATATATACATTACTAAATACATAATTGGTCCCAGCACTGAGCCCTGTGGATCTCCACTAGTCATTTCTCTCCATGATGAGTAATTTCCCCTTTGCACTGTTCTCATTTTCCTTTTTCTAAGAAAATCTTGCATCCAACAGTACAGATTGCCCTGGATTTCTCCATGATGTTACAATTTCCATAAAAGTCTTTGGTGTGGTGCTCTGTCAAATGCCTTCTTGAAACCCAGAAAGATACTGTTTGCACATCCTTCTCTTTTCTGTAGTGTGTGTGTGTGGGGGGGGGGATAGTATAACTCAACTAGTTTTGGTTTATTTTGAACAGACCTCATGGAAGTGTCGAAGATAAGGCAAGGATGAGAGTTAATCGATTTCAGAATAATTGGTTAGAGGTCAAGGTTTCACGGCTGTGTCAAAGATTTGGCTCTTTGATCGATTGTAGGGCGCCCGTGCTGCACTCTGAGTTCCCCTTGTTTTATTGCTTTATTTAATTATTTATGATGGATATCGCCGTGTATTTGCTTAGTTTTTTCTTCTTTCATCATCATCATCTTCTTCTTCTTCTTCTTCTTCTTCTTCTTTATCCCCTTTCTTCGTTTACTTCTTTCCTCCTCCTCCTCCTCCTCCTCTTCGTCTTCTTGATTTTATTTTTCACTATCATCATCGTCGTCGTCGTCGTCGTCGTCGTCGTCGTCGTCATCGTCATCGTCATCATCTTAGTTTTCAATTCGGTGTTATTACGTAGCCCCCAATTCACTTAAAACTTAGTATACTTATTTCTTGGACACATGCCCCCATAAATCTCTTTTTTGTGTGTGGATATATGACTTTGAAAGCCTTCTATAGGGTCAAATGTCAAACCATACACATTTTCTTTTCCATACTTTTTTATTTTATTTGACAATGTGTATCCTTAGGGTTTCCCGATTTTGCGAGGAATCGATGACCTTAACTGTTAGATTTTATTTATGTATTTATTTAATGAATATGTGAGACTGTCTCGCTGGAAGTGGCTGGGGCACATATACAGAAAGAAGGTAGTTTAATACAGGATGTGCCAGAGTGGATTGCTAGAGGAAGAAGAGGTAGAGGTAGGCCGAGGGAAACCTGGTTGAGGACAATGAAAAAAGAAGCAGGAGAGGAGTGTTGGTGGGACCTGAAGGAGATGGCAAGAGACAAATATTGGTGGAGAGAGTTCATTGAGGCCCTATGCATCCCGTGGGGTGCCACAGGAAATGATTGATTGATTGATTGATTGACTGACAGTCGTGCATTCGTTTGGGACTGCTGACACGTTGTAATTGTTCTATTGCTTTTTTTTTTTTTTTTTTTTTTTTTTTTTTTTTTGCAGAAGAGCTTCGAACCATTTTTTTTTTTTTTTTTTTTTTACCTTTTCCTTGCTATTTTTGTTGTTTAGTCAAAACTGCCACAAAGCACGTGGTTGCTGTGTTTTTCTTGTCAATGTAGTTGATGTATTTGTGCCTTGGCAGGTAACAACCTAGGCCTGGACCACTTGGCGACCTGAAGTGATGCTAAAAACAGCCGCACTTGAACAGCGTGCAAGCAAGTCTGGCGATTTTCCGCTTTTTTTTTTTTTTTTTTTTTTTTGCGAGAGAGAGAGAGAGAGAGAGAGAGAGAGAGAGAGAGAGAGAGAGAGAGAGAGAAATTCTTTATGTTATGTCGGTGAATGAAATGTATGCCCAAGTGTCAGAGAATGATTGTGTGTTCATTTGCGAAGAAGTAGAAGAAAAACAGACTGAGGAAAGAAGAAAAATGCGATGGTAATGATGACGATGGAGATAGTATATAATGAAGGAAATGGAGAAGAAAATGTCAGTGATGATATGATGGTGATGACGCTGACCGATAATGAATACGATTATAAAGCTGACCCAGTAATATATGAACAGGAAGACGAGATGATGATGATGATTGGTGCAGATGATGGCGTGGGCTCTAGCATCTTGGAGGAAAATACCTGTTGCGACCTTACTACAGCAAATGAAAGTTGTTGTATATTACTTTAGATGTCCTGTTACAGCTTTAGAAGTAATAAAGCCTAGGGCCTCGTTTGCTCTGCTTCATTTTCTGATACACTGTTGTTTTAAGTTTTCCGCCTTTGTTAAGCACAGTTCATAGATGACTTACCTTTAACTTACTGATTTCAGTATTTTTTGTACCGGGTATTTAATTGTATTTTTTAGAGTTCTTCACATTAAGTACTTTATCAACATTTCATTTCATTTGCCGGTCCCCTGATTGTTTGCACAGTATATCAAGATCCTTCTGAAGATTGTTGTTGTCTCCTGTTGAGTTAATGAATTATCTCAGTTTGTGTGATCGGCAAATTCACTAATACATTATCTCAGTTTGTGTGATGGGCATTTTCACTAATACTGCTAGTGCTTGCTAGATCTATGAAGAACAAGGAACAAAACAAAGAGGAACTAGGACGAAGAAGAAGAAGAAGAAATAGGAGAAAAAAAAGAAAGAGCACTCAGAGTGCCCACCTTGACCTTCGAGCGATTGCTCTCAAAGAAATTGCTTCAAACCTTGATTATACAACAAACTTTGGTCTACAATCAGATCAAAACGGTTTTGATTTGACCTTGTCCTGTGACCTTGATCTTTGACCTATTGTTCTTAATATCACATCCCTTCATTCCTAGGTGACCCTTTCCTTCCACTGTGCTTAGCTCAGATCGAATAAAAGCTGTATGAGCTATAGGGCTTCACATTTAGCCTTGCCCTCTTACCCTGACCTTTTACTACCTGCTCAAAATCGAATTCCTTCATCCTTGCTCTGTCCTAAATTCTCTCACAAAGTTTGGTATAAATCGGACAGAAACTATGTTGACATTGCCATGTGACCTTGCCCTTTGATCTTTCCCCAATAACCTTGAGATTTAGATTATTGTTTTCCCAGCAGAATTTCTTTCTTCTCGCCTTACCCTGAGCATTTCCACAAAGTTTGGTGTAAATTCGATAAAAACTCTTAAGTTAACCATGCCATGTAACCATGACATCCAACCGTTTGTTCTCAGTAACAACTGGTGAACCTCACAGTGCTGCCACCAAGTTTGGCCCAGCTCAGATAAAAGTACCGGTAGTCGTTATTTTGCTCACAAGCAAACACATGGGTGGAAATTTGACCTTGTCATGTGGCCATGACCTTTAAATGATTGTTCTCAGAACTGATTATTTTCACTGTTGCCATACTGTCAACTCTTATGCCAAGTTTGGTCTAAATCGGATAAAGACTGTTTAGGTTAATTTTGCTAGGTCAGATTTTGACGTAGCCATGTGACTTTGACCTTTGACCTGATGTTCTGTGAAACAATACGTTTAATCCTTGATTACACCAGAATCCTTTCACCAGATGTGGTTAAAATAAGGTAAAAATGAATTATTTCGTTAACACATATAGACACATGCCAACCACTACAATACCTCGCGTGGGTGAGAAAAGTATTCATGACTGGATCATGACGAATATAATAATAATGTTGAATGAAGAGAAAAATGTATTGACGAAGATGATTGAAAAAAAAAAAAAGTAGGCTGAAGATCGAGAGAGCTCTGTAATATATCGTTATCTTATCAGACCATGCACGCACCCTTCACATGCACACAGTACCACATGCTGAGGGGCTGTGTGTGTGTGTGTGTGTGTGTGTGTGTGTGTGTGTGTGTGTGTGTGTGTGTGTCTCTCTCTCTCTCTCTCTCTCTCTCTCTCTCTGTCTCTCTCTCTCTCTCTCTCTGTCTCTCTCTCTCTCTGCCAAACAAGCCTTGCTTGTGTTCTCCAGCAAGGCCACCCACAAGTGTGTTTTGGATGGTTTGTTTGTATAAGGCTAGTTTTAGTCATGGGGTGCTTTTAATGGTGTTTTAATTGTTGGTTTTGAACCTCATGTTGAGTGTGTGTGTGTATGTGTGTGTTTTGCTGGTATTATAATATTAACGTTTTTTTATGTAATATTTTCTGCGTAATTATTTCACTCGTTTATATTTGTTTACCATTTTCTCTTTTTGTTGTGTTTTATTCGTAGTGTTGTTCTGTCTGGTGGTAACATCCTTCACCTGAATCACTTGGCGACTTTACGTCTGTACTGATGCCAAAAATAGAGGCTCTCAGACAGCATAAAATGGCAGCTCGGGCGATTTTTCCGCATTATTGAGAGAGAGAGAGAGAGAGAGAGAGAGAGAGAGAGAGATTTGCCAGGGAAAGAATGTGTCTACATAGATATCAATCAGTAAATACAGTATACTGTATATGAATATTCAACAATAAAGAAAAAAGAGGAAGAGGAGGAGGAAGTGGAGGACCGAGAAAAGGAAGAAAAAATAATGAGAAACTGAAGACAAAAATGATGGCGATGAAGATTGTGATGAAGATGAACAGAAAAGCAAATGTCGCTGCTGATGACAGGGTGATAAAAATGGCGGCGATAATAACTATGATAATAATGTTGTCTGAGTAGATAAATCAGGAAGAAGATATGATAATGATTGGTGAAGATGGTGGTACTGCGATGGAGGAAACAAGGTAGGCAGTAACAGCTTAGAGAAAAACGCCTAAATGCAGAAAAAAGGCCCGATATTCATTCATTGTTATGCCTGCTGAAGCCTTAGTAAAGCTAGATAAAGTTAAAGTATTAATTTAGATGTTGTATTAGTCACACTTGTAGGAATAAGTTTTAAGAACCTGTTTGTTTTATTTTGGACACTAATACACATTTAAATACTCGTCTTTTTAACCATAATTCATAGATTCTCTCTCTCTCTCCCTGATTTATTTATTTCTGTATTGTATAGTTTGCATGTAGTATTTTCGATAGGGTTATCCACATCAATTTACATTTATCTGCATTAGATAAAATTTTCCTCGTCTGATCATTTCCACAGTATATCAAGGTCCTTCTGAAGATTATTGCAGCCGCTTGTTAATGTATTGTCTCTTTGTATGTAAGCAGCAACTTCACTAACGCTGCTTGTACTTGCTGAATGTAAATCATGTTGAAGAAACAGGAACGGATCGTGTTGAAAAATGATCTACGAAGAATCTGAAACAGTCAAGACGAAGAGGAAGAGTGAAGACCACGAAGAAGAATGAGGAATGAAAAGAAAAAAAGACTCAAGGTAGGCTCATGAAGATGGGGAAAAAAAAAAAGTCGAAGAAGAATATGTAGATGAAGATGACTATGCAGAAGAGGAGGAGTAGCAGGCTCAAGAATGCAGCATCACCCTGACTCTGTGATAGACATTACATTTGCCACTCCATGCACACGCCTATCACGTGCTCTCATACCATATACTGAGAGAGAGAGAGAGAGAGAGAGAATTCTGTGTGTGTGTGTGTGTGTGTGTTTAACAATGGCTTTTATCAGGTTTTCATCAAGCTTGGTTTAAGGGGTGACAGACAGCCATTGAGTAACTATATTGTTTTGTAGAACAATAGGTGAAAGATTTGAGAACAGTAGGTCAGGGGTCAAGGTCAGTAGGTTAGGTCAAACGTTGACCTAGCAATGTTAGCCAGGCATTTTTGTCTAATTTGGACCAGGCTTGAGGAAAGTGTTAACAGTAAGGAAACTATTAAGTGACTTAGTTTTGAGAAATGTAAGTGAATGATCAAGGTCACGGGGCAGGGTCAGTGTTCGAACCGTTCGTATGTTTCTTAAAATCACTGGAAAATTTTATCAAATTTAAACCATACTTAGTGGAATAGTTGAGGATAAGCCAAGGAATACTGCAAACACACACACACACACACACACATATATATATATATATATATATATATATATATTGTGTGTGTGTCCGACTCTGGGCATAGGCTTCACAGCCTGCTTTCAAGGCCCAATAGCCCTCCTACGTACCACACACCTCTACATGCATCACTTCGGCTCTAACACCCATCGTCCATACTGAATACATGCTAGGGCTGTCTCATACAGGACTGGTGTATTGGTATTAGCGGGGTATTTTTACAACATGTCGGCGAGTCTTCTGGTAGACCAGTAAAGTCTGATTTTTATGAAATTCAAATCCTTAAACTGTTCCCTACCCCAGCGGGATTTGAACCCGGGTCTGTTAGGACTACAAGCCACCTCTCTACCGATTGAGCCACCGCCTCCCCCTATATATATATATATATATATATATATATATATATATATATATATATATATATATATATATTTATTTATTTATTTAACTGACAGTGATCAAGGTTACTATATATATATATATATATATATATATATATATATATATATATATATTTATATATAACAATGACAGTGATAATTTCATCCGTACCAAATGCTCTCAACTCTCCAACTCGAATTCTTCCCGCTCCTTCTGGCACCTTGCCAAAAACCCTTCTAACAACTTTACCTCATCATCCTTCCCTCCTCTTTTCTACTCTGATGGCTCTGTAGCTATTTCTTCTACTGATAAAGCAGATCTCTTCGCTCAGACTTTCTCCTCCAGTTCCACCTTAGACGATTCTGGTGCTGTTCCTCCATCACTTCCCCCCTCTGACTTCCTCATGGCTGACATTAAAGTTTCTTCAGCTGATGTATTTTCTGCCATCACTGGCCTTAATACTAACAAGGCATATGGGCCTGATGGAGTCCCTCCTGTTGTTCAAGAACAGTGCTTCTTTGCTTACACCCTGCCTAGGTAAACTCTTTCGCCTCTGTCTGTCAACTTGTACCATTCCTTCTTCCTGGAAGTTTGCCCTCATTCAGCCAGTCCCAAAGAAGGGTGACCATTCCCAACCCTCTGACTATCATCCAATTGCTTTAACATCCTGTATCTCAAAAGTTTTCGAGTCAGTTCTCAATAGAAAAATTTTAAAACATCTTTCCTATCACAACCTTCTTCCTGATCATCAGTATGGATTCCATCAAGGACGCTCCACTTGTGATCTTCATACCTACCTCTTTGACTCCTGGTCATCTTCCTTTCAGGACTTTGGCGAAAGCTTTACCATTGCACTTGACATCTCAAAGGCTTTCGATCGAGTCTGGCATAAATCTTTAGATTTCAAACTACCTTCTTATGGTTTCTATCCTTCTATCTGTGCCTTCATCTCTATCTTCCTTTCTGGTCGTTCTGTAGCCGCTGTCGTAGATGGCCATCGTTTTTTTCCTAGATCTGTCAACAGTGGTGTTCCTTAGGGCTCTGTCCTATCACCAACTCTCTTCCTTTTATTCATCAATGACCTTCTAAGCTGTACATCTAACCCTATCCACTCATACGCTGATGACTCCACCCTTCACCTTTCCATTCGGTTCCCGCAACGTCCATCTCAGCAGTTACTTTAACAAACAAGGGATGAGGCTATGGCACACTTAATGTCAGACTTGGCTTGTATCTCTGACTGGGGTAAAAATAATCTTGTTGTTTTTAACCCGAGGCGTCCCGTCGATGTATGGGTACGTCGCAACGTTTTGTCACAGCTAGTCCCATCGACATACCAGTACATCGCGCAATTGCAAGGTTCATAATTTGCACAATTTTCAATTTTTGCATGTGATTTTTGGTATGTATACACGGGACACCTTCCTCTACAAGATGCCAGGCAGGGACAATGCCTTACCCCGCGTGACCTGCCCCCCCCCCCACACACACACCATTGTCTCAGCAATTCACCTGTTATCAGTGACCTGGCCAATAAAGACATTCAGGGCCAGAGAGATTCCCCAATCTATGACAATGTGGAGGACAAAGTTTATGTAGCAGTAGAAGAAGAAACAGTCAGAAATGATGATCAGGTAATGTTGCCAAAAAAGGTCAGGTATGTTGATGTGTTAGTGAGTGAAACAATGCTCATATTGCCTATATTACTGTGTGAAAACCAATATACTCTCGTACTACATATAAATTCGTACCAAATAAATAAATAAATACCGTTTGTGAGTGGTGTAGAATAGTTACCCTCTTACAGAACTCGTTTTCTTTGGAGGGAGCTTGATAGAAAACCCAGTAAGGTAAAGAGTACTGCTACCTGTATCGAGTATTTTAAACCTCAGGTGAGCGATTTCTCTATGAATTTTCTATGTCTTACCAAAAGCTGAGGTTTGAGCCCAAATTTTTTTTTTCCAAAATTGGTCGGGATCGGGGGGAGTCAGTGGTGGAAAATCGGTTGGGACGGGGTGGGTTAATGCATCAAAGACTCAGTTCTTACACCTATCAACCCAACAAAATTTTCCACAGGTGTACCCACTAATGTTTAATAATATTCAGCTTAATCCTGCATCATTCCTGAACATGCTTGGGGTTTCATTTACTCAGGACTTGTCTTGGAAAGATCATATTACATCTCTTGTAAAATCTGCTTCTAAGAGATTAGGTGTGCTAAGCCGACTCCATTCCTTCTTTACCCTTGCACAATTGTTGACTCTATACACGGGTTTTATCTGCCCCTGTGTGGAGTACAACTCTCATGTGTGGGGAGGCTCCCCACATACAGCTCTTCTCAATAGGGTGGAGTGAAAGAATTTTCCTTTCATTAACTTTCCTCCTCTTACTGACTTCCTTCAACCTCTGTCTCTTCGCCACTTTGTTGCATCTTTACCTCTTTTCTGTCGCTACTTCAATGGTCACTGCTCCTCTGAACTGTCTGCATGTATTCCTCCACCTCTATGACGGGCGCATAGCACCCGTCTAGCAGCAAACTCTCATCCCTTTTCTGTCCAGCTCTCTAATGCAAGAGTTAACCGTTACTCCCAATCCTTCATTTATGCATCAGGTCAACTCTGGAACTGTCTCCCGCTGTCTGTATTTCCTGCTTCCTATTATTTCCAGTCTTTCAAACACAATGTGACCAGGCATCTCGAAGTGATCGGATCTTGATTTGGGCTCTCTTGTATTTTGTTTTTCTCTGGGAAGGAACATATATATATATATATATATATATATATATATACATATATATATATAACAGTGACAGTGATCAGGGTTACAGTGCAAGATTTACTTTATCCGATTTGGACTAACCCTTGTGGAAGGGTTGAGGATAAGACAAGAATGAAATGAATCGATTTTGAGAATAAACAATTAGTGGTCAAGGCCGTAGAAAAGGTCAGAGGCCAAGATTACTTGGCAAGGTCAACTCAGACATTTCTTTTCTTATTTGAACCTTACTTGGTGGAATGATTAAGCGACAGGGAAGATGGATAGCATTGAATTTTAAGAACATTCAGTCAGGGATCTAGGTCATAAGGCAAGGCCTAATTCCGACCCATGTGTTTGTGTGAGCAAAATAGCAGTTTTTATTTGATTTGGGTGCAGTTTAGTGGATGTGTTGAGAGTCACGCAAGAGGTTGATTTTTTTTTTTTTAAACACTAGATCACGTCAACGTGACATGGCAAAGTCAAATGAAACTGCTTATATCCAGTGCAGACCAAACTTTCTGGAAGGTTTGAGATTAAAACAAGGATAAAGAGATTCGATTTGAGAGCAGTCAGTCAGAGAATAAATGTAATTGGGCAAAATTAGCTCAGACAATTTTGATCTTACTTGAATCAGAGTTGGTGGAGGAGTTAAGGATTGAGTAAGAATGAAGTGGCTTTATTTTGAAAGTAATTTGTATGAGGCCCAGGTCCCAGAGGAAAGTCAGATATATTTGTCCTGTAAATCGGTTGGTGGACGTGGGTGCAGCACTCACTGAGTGCTGACTTTCTTTTATTCCTTTATTCCTGCTTTTCTTTGTCGATTTCATTCAGCTCCGGAAGGATTCTCGTAATTAAAGTCTCGAAGAAATCTGGTACTAAATGATGAATGAGGAACCGCACCCCAGCTTTTTTAAGTTAGAAAATCTGAAAGGTGTACAGTGAATGCGCTTGGCTTCTTCATCTCAGTTAGTCGCATTGTCTTCTGAGTATTAAACAAAAAAAAAAACAAAAACAAAAAAAAGATATTAGGTAAAAAGAAGCAGAGGACTGAATTAGTCTGCATATTATCATGACCTTTATCTTGATATGATTGAAAGAGTGATAACTGAAGATCAATGGCCAGAACGTATTTGTGAGAGTCTAACGGTGAACGAGGAAACTTTGTGAGGAATATGAAAGACAGTTACCGTTACATTATGTAAGATTCGTGAGCATGGTTAGAAGAAAGGGTAAGGAGGACATCAGAAAAAATAAGAATATGAACTGAGTGGTGACTGGGGGCAAGCATGGTATAATTATAATTGTAACTTAGGGATGTAGACTAGCCAGTATGCTATTAGTAATTTCTCAGACCCAGATTAGAGTTTGTATTTCATTCCATGTTGATAAAAGACTACATGTTTGAAAACAAAAGTCTGGTGTTAGCTCTGGCTTGGCTGTATGAAGTTATAGGTTATAAATGTTGTTTCCAAATATTTTTGCATTTACAATTGTTCAGTCATTATTGGCATTGTAGACATGAACCAGTGAGGCTGTTTGAACAGTTAAGCTAACATTGTTTTCGTATTCTCTGATGTAGGAACCGAAACTAATTTGAGACAAAGTTCAGACAGTGGTAAAAATAATACAGTTTTTGAAAGAAATTATAACAGTGTGACAAGGAAAACATTTATCACTCAGTAATATTAGGAGTGGCTTTTAACTTTGCCCTTTTACTCAGTCAAGAGTGTTGATTATCAAATTAAAGTTAGTCGAGTTGCAATTTTTTGGATACCAAAGTGGTTATAACACTGGTTATTGG
>NC_137063.1:32451858-32457531 GCF_032717465.1 Coenobita brevimanus | reverse complement strand
AAGAACGTTGTGGGGTGGATGTGGATGTGATTGAGAAAATTAGGAGAGATACACAGAGGTGGTTTGGACGCATGGAGAGAATGGGGAATGAAAGACTGACTGAGAGGGTGTATGTAGGTGAGGTGGCGGGAGGAAGAGTGAGGAGATCGAGGATGAGGTGGTAGGATGGAGTTGAGAGGTATATGAGGGAGGGGCTAGTAAGTTGGGGGGAGGACAGTCAGATGGTGGGTGACAGCGACTTGGAGGCGTTTTGTCTGCGACCACCCTCTGCGGGATTAGGGCATCGGGTTATAGATAGATAAATAGTTATACTTGTTACATAACTTCCATGTCATCTCATCGGCACTATGGTCAGACTCAAATATGAAGTCCGTTTGGGTGGGGCCCGAGAGGGGATTTCCCTCTCTACAGCTCTGCCGCATCAACCCCAGTACCTATCTCTCTGTCATATGTCAGCTATTTACTATTTGAAATTGTATATTAAATATTCTGTACTTATTAAATATATTAAATAAGGCTATATAGTGCTATGAATGTGTCGCTTTTTAGGATAATAGCAATGATTTGTATAAATTCCACACCACGTGACAACGTCGCTTTCCGACGTTGCCAGAGGTCAAGGACACCCACCTCAGACTACAGGTGACCGGTCACTTCCTCCCTGATCCCCACCCTCGATGGCAGCTACTCCGACTCGCTCTCGTGTGCTCCACAGTCGGGAGAAAGAACTTATTTACAATGTGAACAAGTATTTTCTAGAAGAAAGATCAGAGAGAGGACTTATGCCTACTGGGGAAACCTCTATAAAAAAAAAAACGCGCCAAGACTTTTACCTCAGTGGTGGTGCGGAAAAAAGGTCGAAACAATATAGAAGAAAACACAACTTATAAATATATAAAAACTTTCTCAATCAACTGAGAGAGAGAGAGAGAGAGAGAGAGAGGAAGGAGGTTTGACAGAGCTGTAGAGAGGGAAATCCCCACGCGGGCCTCACACAAACGGACTTCATATTTGAGTCTGACCATAGTACCCACCGTTCTTATTGAGTATATGCAGGGACTGTCTTCATTCTGGACTGGTATGATGACATTAACGAGCTTGAAAGTCGGTGGGCGTTGTGAGAATAGTAAGATCTTTTTAACGATATTCAAATAATCAGATTGTTGCAGGCATAATCAAATTGTTTCCTGCCCAATTGACCTTTCAGACAACACTTCTCCAACCGCATGACCACCACCTCCCCGTGAAAGGCTGGATGAAGTTATGTTTATCATGGCTTATGTATTTATTGACCTATTGTATGGTGCTCTAATCTGGAATTAAACTTGCGTCCTTTCGGGCAGCAGATCGCTTCTCTAACCACTTGGGAACCTCCTCTTCGTGAAAGGCGGGAGGAAGTCATATGTTCGTCATGGCTGATATTTTTATTTGCTTTATGCGGTATATGGGTAGTGGGAGTAAAGGGCAGGCGCTTTGTACGTTGGTTCGAATCCACAAAAGGTGACTGGAGGTTTTCTAACCAGGTACAGCTAGAAATGGGCGTACTCTGAATACCTGGTGACACTTTGCATAGTTTATTCGTCCATCTTCCAGACGATTTTGTTTAAGTTGGGGAAAGCTTCGTATTGAAGGGATTAATGAATGGTGTATCTAACTCCCCTAGTTCGAATAGTCTTAAAGCTGAATGAAACTCTGAAAGTAGCAGCAACTAAGCAAAAAGTACGTCACTGGAGTGAAGTGGCTAAATGTTGTGGATTATGGTAGCCTGGTCTTGGATCCCTACATATTATGGCAGAGGAATATGCCATTTTTTATTGTAATTTCTTCTTGTACGATATGTGTGTGTGTGTGTGTGTGTGTGTGTGTGTGTGTGTGTGTGTGTGTGTGTGAGAGAGAGAGAGAGAGAGAGAGAGAAGTCCATTACCAAACCGGGCCTTCTTCATGGAAAGTGATTACCAGAATTAATTCGCCCTCATACTGGTTAAGTACGACTTGGGGAAAGTGTATCAGTAGTGAGCAATAAGCATGTGACTGTTATTGGTAGTGTTAGTGTACCACGAGTCTGTATATGCATGTCATCGTTAGGGACAGACAGACAGCAAATGTATGCCGTCGTGTGGAAGGCGTGGTAGTATACTCTTTTCACCTTAACTTGACATATTTTCGTTCTTTTTACTCAGTGGCAGAAAGAGACAGTGCTAGGGCTCTACATCCTATCCATGGCACTTCCTCTTGACTAGCATATTCTAGTGTTAGTTCTTACAATTGAGCGTTCAAGATGGAGGGATGAAAACATTAGACCAAGTTTAAATGACAAGAGTATAGCACCCACTTACACTCCCAATGAATGTGATGACCTATTTTCCATCCTGTTCTTGCCATATGCAGACGACTTAATTCAACCCTGGAGAATTTTAGACTTGGAAGGGTTAGGTAATGTTCAGTAACACATCTACTACCAGAAATCTTCCCTAAATCAGATAGAATCGTCTCGAGATAGCAAATAAAAATTAAGTGTTGTGTACGTCATTGATCTGTCCCTTCTTACCTTGGGGCTAAGATACGAATTAATGTGTGTGTGTGTGTGTGTGTGTGTGTGTGTGTGGATCAGTAAACTGGGAGTGTGTCGTCCTGTCTCAGCTATTCCCTTTCTTTGGAGGAGGCAGCCTAGGTATATACTTGTAGATATAGACGTCACGGCATTGCAGGGACTGAATGTCATCCACAAACAGGTTTTTGCATCAGACCCTGGCACCGCAGAATGGTATAGCCATTGCGGCTTTGGAAAAATATGTCGTGGTATATATATATATATATATATATATATATATATATATATATATATATATATATATATAGATAGATAGATATAGATAGATAGATAGATATATTTATATATATCCTTCCATCCAGCCATCATCCAATCCTACGTTGCCCCCTGAGGAACGTAGGAGCCCGGGGCTAGGCAAGTTGTTCCTGACTTTTAAGATGAGAGTGACCGGCCTCACTCATCGCTGAATGGCATTATGTGAACAATAAACCCCAACCATCCCTTGGATATATATCTACACAAGCTCAATCCGATTGGAGCGCCCTAATTACCCACCAAACCACCACGCGCCATAATCTGGCTATATGGTTACCATCCAGCGCAATAAATGGTTTCCAGGTGTACAGGAAATAATTTAGCTTGTCACTCAGTGTAGAGTCAACCATAGGCAGAAGGAAGAGGAAAGAATGAAGGGAAGAAAGACAGAAGAGGGAGTGTAAAGTCACCTGTAGGCGGAAGGAAGAGGAAAGAATTAAGGAAAGACACGAGGAAGGAAGGAAGAGAGGAAAGGGCAGGCACCGGAGAGCAGCACTACATCAAGTGAGTGAATGCTGAGCGTCCCCACCAATCACTATATGCTGTACACACACACACACACACACACACACACACACACACACACACACACACACACATATATATATATATATATATATATATATATATATATATATATATATATATATATATATATATGTAGATAGATAGATAGATAGATACACACATACACACACACATACATAGATGCCGTATCACGCTTTGATGCATAGGGCCAATGTACAGTAGATCAATAGCGCCGCCATATTGGCAAGGTCATCGGACTGGAAATAAACAGTGGGAATCAGTTGGCAAAGGATACTGATGCCGACGTTTTCTGGCCATAACTCCTAATATTGCATGGACTTTCCTATGTGGCTGCTAATTTTAAAGCTCATAAAATATTCTAAAGAAATATCAAATGCACTTTGTCTTACTTGTTCTGTGTTTGCCACAGGCGCATTTCCAAAGCAATTCATATTAACAACAATGTGCAACACATGCTTCTGAGCCAACTTCAGTGAATTTATTGTTGAAATCTGGCTGCAATATAATATGACTCATGACAAACGAAACACATTCATGAAGTTGAATTCTTTTCAGCATCATTTAAAATAAATCAATGATATGATAATTGAAATGGAGTTTGATACAGAAATAAAAGAATGACTGTGAACATATGTAAATTAAATGCCACCGTAGTAGAAATATTGGTTACATTCTTTCTGTGTAAAATATCAAATGTATATGAATATGTTTTGGGGGTAGGTGGTGGCGACCATCATCCACTTGCTTGATGTAATGCTGCCTACTTCTTCCTTAGCCTTTATCATTCTTTTTCTGTGCCTGCCCTCTTCTCTTCTTATGTCTCCGATATTTCCTGTCACTTCTTATTCCTTTTCTTTCCTTTACAGGTGGCTTTACTTTGAGTGACAAGCCAAATGGTTTTCTGTAAGCCAAGAAACCATTTACAACGCTGGGTGGTAACCATATAACCAAACCATACGTGCTCCCTACGTGTCAACAAGTGGGTTGGTGGAGGGTTAGTGCCCCTCCCCGTAAAACAAATAACTCAAAGTCAAATGGCCATCCCTTACGGGATTATGGCGTCTGGCAATAGATAGATAGAATTCAAGGAGTGTTACAGTGTACAACTTTCCCGGACATGATGAAGCAGGGAAATACCCAGTGACAATTGTTAAATTCAGGAAAGCTCTCGCCACTCAACTAGTGTGGCAATATTAATGAATTATATGTCTGATTTTAGGGGAAGACAGAGGTGGAAGAAGTATCATAATCTGGGAATATAATTCCCAGATTTTTTTGGAGGGGAGGGGGTGAAAATATTTGCTGAAAGTTTCACATAATTTTTAAAGACTTGATAGTTAATGGCTAGAATCTTATGAACTGAAATAAACATAGAACTACAAGTCCACAAATGACCTTGGAAATGCTGAATCTCTGAGATTGTTAGGTTCATAGACAGTTAGGTTGTGTTAGGGCAGTCATTTCACCAGAAAATTCACTACTGTGACCCAGCATTGCTTTTCTGGAGTAAATGCATTTCTAACATATTCACCATACTCTAATTTTGCTTGCATAATGTGTACACAGTGCCATCCAAACAAAAAATTGCAAGAACAAATGAAAGCGAGGTGGCGAGGGCTTTCTTGACCTTTACCTTACATGGGTCAGTACATGAGACTCTGAGTACTGTACGCAGATTACCATAGTGAAATAGAATTTAATGCGTTGTGGTACTGTCAAACGTTATCTTAAAAGGTTAGCTGTTATTCACATTGACTAATTCATTTATATTACAGCTAAACTCATTGTGTAAGTACTGCACATCTGCGTGCATCAGTCTGAGCAGTGCGCACCTGTGTGACGCTTGTATTGATTTTATAGTACAAATTGTATATACTTACCCATTAAAAGTTATTCCCTGTTGTTTGGTGCCAGGTGTTCACTAGTTATTGTAACACTGTGGCATTTCAGGGAAGTTAAAGGCGGTACAGGTGTAGAGTAACCATAGCAGTCGAAGTGCACGCCACCTTTTCAACATGGTGGCCAAGCTGATGCATGTTTTGCCTGCCCGTGCGGCATCTGTGTTCAAATATGTATGGCTACCACCATCACCATCACAGCTATCACCACCACCACCACCACCACCACCACTATTATCACAGCTGCTACCATCACCTTCATCATCACAGCTGCAACCACCACCACCATTATCACAGCTGCTACCATCACCTTCATCATCACATCTGCAACCACCACCACCATTATCACAGCTACCACCA
>NC_137063.1:32126858-32446858 GCF_032717465.1 Coenobita brevimanus | reverse complement strand
GACAAGGTTATTTTGTCCCCATTCAGTGATCCTAGATGAGTCTTGAGATATGGAGATGGCTGTACTGAGTTGTGAGTTAGAGAAATTAAACTTTGTGAATGGTGTTTAAGTGTAAATGAACTGTGGAGTGTTGAGTCATCTGCATTTGAATAGATGGGATTATGGGTGACAGATAAGAGATCATTAATATGACTTAGGAATAGGGTTGGAGTCAGAGCTGATCCTTGTGGCATGCCGGTGTCATATAGAAATCTGACCCCATGGAAATCTGACCCCCGGGTCACTTTTCTGTTATAGAAAACTGACCCACCCTGTAGAAAATAGACCCCTTATGTGAAATTTAGGTTAGGTTAGGTTGTTAGGTTAGGCTGTGGGTCAAATTTCCAGAAGGGGGGTCAGAATTCTATAATAGGAAAGTGACCCGTGGATCAGTTTTCCATGGGGGTCAATATTCTATGTGACGCCGGCATTAATTTAATGGAAATTGGAATGTACATCATCTACTTTCATCTTCCTGTCGCTGAGATACGAGGAAATCAGAGGAACAAAAGACGTTAGTCCATGGCACGGGAGTTTGGATAGCAGGGAACGGTGCCACACTGTCAAAAGCTTTAGAAATATCAAAGGCTATTGCGTGAGTTTCTCCATGTTGGTCAGTTGACTGATGGATGGTGTGAGTTAGGAGATTAAGTATATCAATGGTGGATCTTTCTTGGCGAAAACCATACTGTCTGTCACTAATTAAGTATTGGATTCAAGATGATTAACTATGTGCTTAATCATTACGATTTCAAATACTTTACCAAGAGAAGATGTCAAAGCTATTGATCTGTAATGGGGTCAGTGGAACTTCTTTTCTCTGGAATTGGATGGATAATGGCTTCTTTCAAAGAATTAGGGAATGAAGAAGTACATATACTATACACACAAACACATACACACACACACACACACATATATATATATATATATATATATATATATATATATATATATATATATATATATATATATATATATATAATATATGTATATAGATAGATAGATAGGTGTGTGTGTGTGTGTGTGTGAATTTGTAAAAAGAAATTTACGTCATTAGTACTGTTAGTTTTATATTTTATATTGTACAAAATTTTGTCGTTACAGTAACATTTCATTGGGACATTTCGATCCTGCTATACCCTATTTAATTGACCTGTGCAGCTGAGATGTAGGGGGCAGTAGGGTGTGTTTGATTCGCGGCTGCTGATTGGCCGCCGATGATGTAAATCTACAGCTCTTCATATTTTAACATATGTATATTTATCCCTTTGAAATGCCTGCAATATAAGCAGCCAGTTTAAATATGGAGAATTTTCCGAAGCTAAAGAGGTCAAAAATAGCTTTAAAAGTTTACTGTTAACAAATAACATTAAAGTTGACTGTAAAGTTTTATATTCGGTAAGTGACGTTTGAAGTAAATTATCCACCCAGGGTGTACGCCCACGTTCGCATGTTGCACTGCATCCACCCATGGTGTACAAACACGTCCGCATGTTGCACTGTAATATCCACCCACGGTGTACACTTACGTCCTGTTGCACTACAGTACATGCCTGCATTTACTTCAGTGACATTATCGGCGGCCAATCAGCAGCCACGAATCAAACACACCCTACCTACCTCATACATCTCAGGTGCACTGGTCAGTCAAATATACTATATATAGTTGTTGTTTCCACATCCTACAAGGCTGATTGCAAGAGTCGTCAAATGGGGCAGAGCTTCTGCTTTGCGATCCTGTTCATAAATTTCTGTGTTCTGCTTTTGAGATGTATCTAATATTACTCATCTTATTTTTTTTTTCCTTTGCAAATTCATATAGACGCCGTTTACACGTTTCTTGAATTTGGATTTCTTTTTGTTCTGTTTTGTATGGAAAGTACACGTTTTTGCACACTGTTTGCCATCGATTTATCTTTTTGTCTTAAAAAAATCACATTAGTATTTCTTTTTGTTGGTGGCAGCATAAAGCTGGAACGTCTGTAAAGGACCATATGGTCTGTGAGATCTTTATATATGAATGTGAAAATTCTCTCTCTCTCTCTCTCTCTCTCACACACACACACACACACACACACACACACACACACACACACACACACACACACACACACACACACACACACAGTGTGATAGGGTTCAACTGTTCTCTTTGAACTTAGACCCCCTCCTCCCTCCGGACTCTCTCCCCAACCTCGCCCTTCCCTCACCTCTCCTGATCCTCTTGTCCCCTCCCCCCTTATCTTCCTCTCCCCCCCATCTCCTCCCTGCCCTTTCTTACCTCCCTCCCTTTTCTTCCAGTCCTTTCCTCCTGCCCCTCCTCCACAAGTCTCTTATCTCTTCCTCCTTATCGTGATATATAACAATCTTGTTTTATCTGGTATTTACTCCCCCCCCCCTTTCTCTCTCTCTCTCTCTCTCTCTCTCTCTCTCTCTCTCTCATCGAGTGGAGTGAAGAGATCGGGGTCAGTTATTAATTTGATTTTTTATTTAGCGATTTATTTTAGTTTGGTGTGAGTTTCCTTGTGTATGAAGGAGGGCGGCTTGAAGCAGTGAGAGATTGTGAGGGGGAGGCAAGGAAGCGTTTTAGTTACGCCCACCAGCGCCCGCACAGGATTTCTCTCTCTCTCTCTCTCTCTCTCTCTCTCTCTCTCTCTCAGGAACTTTAACATAGGCTAAACAGTCCGTTCCCTAAGGTCCTGCTGTTCTTGCACGTGTCAGGCACCTTCATATGTACCCGTCTGAGCGCTAAATGTCCTCCCCATAGTGAATATATATTAGGATTCTCATGGAAGTATTACAGTGACATACCAGTGGGTGTTGCGGAAGGTCAGAGAGAGAGAGAGAGAGAGAATGCCTGGGATCGATGTCCAGTTCTTCTTTAAGCAACACACAGGCCTGCCCACTGCACTACTGCCCCTTAATGTACGAATATGTCAAGATTTGTAGGAAAACTTGGCTGAAAACTGCCTGACCCAGACTCGGAGATAAACGAGTGAAGGATTGCTGATAACGAGCCTAAGACGGGACGTTATCGCAAGGGGAGAGATAAGATGGTGGGGGTCATGAGGTGTGTGTGTGTGTGTGTGAGTGACTAGGTAGATACATAGACTTAGATATGGATAGAAAAATTAATAGATAATAGATAGGTAGAAAAGTGTGTGTGTGTGTGTGTGTGTGTGTGTGTGTGTGTGTGTGTGTGTGTGAGAGAGAGAGAGAGAGAGAGAGAGAAAGAGAGAGGAAAATGTTTCAGTATGACCCAAATTTTTCTCCCGTCCACCACGTGAGTCAGTATACTACGTATGATAAGATTCAGGCATACTTTAGCTTTGTTTTTTCCATGATTTGTAATGAAAAATGTTTGTCTGCCGTATGCACTTGAAGAGGTCTCTTATACAGTAAGTGTATTAAATTGGTGTAGCGTTACCTTATAAAACGACGGCATCGTACTTAAAGTGATAATGATATTATTGTTTTAATATTCAGATCCAGAAGTTTCCCTTAGCTTGAGTAAAATGGACCGGCAGTAATAAAGTAAAAAAAAAAACAGTAAACTAATAGAGCATGGAAATAGACAGGGTGATGAAATGGGTGTATGTGAATATAAAGGTGGGAGGAAGCTTAGTACACCAGAGGAAAGGGAATAGGTGTGGCGAATGTGGGAAAAAAAAAAAACGAAGTGGTGGTTGTTGAGGCTACGAGGATCGAGATGAGCCGACAGTGACAGAAGTATTTACGACGGAGCACATGACAGGGATTTAGAATCCGTTGTTTATTGTTTTCTTCTGTAGTCAAGAGACGTTCAGTGTACGATGTCTGGAGCCACGATTTCGAAGAGTGAAAGGATGTGTGAATGACTATGTGGTCCATTTCACTGGTCAGGCTGGTGATAATTTCCTCACTTTTATATTTTATCGAACTTTGCTTTTTTATTGTTCTCTGGAGAGACGATGAGAACCTCTTTGCACTTTTAATCTCTCCCCCCCCCCTTTTTTTTTTTTTTTTAGAATACTATATTATTTTACGAAAAAAAAGTGCTGTTTGGTAAGAAAGTGCCGGTGATGTCAGTTGAATTATTGATTCACCGTATTGATTGAAGTCACAGGATATGTTGTGCAGTTATCTTCATTCATACACTTTGCTTATCTGTCTCCTTACTATCTCTCAATCTTTTGTGTGCCAGTCTATATATGTATATCACTATGTTTGGCTGTTACTCTGTGTAGTGTCTGTCTGTATTTACTGTGCTCTACCTGTTTCTTTGCCTTTGTAGGCCTACTTTCATAGCATTATTATTCTCTGTATGTTCTTGTTTATGTCTGTATTTATGGATGATGCTGCATTCTCTCAGGAGTGAGCTCTCCAAAAGGACCATCAGGCATTCCTGTCCCTAGTAACAACCCGTCTTTCCATCGCATAACACCCTCCCTCATGTACTCCCACATGTTGTACCCATAATATGTTTTGGATCTTTTTCTTCTTCTAGCGACTCCTCTCGTACACTCTCCCTCATACTCCACCACCGTGTCCCTCCACCCCGTTTGTTGGGGGTATATCGTCTTCCAGTCAACTCACCCTGATACAGTATATCCCATGTTGCCCTTCCACCTCGTTCTTGATCTGTCTCACCTACCATCCACTGTATTTCCACATTCCTGCGCCTTTCCTCCTATGCTCCCCCTCCTTGTTCCTACACCTCGTTATTTGTCTGCCTATTCTCCCAACCACCTCACTCCCATATACCCTCTGTTATAATATTCCCCCAACCTTACTTTTCACATTATTCTTGGTCTTCCCTTTCTGCTAACCACACCACTTCAAGAAAAATAATGCCTTTCGACTGCAATGAGGTCACGAAGACAGACAATCAGTCCCATACCAAATTACCTTACGATCATTCCTTAGAATACGACATGCAACCATCAGATTTACATCAGGTCCTGCATTGTGCTGGTCGGTGAACATGGACAAAGGAGTAACAGACTTTGTCCAAAAGTCTGACAGTCCCGGGATGCAAAGTAGTTTTTCTCTTTCATCTTTCTTTCTTTCTTTTTCTCCCCCCCCCCCCCCGTTGCTGGCTAGGTGTGCGTACAATCACAACCTGTCGCCCCCCTCCCCTCCCCTGACACCAGCCCGGGAAGAACGGATATTGCTCACGCTTGAAAGGTAAAGCACTTATTCACACCAACACTCCCGAGACTCCTAGTTCAGTCTGACAGACACCTTCAGAACTTTTTTTTTTTTTTTAAATTCTTGCTATCTTCAGGCAGTTTCATTTGACTTAGGATGGACCTGTAGCAGTGAAGATGAAAAGCTTTAGCTGGCTAACTCTCTCCATTTTGAAAGTCGCTTTTAAGTTGAATGAAGTCGTTGGAGGCAGGAAGAATGAACTTAACTAGAGGGGCACTCAATGGAGCGCATCTCTCCGACGAGGGCAAAGTCTGTAATACTCTCCGGATGAGTCCCAAAAGTTAGTCGATTGTTCCCTGGGACATGGGCTATCTTCCCACCGAATTTGGTCCAAATCTCTCTCTTAGTTTTTGAGTAATCTTTCTAACAGACAGACTATCAAACAAACAGACGGGTGAAAACATGCTTTCCTGGTCGGAGGGAATAAGGCATGATCGTAATGAAGAGGGGTGTACTTCTTTATAAACAAGGGCACGCAGAGAGCATATACCTCTATCAAGAAAACACCATCCCTCTTCCATGTTTTTCATGACGTAGACTAGAGCTTTCTTGCTCAAAATTTAGTCACTAGTACTCTGATGGTCCTTCCAGATTTGGTGCAGCTGCAACAAACAGTTTTCCGATAATTCTGCGAACAGAGGAAAGACACAGATACCCAAACAAACATATCCAACAGCATGCACTCCTTGGCGGAGTTAACAACCGGATGCCATGAATAATTATACTTTTGCACATATCCTCTGTATCACATTCATTACCTGGGGCTTTGTCATATCTCATGGGGTAGCAGGAATAAAACGGAATAGCGTCATCTTACTAAAAAGATTATGGAGAAACATTTACCTTTTCTTTCCAAGCATTCTCTCCTTTGCTAAATTAATTAAAGTTACCTTTGAAAGAATCATATCATCGTTCCGAAAGGAGTTAATGTTAGCAACCCCTTTTCTAGGAAATGATTATCAAATATGTTTAACTGAATCATCAAAGTTTCCGAAAATGTAATCAGTAGTACATCATTTCTACACAGAGGTTTTTGGGGCTTCTACATCTTTGTATTTGAGAGGTTTGACCTGAGCTAAATAAAACCGTGCAGTGGTAACAAGAATAATATATAAAAGCGGTGATGATACTGAGTTTGTGGTGTGAGTGTGTGATGGACGGTGTGTGTGTCAGCTGTTTTAGGGAATATTGGGTTCTGCGGTCCGTCACAGCTTCTGGATCTTACCCATTACTTTTTATTAGTGGAAAGTAGGATTTGAGTATTGTGATGAGAATGAAGCTCATGGGAGACAGGGTTAGAATGATTATAATGGGAAAGAACAATGACGACGATAGGGGATGATGAATATGGGAGATATGCCCAGGTGATGATCAGGAAATAGGCATTAGAATGTTGACGAGAAATAGGGTTTGTACGATGATGCCAGATATTGAGTTACGGTGATGATGATGATGACGATGATGATAATGATGATGATGATGATGATGGTGGTGGTGGTGGTGGTGGTGGTGGTAATAAAAAATAAGGTTAAATGATGACATGTTTGGCAGGTTCTTATTTTGTAATGTACTTTACATGTAGGTACACTTAAGGATTGGTTATGTATTCAAGCTAAAAGTAGACGAGTTTATCAGCTAATGAAAATCCTATCAGTTAAATGATTAAACACACACACACACACACACACACACACACACACACACACACACACACACACACACACACACACACACACACACACACACACACACACACACAGGAGACGTATACCAGGAGAGAGAAGCGAGATGGGATAAAATAGGTGAGGAAGGAAGAGTGAGGAATGAGTAAGAGGGCAAGGGGGAGGGGGAGGAGCGGGTAGGGAAGGAGGAGAGAGTTTAGGGGGGTAAGGGATGGGGGAGGGAATGGGGGAGAGGTGAGAGTCCAAAGGGGTGAGGGGTGGGGAGGGGGAGAGTCGGGGAGGTGAGAGGGTCCAAACATTAGGGGGAAAGGAATGGAGGGAGAGGATCATGGGGGTGAAACGGGCAGTGAAAGGAGAGAGAGAGAGAGAGAATTGGTGGATGGAGATGCTTAGAAGAGTAAAGATGAGGGTCAGAGGGAGTGAGAATGAGGATATAAGGTGGTGAGTGGGGGTGAGGAAGAGAGAGAAATTATAATTGAGGTGTTGAAGGGAAGAGTTAGAGATGGGAATGAGGAAGAGAGAGAATTTATGTTTGAGGTTTCGATGGGGAGAGCAGAGGAGGGTGATGTGGTTGGGGTGAGAGGAGGAGGGGAGTCAGGAGGGGAAAGGTTGGGTCCAATGTTCATAGTTCAGTTAATTGACGCAGATGAAATACTCAGCTGTCTCGTGTCATTGGGTACGCTTGGGTAGATCGTAATAGTGGTTGTAGTAGTAGTGGTGGTGGTAGTAGTATTCGTAGTTGTAGTAGTGGTTGTGGTGATGGTACAGTAGTAATAACAGAAGTAGTGGAATCAACAGTAGTGGTAGTGATGGTGGCGGTACTGTAGTCGCGGCGCAGGAGTCTGAATGTGTCATTATCGTACCCAGGCAACCTACCAGTCAACAGTGCGTCCAGTTTCGTATCATATTAGGCTATACACGATTCATATTATTATATACGAATATATTATACACTAATATTATTATACACGAACATATTATATACGAATCACAAGCGTATCATATTATACACGAAATCGGACGCACTGTTGACGGGTAGGTTGCCAGGGCACGATAATGACACCTTCAGACGCGCGCCGCGACTATAGTAGTAGTAGTAGTAGTAGTAGTAATAGTAGTAGCAGTAGTAGTGGTGCTTGTAATGGTGGTGGTGGTGGAAGTAACAGTTGTAGTAGCAGTAGTGGTAGAAGTAGTAGTGTTGGTGGTGGTGGTGGTAGTAGTTGTTGTTACCAGCCGCGACAGTGAAGCTGGTTACTAGCCGCGAAATTGGTGAAAGTAGGTCAAGGTCTGTGTGTCGGTTACGACGATAACTTCGCAACCGCTTAAGATATCTTCACAAAATTTTACGGGTTTGTAGTAGGGATGAAAATCTACGAGCTCGAAATTGGTGAAAGTAGGTCAAGATCAAGGTCATATTTTGTGCCGCGCTAGATTTGTATCGGCTCGCGGCTGGTGTGATTCCCCCCTTGGAGGGCCTGTAGTTGTTGTTGTTGTTTTTATTTTTTTAGATTGCCTGTGGTGGTGGTAGTATAGTAGTAGTAGGAGGAGGAGGAGGAGGATGAGCAGTAGGAGCAGCAATAATCATCATCATCATCATCATCATCATCGCGCCTGCCAACATCACCGAGCGACACACACCAACTTATATCAGTGGGACAAAAATTACCTTACCTAATTCAAGGTGACTGTTAGGAGACGGTGTGATTCTATGAACAAGTTTGCTGGTGCGAAGTATAATAGTTCTAGTAACAGTAACAGCAGCGGGCGATGGCAGCAGCAGCAGCAGTAGTTGTAGTAGTAGTAATAGTAACAGCAGCAGGCGGTTGTGGTAGCAGCAGCAGCAGCAATAGTAGTAGTAGCAGCAGTAGTAGTAGTACTCATAGTTGTAGTAGTAGTAGTAGTAGTAACAGCAGCGGGCGGAGGTGGTGGTGGTAGCAGCAGCAGCAGCAGCAATAGTAGTAGTAGTATCTGGAGAAATGTTAAAATATTAGTGCAATTCCGTTCCGTGCTGGGGAGGGATTAGAGGCCGTAGAAAGTGAAATTAACAAAGAGGTTACGAATCATGGGTTTGGTCAGGTTTTGCGAAGTCACTTTACCGTGGTGACGTGTGTCCTCTTCAGTCTTCCTACTACCAATTGTTTTCACTGGTCCGCGAGGAGGCAATGGTTAGAGAAGAAAGCCAAAAATAATCACCTTTAACACTTTAAACACTAGGATGTCCTCTGTGTTCCTGATTTTGTTTGATGAGTTTATTCAGCTTGGCCATGAAATTAACCAAAACTAATTATATTTATTAGTGTGTCTGTTATCATGTGCGTGATCATTCTCGTATAAATTATCATGTATTTTGGCCTACCTCGTACCAACCGTGAATGTTGTCTGAGTTTATTGTGTATTTTGATCTGCTTCATACAGACCGTGAATAGTCTCGAGTTCATCCTGTTATCTGTTTAAGTCATAGAGTATGACCAGAGCATCGACTTTCTTCTATATACCGGTACACTTTCTCCCTTTTCTGTCATAAGTGTTTATGAAAGTAGTTTTGAGTCTTCACGCAGTCCATTTGGTAATAGTGAAGTTGTTGTCATCCATCATCCATTATCCTTTTTTTTTTTTTTTTCATCAGAAGCGTAGGAGCCCGGGGCCAGGCTGCTCGGTCTCGACACTGAAGGCGAGTGTAACCAGCCTCACATGCCCACGAATGGCTGTATATGAGCAATAAAGTTCAAGCTTCCCCCGGATATAAACCCTTTAAGGCTCATTCCAGTTGGAAAACCCTAACCACCAAAACACCAAGTAGCGTCATTGGTCTATATGGTTACCACCGTTAGTAAATTATTTCCCTGTTGACAGGAAATAATTTGGTATCACAATGTGCCGAGTCACCCAAAGACAATACGACTTCGAGTCAGTGGATAGTAGTAGTAGTAGTACAGGTACCAGGGTTATGGTATGGGGCAAGTTCAGTTCGAACGCGCTCTTTATCTTGTTTGCTTAGCGGACCTTTTCATGTGATATAAAAAACAAATACAGTAATGTACATTTACTTTGGGGGGAAGCGTGGCTCAGTCGGTAGAGAGTTGGCCTGCAGTTCTAACGGACCCAGGTTCAAATCCCCGCTGGGGCAGGGAACAGTTTAAGGATTTGAATTTCATTAAATCAGGCTTTACTGATCTACCAGAAGACCCGCCGACATGTCGCAAAAATATCCCCGCTAATACCAATACACCAGTCCTGTATGAGACAGCCCTAACATGTATTCAATATGGAAGGTGGGTGTTAGCTCCGAAGTGGTGATATGTAGAGGTGTGTGGTATGTAGGAGGACTGCTGGGCCTTGATAGCAGGCTGTGAAGCCTATGCCCAGAGTCGGAGGACCAAAAAAAAAAACTTATGAGAAACAGCCATTGGAAAGGTTTATGTGTGTGCATGCAGCTGTTGTCTCTCATTTTATTATTATTATTATTATTATTGTCGTCGTCATCATCATCATCATCATCATCATCATCATCATCATCATAGTATTATTATTATTATTATTATTATTATTGTTGTTGTTGTTGTTAATATGATGATTATTATTCTTGCTGCTGCCGTTGTTAATATACTAACGCATACTGTAAGTACTGGTGATGCAGCAGTGTGGATAAAATGTGTCTGACTCATATTTCAACATCTGTTACCTTCTCTGTGTTCCTGTTTCTCATTGTTGTTGTAAGTTTATTCTCTTCCTTCTCATGTATTCGTTCTTGATATTTTGTTCATATGGTTTTTCATCTTTTCCTGAGTTTTTCACAATTATAATCGTATTATTTCCATTTGTTTTCTTCTGTGGGGTATTATATTTATTAGTATTTATTACTGCATTTTATGATGATGATGATGATGATGATGATGATGATTATACCACCACCACCGGCATCGGCATTAACATTATTTTTTGTTATCATTGTAAATAATATTCTTCTCTGTTTGCTTCCTCCTCCTGATGTTGCTTCAGCACTCACCCTTGTTATTCTTGTTTTCCTCCTCTTCCATATCATCATCAGTTTACTTCTTATTCTTCCTCCTCTCTTTCGACATTCCTTCATATCTTCTGTTCTTCTCCTCCTCGTCCATTTATTTCTCACTGTTTTTCCCAGTCTTCCATTTTCACTTCCTCTTCTTACTTGTCGTCACCACCTCTACTGTCAATGCGGTTGTTGTTCTGCTTCAGCGCTGCTGCGGCTGGTTCTGTTGCTGTGGATAATTATTCTGCATGCAGCTGCAGCCGTTTTGCAGCTGCTGCCTCTGCTGCTGTTGCCGCTGCTCTGAATTTCTAGGTAGCTTGCTTTTTAATGTATGAAACATAGTCCCTGAAGTTGGTGGGGGGGTGGAGTAACTGATTGTGGAAATGATACCAGTCTTCCCACCGCCCTTAGTCTTCCATCTCTCTCTCTCTCTCTCATTTATACTGTATAAAGTTCTTCCTCTGCCTCATCTCTTCAGCATGTCTCCCTTTTTTTTTTTTTTTTTTTTTTCTCTCTCGCTTCCCTTCCCTTCTTTATCGTTTTATTTTGTCTTTGTCTAGTGCAAAGTAGTATTTGAATATTGATGACTTTTTCAGTGTTTAACCCGTGCAGTATGGCGGTTTTTTTTTTTTTTTTTTTCCCTCAACCGAGAGACGATCTTATTCAGCTTTGGAGAGATCTGCCGCAGTGAAAGGATTAGATGCTGTATTTTAGCCTTAAAGAACTGTATACTATTTTTCTCTGTATTTACAAATTCCATATTCGTTATTCAGAACGACGTCTTCGTATTGAAGGGGAATTGGATGATTACGCATAATGGGCGCAGGTGCATTAAATTGCTTGCTGCACTTGCGACGGTTCGTGTCCTGCCAGTGGGAAGGGGGGGCGCGATTTTTTTTATATTTTATTCCAGGTTAATGGTCTTTCAGTCGTATTGGCACCGTCGGATCGAGTGCCTCCAGAAAAGACTCGGCAGCGTCACACCTTCGTCATCCACCAAACAAAATAAGGTGTTATGGTCGATTAACGTTCGTTTATGCCTAATTTGGGTAGGTATAGGTTGGTTTAATGTCAACTCGGCATTTCTGATGATTTTTTTTCCTTTTTTTTGGGTCTGATTAGCCGAACTGTTTCATCTGTTCCCTAGCGAAGGCGCGACTTTGCCGAATCATTTCTCGCTGAACTCGCGCCAACATTGCCAGTATGACTAGATCAAGGTCCACGGACCTTGGAGCGGATGACTAAGTGTACCTGAAGAAGAATGCGCGGTGCCAGGGCGTAGCAACTTGCAACGAGCTGGTCAAATCAACCCCTCAGAGGACACACACACACACACACACACACACACACACACACACACACACACACACACACACACTAACACAGACTCTTGTAAAGAGCTACAAAAAGAATTAAATAAACTTCATGAATGGAGTAGTACATGGCAAATGGAATTCAATGTGGACAAGTGTCATGTAATCAAGTTTGGTAAAAGTGGAAAAAGACCTGATTGGGATTATAAGTTAGGAAATAAAACCCTATACACATCAGAAAGAGAGAAAGACCTAGGTGTGATTATCAATAACAGACTATCTCCGGCTGACCACATCAGCGAGAAGGTACGGAACATGTATACACTGCTTGCAAATATGAGAATAGCATTCACATACATAAATGAAGACATGCTAAGAAGGATAATAACATCATTCATTAGACCAGCCCTGGAATATGCATCAGTAGTCTGGAGTCCTCATCTCAAAAAGCACATAGACAAGATTGAAAAAGTTCAAAGGGCCGCCACAAGATGGATACCAAGCTTAAGGGACCTAAGCTACGAAGAAAGACTAAATAAACTGAATCTACCAACACTACAGGAGAGAAGGAAAAGAGGTGACATGATAATGCTGTATAAGTGCATATCAGGGAAGGAGAAAATAGACATAAATGATTACTTAACATATGGAAAAGCATCAGCAAGAGGACACTGCAAAAAACTGCATAAGAAGAGAGGTGATAAAGACGTAAGGAAATTCAGTTTCCCAAACAGATCAATGGAATGCACTACCGAATGAAATAGTGTGTGCCAAAACAATTCACAAATTTAAGGATATGTACGATAAATATGGTTTAAGACACGGGACAGTACGAGGTTGACTCATTCCTGTAAAGATACAATTAGGTAAGAACAATTAGGTAAGGTAAGAACACACACACACACACACACACACACACACACACACACACACACACACACACACACACACTTTCTCTCTCTCTCTTTCTATCTCTCTCTCGGTGGTGGTGGTTTCAGCCATGCCTCTATCTTTCGTCATATCCTAATCGGTTACCATTGTCTCTAATATTCCCAGAAGCAGCACGGAAATAGACAGTGGTATTTTCAGTTCATCTTTCCCTGGGAAATTCCGGTGCGAATCTACTTTGTGTGTGGGTAGGGGTTGCAGAACCCAGGAAATTCACTGATTATTGTTTTTCCACGAAACTGATAACCAACATGTTATTATTCTCTTTTCCTGCTTTTTTTTTTTTTTCGGATGGAGTTTACATTATCAGTATAGCATCGTTAATACGATTTTTTTTTTTTTAACCTACCAACAGACATTTATATTTGCTTAGATGAGACATTTTGAATGGCTTATCATCATCATCATCATCAGTAGTAGTAGTAGTAGTAGTAGTAGTAGCAGGTATAGTAGCAGTAATTCCAGAAGTAGTAATAATTCGTCTGCAGAGGACATACCATATTAAATTTTAAAATCTTTGCTCGTACAAAAAAATGCCATCAGATATACATTGATGCGTGATTATTAGTATACCGGTATCTGTCTATCCAACAGTTACTTTGTGTATGTTTGCGGTATATGTAGCTATCTATCTGTCGGTCTGTCTATTTATGCTGTGTATGCATATGCAGTTTGTGTGTATGTGTGTGTATATGTATATATGTATGCAGTTTCATTCAGCTTTGATAAGAGTTTTCGAACTGGCTGGGTTAGATATAGCCCCCTTCAGATTTGCCATTACAACGGGACTTTAGTAACCAGAACAAAATTGCCTGGCAGTAACCCTAAACAAACTACAAAAAGACATCGTTGCATTAAATATTATTTCAGTCCGAGGACATCATTTAAATTTTAAACTTGCAACTACCAAACGATATTTTCATCTTCGGAAGGCACCTTACTTGTGGATGGGTTAGTGATAGCTGTATATAACTACACCAGATCGAAGTCTTCTGACTTAATTAAATCACCTTTGGATAGCAATAACCAAATAAAATAGATGCCCTCTTAATGATACGTTAAGCGCTATCACAACGATGAGGCCCTGCTGACTAGTGTGGTGGTAGGAAGAATAATCCTTGTTGTGAAGGGGTGAAGCAGACCTCAACACTGCTAGTTTCAGTACAGCCCTATTGGCCTAGGGTTATCTGCTGTTATTGTGGTGTATGCTTGTCTCCCCTCCCTGCCTCTACTCTTACTACGCTTTTTATCTTTCCATCTGTCTTCTCTTTTATTCCATTATCTTCCTTTCTCTATTCTCTTCTTTCCTCCCCTCCCCTCCCCTCCCAACCCCTCGCTCACCGTCCTCTTTCCCCTCTTCATCCCTTCCCTTCCCCTGCTCTCCTCTTCCTTCCCTTCCCTTCTCTTCTCCTCCCTTCCCTTCCCTTTCTCTACTTTCCTCTTCCTTCCCTTCCCTTCCTTTCTTTTCCTCTCCTTTCCTTTCCTTTCCTTTCCTTTCCTTTCCCTTCCCTTCCCTTCCCTTCCCTTCCCTTCCCTTCCCTTCCCTTCTGTCCTCACTGCCCTTCTTTTCAGTCTTCCAGTTCCTTCTATCCTCTGTGCCTTTCCTTTCTCTTTTCCCTCCCCTCCCCTCCCCTCCCCTCCCCTCCCTTCCCCTCCCCTCCCCTTTCCATTTCCTTCCTCTCTTCTCCTCTCCTCTCTCCTCTCCACTCCTCTCTCCTCTCCACTCCTCTCTCCCTTCCCTTCCTCTCCTCTTTTCGCTTGTTCTCTCACTTTCCACTCCTCTCCTCTCCTATCCTCCCCTCCCCTCTCCTCACCACTCTCATTTCCCTTCCCTTCCCTCCCCTCCTCTCCTTCCTTCCCTTCCCTTCCCTTCCCTTCCCTTCCCTTCCCTCCTCTCCTCTCCTCTCCTCTCCTCTCCTCCCTTCCCTTCCCTTCCCTTCCACTCCTCTCCTCTCTTCTCCTTTCCTCTCCTCTCTTCTCTTCCGGAAAAGAATCCAAATGACGTAATGTGGTAGTGACGTTCCCCAGGGCTCAGTACTTAGACCGATACGGTACTTTTTATTATATTCATAAACGACATAGATGAGGTTTTAAAATGTAAAATATCAAATCTGCAGACAATACTAAAATAAGCAATAAAGTACATCACCGTTACAGTGGCAGCAGTTG
The DNA here is from genome assembly GCF_032717465.1 of Coenobita brevimanus. Taxonomy (NCBI): domain Eukaryota; kingdom Metazoa; phylum Arthropoda; class Malacostraca; order Decapoda; family Coenobitidae; genus Coenobita; species Coenobita brevimanus. The sequence goes on along the minus strand of NC_137063.1, from coordinate 32,431,505 downwards.
CAAAATGACCTTATTACTCTGACAAGCTGGGCAGGAAAATGGCTAATGAAATTCAACATAGATGAATGCAGAGTACTTCATATTGGAAATAACAACGTCCATGCAAATTACAAAATGAACAATATCCAGTAGTTATCAAATACGGACAGTGAAAAGGATTCTTGTTGTAATAATATCCATCCATCCATCCATCATGCAATCCTACGTTGCCCCATGAGAAGCGTAGGAGCCCGGGGCTAGGCAAGTAGGTCCTGACAATTAGGATGAGAGTGACCAGCCTCACTCATCCCTGGATGGCATTACATGAGCAATAAACCCCAACCTCCCCATGGATATAAACCTTCACCGGCTCAATCCGATTGGAGCACCTTAATTGTCCACTAAACCACTAGGCGCCAAAATGTGGTTATATGGTTACCACCCAGTGTAGTAAATGGTTTCCTGGTGTTCAGGAAACCATTGGCTTGTCACTCTGTGCAGAGTCACCCACAAGCAGAAGGAAGAGGAAAGAATGAAGGAAAGAAAGACAGAAGAGGGAGTGTAAAGTCACCCGTAGGCAGAAGGACGAGGAAAGAATGAAGGAAAGGAAGACAGAAGAGAATGGAAGGAAAGAAGGATGGAGGAGTGGAAGGGCAGACACCCGAGGGCAGCACTACATCGAGTGAGTGGATGGTGAGCGCTTCCACCTACCACAATCAAATGACTTAAGACCGAGTAAGCAGTGTACAGAGGCGGTTGAAACTGCAAACGGATTGGTGGGTTTTATTGGAAGAACTTTCGAGTTTTAATCGGAAAAAGCCATACTTGCGTTGTACAACTCGCCGATGTGCCACCATCACGAGTATAGTGTGCAGTTCTGGTCTCCCTACTACAGAAGGGACATAGAAAGATTAGAGAAAATACATCGATGAATCACAAAAAATTATACCACAACTGAGAAACAAACCTGGAACTCCTTGAAGAAATTAAAGTATTTAGCCTAACAAAACGCTGGTTAAGAGATGACGTTATTGAAGTGTTCAGAATCATGAAGGGATATGACAGCTTACACATGAATAAATATTTTGAAATAGACCGTTCGAAACAAACCAGGAGTAATGGCTGCAAAATTATGGGAAAGCATTTCCAATGCCATGAAGCAAAATCTTCTCCAGCAGAGTTATAACTATCTGGAACAGATTACCCTCAGATACCATGAACAGGACCTCAATTAAGACATTTAAAAACAAACCAGACAAGTATTTGCATGCGAATCCTCAGCCGACTCTGTTTCTGTTCGAATAACTTACTTTTACCAGCCATACGTGAATTCATTCCCCTCTTGTCTACTAGACACCCTGTAAACTTAACGTACCTGCACATAGCATTGTGTCATGTCATTATATATGAAGTAATATAAGCACCGACTAAGATCTGCACATATAGCCCTGAGTTAACAGTCACTATTCTTACTTTCGACCAGTGATGGGCTGTGGATCACAGAGGGTCTCTGTTATTTAAGTGACCACCATCGGGATTTTTTTAATGTACCAGGGGTCACTGCTTCAGGAGGTAACTTGTGTACTTGTCCCACATGGGAAAGTTCCTTGTCACAGTGGAGCGAACTGAGCTGGGGACTGCATGATTGCTACTTACTTAAAAGCGCCAGGCAAGGCTGCCACACCACCCCTAAACATCCACACTGTGCATTTTCCACACTGTGTCTAAAGATGCCCCGTTAACTCAACGTAGCCGTACATAATGTCACGCCTTATTTATTTGATTATTCATTTTACTTTATTACTTTTTCTTTCAGGGTATTCAAACTGGTAGCTTATAGATAAAGTATTATAGAATGTTACTTTTCCTTTTCAGTATTCTGTATGAAATTTCCATGTCAGTTTTCCATGCTGCATGGTGCTCCTTGTCACTTTTTCCAGGACGGTTTGGAGGCGGGGGGAGCCTTCTTTCATTACTATCCTTATCCTTCAGCATGTAGAATTAGATCTCGTAGTCATAGTCTACTCTGTTACAAGCAGCCTCGAAAGGACCATAAGGTCTGTTGTTGTTTGCTTTCCTTTGTATTACTTTGTATTTTTTCCTCTCCCCTCCTCTCCCCTCCCCGCCTCCCATCCCATCCCTTACCTCCTCTCTTTTCTTCTCTTCTTTTCTCGTCTCGTCTCGTCTCGGCTCGGCTTGGCTCCTCTCGGCTCGTCCCGTGTCGTCTCTCCGCTCTCTCTCTCTCTCTCTCTCTCTCTCTCTCTCATATGCTGTGTTGCCACTCTTATATCCTTCCTTTCTGTCCCTTCCATCATCTGTGCTTCTTTGCTATATTCTTACTTCCCTCTCCCCTCGTCTACTTCCTCTCCTGTCTTCTACCGCCCTTCCCTTCCCATCTTATGTGCTTTTCGCTTTTCCTATCTTCTTCCCACTTCTCGTTCTCACCTTCTATAGTTCCGTTATTATCATTTCACCCCCTCTCGTTTCATGCATCCTCGATTTCCACGTCTCTCCCTCAATTTCCCTCCGTTTATGCATCCTCTTCCACCCCCTTCGTTTATTCTTTCTCTTCTGTCTTCTCCTTCCCTTCGCTTTCCCATTCTTTTTTCTTCTTCTCTCTTTGTGTTCTTTTCCTCTTTGTCCTTCATTTCTTCAATACTTCACTTCTCTCTCTTGTTCCTTTCCTTCAGTTCATTCTTACCCTTCCATCTTTTCCTTCTCCTTTCTTCCGGCCTTGTGTACTTCCTCTCTTCTTCCCTCTCACCTCCCTCTCCTCTATCCCGTCTCCGCCCTTCTCTTCCCTCTGTTTATGTTCTTTTTCCTATCCTCTTCCACCTCTTCATTTTTGTCTCCTCTCCATGCTCCCTCCACCCACCAATCCACCTTCCACCAACCCATCCATAAACATCGCACACTCACCTACATGCTAGCAGGAAAAAATCTCTTGACGGTTTTTCCTTGTCCCTCTGTTCATTCCCATTTTCCTGCTTCTGTCCCCTCCTCCCACCCACCCCCTGTCTCCCCAACCTGTTCTTTTTCCCTCTTTCCCCCATTTTTTGTTGAGGGAGAACTCGTTTTCGAATTTTTTCTGCATATCCGGTTTGACGCCGGCAGGGTTGATATTAGCTCGTGTGTGTGTGTGTGTGTGTGTGTGTGTGTGTGTGTGTGTGTGTGTGTGTGTGTGTGTGTGACAAATATGTAGTTACAAATGGAACTTACGTTTTTTTTCCTATATGAGACAGTACGACTTAAACTGGGGAGGCTTCCTTTGTAAGCTTAAGGTTACCGATATCTCTCGTGTTTGTTTGGCCCGAAGGTAGTATGCTGTTTTAATTGTGTATATTGTGCACATGAGACGGACTGCTTGTATTGTAGGTACTTTTTACGGGTGTGTGGTAGGATGGGTTATTTAGCGTATTTGAAAACCAAAGTGCGCGTCCACACGTTCCCTCGAACATATGTCAACACGGCTGGCAGCATGTTTGGGTACATGTTTGCAGCAGTATTTGGATTTGGAGAGATGTATACAAACATGTTTCAGTGCAGCTTCGAACGTTGGCGGCAGAGGTGATGGGATAGGTGTGTCCGTACCAGGCAACTGAGACTTCATCATGATGTTGCCAACATGATATGGACGCTGCTGTTTCCAACATGTTTGCAGCTTGTTCGTTATTGTGTTGCACACATGTGGACACGCCCTAATGTATGTATTCATATTTTGTAATAGAGGAAGGTGGTTTTGATTCGTTTTCTTCTTCGTACTCTTCTTCTTCTTCTTCTTCGTACTGTTATTATTATTGTTATTATTATTATTATTATTATTATTATTATTATTATTATTGTTGTTGTTATTATTATTCCATGAGGGCGATGTTGGTTTGGTATGGTTGATGGAAAGAACTGCTATTGAGTTTTGCAGGAGGATGAAGTGCGGTGGAATGAACGATTGCACTTCAGGAGTATACACAGTAGGGTGGAGTGGAAGACCGCAGTTGAGGAATATATGTAAGAGGGTGGAGTGGGGTGGAATAAAGGACTGCAGTTGAAGAGTATGAGGTCTCTTCAGAAAGTATCCGATCTTATGCTCTTAAAAATAAATAGCTAACTTGTTGAGTTTGGACACTAATCCCTCTTAAAGTAGGCCCCTTCTGACTTGCCACCCGTTGCCCGTCGTTCTCTCCACTGCTTGAAACATTTTTCAGAGTCGGTGTTCGGTATCTCCTGCAGGTGTTCCAACACATTCGTCATGATCTCTTCACTCAGATGAATGTTGCCCAAAACATGGTGGAGTGTGAAAGTCATGATCCAGACTTTGTGAAGACTGCTGTCACTGGAGATGAGACTTAGGTGTGCAGGTACAACCCAGAAACCAAAGCACAATTGTCCCAGTGGAAGCATGCAGGGTCACTAGGCCAAAAAAACACTACAGGTCCTTAGCAAGGTGAAATGCACTCGCATGTTGACAATTTTTTTTTTTTTTCGACTACCGTGGTGTTGTGCATCACGAATACACGCCAGAATGTCAGACTGTCAGCAGACGTTACTACCTTGATGTTATCTGTCATCTTCCTGATGCAGTTCGGCAGAAGAGACCAGAGCTTTGAATAGCAGCAAATTGGAATCTGCACCATGACAGCGCCGCTGTCTACTCATCACAACTGATTCAGGAATTTTTGGCCAAGCTCAACATCCTGCAGGTCCAGCAGGCTCCCTACTTACTAGACATGGCTCCATGTGACTTTTGGTTATTCCCCAAGCTAGAAACTGCTGAAGGGTTCCCAGTTTAAGACGGGAGAATAGATCATGACGGATTCGACAAAGCACCTGAAGCAGATACTGAAAACCGACTTTGAAAAATGTTTCAGGCATTGGGGAGAATGCTGGACTTCGTGTGTCAAGTCAGAAAGGTCCTACTTTGATGGGGATTAGGGCCATAGTCTTAAACTGTGGGGCAGGCATTCACCTTGCCTTATTCGTATCTTTTGGTAATCTTAAAGCACGAGAGGGAGATTGTTCCCTGGCGAACAAGAGAGGATTACCACAGCATAGTACTGGAATCCGCGGGGAGTCTCATTGCACTCCTTTGCATGCCCCTTTATCATATTATAGTAGCTTTGTGCAGAGAAATTTATGTAGACTTTGAAGGACCGTATGGTGTGTGCAATGGGAATTTTGATTTAATCATAAAATTGTCGTATAAAGAAAAAAAAAAGAAGCATTTCATATTTTTATCGTTTTAAAGACTTCACCGCATCTCAGGAGATGGTTAATTTACAGCGAGACATAAAGAGAGGTGAGAAGTAAATGTAGGCATTATAGTGCACCATGAAAATGTGGTTGTACACCTTGGGTGCATGTAGTGCAACATGTGGACATAGGCGTACATGGTGGGTGGATAATTTACTGTATGCATACTCTTAAACAGAGTATTCAAGAACAAGTGCCAGTCCTTATTGATAAAAGAGGTATGAACTGCTAACATTAAGAGAATATACTGTATGTGAATTTTAGAAACCATCATACACGACATTTTTAAAATTAGATTTTAAATTGTTAAATTAATGAGGGCTACCAACTGTTTGCCGCACCTACCCACACAGAGGGGTGTGCTTTCATGCATTCAAGATTACCAAAGATTACCACTTACGTTGAAGGCGTGAGCTTCCACTTCGAGTAGGGTGTGGGAAGGGTAACCCCTGCCCTCAGTTTCAAGACTACGGGCGTTAGTGTCCAAACACAATAGGTTGGCTATGTATTATTTTTTTTTTAAGGATCCTAAGGTCAGATACGGTACTTTCTGAACGGACCTCGTTTATGTAGGCTGGTGGAGTGAATGTGAAATATCTACTCTGCATATTATTTAATTAAGCCTCAGAGTGATTTTTCTTTGCTCGAGAGACCTACGGCACTAAATGTGAACAGCTGCATCCATTCAAGTTTTGGCCAGGAATAAAGAACTGGATACAGTTATTTCCTGCCAGTTCATGACAGATGACATTATTCAGTTCTATCTATCTATCGCCAGACGCCTTAATCCCTTATACAGGGTGGCCACCAACAAATCGCCTCTATGTCGCTCTGTCCCCCACCATTTCACTGCCCTGCTCCCAGCTCACATCCCTCTCTCTCATATACCTCTCCACTCCATCCCTCCATCTCATCCTTGGCCTCCCCCTCCCTCTCTCCCCTCCACCTCACTCACATACACTCTCCTCGTCGGTCTCTCACACTCCATCCTCTCCGCATGGCCAAACCACCTTAATGTGTTTCTCCTAACGCTTCCTATCACATCCACATCCACACCACAACACTCCTTCACTTCCTCACTTGTCAGCCTGTCTTTCCATGTGACTCCACATGCTCCTCTCAAAAATAACTTATTTCCACTGCTCTCACTCTCGACTTCTGTCCCTCAAACAAGGTCCAAGCTTCACTTCCATACGTTAGAGTTGGTATCACAGCACAGTCATGTAGTAGCTTTTTCACTTCCATGCTCACTTCCCTGTTTCTCTTCACTGCTGTCAAGGAACCAGCAACCTTTCTTCCCTGCTGCACCCTTTCAAGCACTTCATCCTCTAAACTTCCATCCTTACTCATCACACCATATCCAAGTACTTAAACGCACTCACATTCTCCATTTCCTCCCCATCCAATCTCACTGTACATTCACTGACTTCACTTCTCTCGAAGACCATCACTTTACTCTTCCCTACATTCACCTTTAGATTCATTTTCTTACACACACTCCCAAACTCATCTACTAAGCCTTGCAGCTCCCCTTCGTCTTCATTTAACAACACAGTATCATTTGCAAACAACAGTACAGGGAGTTTCCCAAACACTGCCGTCTCTTACTAGGGCCACTCCAACATCCACTGCCCTACCTTATTCAGTTCATAATAATAAAAACTTAGTGCAGTCAGAGAGTTCAGGATAACATTAGATATGTAGATAATGCTGTATGACTGTGATTTTGTTGCAGTCACTCTGGCCAAAACTAGGGGCATCAGGCGTAATTTAAATTCTGATGCACCAGTGAGGAGGCAGGAGAGTAGAGGAGCCACACAGGTGAGCCCACGAGTCTATATATCGTGGGTGAGCCAGTCAGTGGGTAACGAGTTTTGGGGCGTGGGATTTCAACCAATCACCCGCCAGTTCTTTTGACCTTTAGTAATGAAGGCTTTAATAAAGACTATGTTTAACTCCTCCTGTTCCAAAATAAGACGTCAACGCAGTAAACTAGCTAAGGGCCCGAAAAATAAAAGCACCGATCAACAACCTGGATTAATCTGAAATTTCTAGAATGATGCTAAAGTTGGTGGAGAGTTTTAATTGTTTAATTCGAGATTCTTCAGGGCATGATATAAGATGTTCACTTGTTCCTCAAGCCTTTCATCAGGTTATTATAGCTTTGACAACAGCACTTTATATTATCTGCCACTACATTATTCAAGATTACCACAGCATTGTTCATAACATTCACTACATTATTCACAGTGAGGTGCCTGTGTTTCCTTTGCGGCGCCAGGATATCGCATCTGCAGTAAAAGGTTTTCCGCTGAGTGATTTATGATGCTGGTGCTGTGTTGTTGTGGTGGCTTGTACAGCCATTATGTGATAAAACTGCATCATGTGTCGAGACCTGGGTGTGGGTGTGAGGTTGTTGGGGGTGGATTAGGGTATTACGGTTTTTATTCATTTGTTTGTTTGCTAGCACGTATGTTTTAACCTAACAACGATTGCTAACTCCTTCCAACTGAGTCGGTGGTTAGGTGTAGTTATATTATAGAGATGATTTGACTAGTAACCAGGGAGATTCATTCTTACCTCATAACTAAGGCTAATCGATTTTCATGTAGCTACGACTTAGTATTCAGATTATGGGACTGGCTCAGTCACGTCAGTGAAAACAGACCAAAGAGCCATCATGTTTGGTTTACACTACTGTTTCATGCCGAGCGATATTACTGAGTTATGTAAAGCAGTGTTATCTTTTGCTGTATACTGGATGACGCCAGTCTGTTATTCATCTTAGGAAAGACCCCTTGAACGAAAGGAGTTAGTTCCTTTATCACTGTGTTACCCTGTATTACTGTGCTTGGTGCCACCAGACGATTTGAATCATAATTGGAAGAATCTCATGTGGTGATGAGGTTAACATACAATGTGTTAAGAAATAATGTTAGAGAGAGAGAGAGAGAGAGAGAGAGAGAGAGAGAGAGAGAGCTTATGCAGGTGGCAGACAGAAGCGTTGGGTAATGAGTAAACAATAATACGCGTATTTATGGCCACAAAGGCAGGGGAAGGGGGACTGTGTGGGTGGAGTATGGAATTGAGGGAGTGAGGGAGGGTGTAGGAATGAAGGGTTGGGAGGGGTGGGTGTTGGGATAGAGGGTAGGGGAGGGTGTTGCAGGGCAGAAGGGGATGTTGGGGTGGAGGATTGGGAGAGATGGGTGCTAGGGATGGTGAGGGGTGCTAGGGATGGTGAGGGGTGCTTGTTGACGGTGAGGGTGCGGAGTGGGTGCTGGCGTGAAAGGATGGGGAAGGAGTGAGTGTGGGGGTGAAGGGGGGTTTGTGTGGGTGGAGGGGGTATCGTGGAGAATATCTTTGAAGCCAGAGCCTGAATCCTCCTCTTCCTCCTCCAACGGATCACTACCCTCAGAGTGTATCACTATTCTTCTCATACGTTAGACTGCTTCGAAACTATGTCTGTAATCGCCTCCATCCCTTCTAAATCTCCATCTCATTCCCACCTTTTATGGTATGGTGTGTATAAGGGTTGCAAGGCTGTTTTCCGGGTTGGCCAGTTTACTGTGTCATATTTTACGTTGTCACAGGAGAGCAGGCCATCTTTGTGCCACCTTCTCTCTCTCTCTCTCTCTCTCTCGCAGGCCATCTTTGTGCCACCTTGTCTCCCTGTCTCTCTCGCAGGCCATCTTTGTGCCACCTTGTCTCTCTCTCTCTCTCTCTCTCTCTCTCTCTCTCTCTCGCAGGCCATCTTTGTGCCACCTTGTCTCTCTCTCTCTCTCGCAGGCCATCTTTGTGCCACCTTGTCTCTCTCTCTCTCTCTCTCTCTGTGGGTGTTAGTTGGAAGGCTTCATTTGCATGCACCAGTAAGGATTTGCGTAGGACGAGTTGTATATACTATAGGTTTTTATTTATTTATGTATTTATTTATTTATTACTTAATATGTTGTTATTATTATTATTATTATAGGTGGTTGGTGGGGGCGCTTACCATCCACTCACTCGAAGTAGTGCTACTCTCGGGTGACTGCCCTGTCCTCTCTTTGTTTCTTCTTTCCTTCCTTCCTCTTCTGTCTTTCTTTCCTTTATTCTTTCCTCTTCCTTCTGTCTGCGGGCGACTCTACACTGAGTGACAAGCCAAATGGTTTCCTGTATACCTGGAAACCATTTACTGCGCTGGGTAGTAACCATATAACCAACTTATGGCGTCTGTTGGTTTAGTGGGTAATTAGGGCGCTCCAGTCGGATTGAGCCTGTATGGGTTTATATCCAAGAGGTGGTTGGGGTTCATTGCTCACGCAATGCCACTCAGGGATGAGTGAGGCTCGTCACTCTCATCTTAAATGTCAGGACCAACATGCCTAGCCCCGGGCTTCTACGCTCCTCATGGGGCAACACAGGATTAGATGATGTATTAGATTATTATTATTATCTTGTTATTATTATTATTATTATTATTATTATTATTATTATTATTACTATATATACATGGATGGGGTTGTAAAGGAGGTGCAAGGTAGGGCAGTGGATGTGGGGGGGGGCTCTAATGAATGAGGGTGAGATTTGGAAGATTCCGGTGTTGCTGTTTGCTGATGATACAGTATTGTTGAGTGAAGATGAATGGGAGTTGCAAGGTTTGGTGAATGAATTTGGGACAGTGTGTGGGAGGAGGAATCTGAAAGTTAATGTAAACAAAAGTAAAGTTATGGTGTTTGAGAGGAATGAAGTCACAGTGTGCAATGAGGTTGAATGGTGAGGATATGGAGAATGTGAGTGCATTCAAGTACTTGGGTAGTGTGATGAGTAAGGATGGAACTTTGGGGGATGAAGTGCGTGAAAGGGTACAGCAGGGAAGGAAGGTTGTTTGTTCACTGAAAGCAGTGATGAGAAATAGGGAGGTGAGTATGGAAGTTAAGAAGTCACTGCATGATAGTATTGTGATCCCTACCCTGACGTATGGAAGTGAGGCATGGACCTTGCAAGAGGGGAACAAGTCAAGAGTGAGATCAGTGGAAATGAGTTACTTGAGAGGAGCATGTGGAGTGACGTGGAGGGACAGGTTGACGAATGAAGAAGTGAAGGAACGTTGTGGGGTGGATGTGGATATGGTTGAGAAGATTAGGAGAAATACACTGAGGTGGTTTGGACATGTGAAGAGAATGGAGAATGAAAGACTGACTAAGAGGGTGTATGTAGGTGAGGTGGAGGGAGGGAGAGGGAGGGGTAGACCGAGAATGAAGTGGAGGGATGGAGTAGAGAGGTATATGAGGGGGGGGGTGAGTTGGGGGGAGGGTAGTCAAATGGTGGGTGACAGAGCGACTTGGAGGCGTTTTGTCTGCTGTCACCCTTTGTGGGATTAGGGCGTCGGGCTATAGATATTAGATAGATAGATTATTATTACTGTTGTTTTTGTTTATAACCATGACGCTTATTTTCTTATCATGATTATTATAATTACTACCCTCTGTCTCCTTCTCCTCGTTCACAGAGCCATCCTGCTGGGGTCTCGTGGTGTCGACTTGCCACACATCAGCTCACGGCTGGAGAGCCTCACCACAGCCCGCACTCTCCAGCCCCTCCACGCCGCACCAGACACAGACATTGCCGCATTCTTGAGGAACGAACGCGAGAACGCCATCATCACAGCCATCGAAGACTCCAAGCGAAGGGTAAGGGGGTGGTGAGGGATAAAACAGGGTCATACATTTATTGGAAGTGACGATGGGATTGAGAGAGTATACAGTAGCTTAAGCCCCAGTCACACTGCAGGTATGACTTGTCGTAAACCTGAAAATCGCAAAACTAGACCCAGACCATGGAGGTCTCCGAGCAGTCGTGCCACCGATCGGCTACCGGTGGTCGTCCAGCGTCCGTCCAGTGGGCGGCCGAATGGCGACCATGGCCAGGTACACACAGATCAAGACACTGACAGGTGGCCGGCCGGTCGCCGACAAACGGCGGCCGGTCCGCGTCCTGTTGCAGTTTAGACCGCAACCACTAGACCGACACCAGCTGTGGACTGGCCGGCGGCGGTCTCAGTCCAGCCCACCACCTGTCACTCGACCAATTGCCGGTAGGACAGCGGCGGGACTTCAACCACCACCCCAGACAGGAGGCTTGTGGACGGCAGCCACTGCAGTCCAGTTGTCGCCTTGACGAAGTGCAGACGGCCACCGCACAGAGCGAGCGGCAACTGGCCTCCATCCGGATGGCAACCACCACTTAAAAATCAGGTGTCGCCGACCAGTAGCAGTCCGTAAACTGGTCAGACGCAGTCCAGCCGCCCACCGGGCGGCTTCCGTGCCACAACATCGGTGGACGCGGGGAGGTTTTTCGTGCAGCACGAAAAACCTCCCGACGATTTTTTGGTCACCATGGTGGCCTGCAGCTGGACCGAGACATATGAAGACCAGTCGTAAACTTCACCAAAACCACCCACGACTTGCAGGTCGCGGGTGGTTTGCGACAAGTCGTACCTGCAGTGTGACTGGGGCCTTAGTAAACTTGACAGATCACTAACCCTTCTTCCCCAAGTGTAGTCAGATTTAGGGTCGATTTGATTGTAACTAAGGAGACTCATTCCTAGCTCATAACTAAGGCTTTTGGAATTGCATGCAACCACGACACTACTGATGATGGGAGTATTCCAAATCCGCCAGATGAGAGTATACTAACTTTGGGTGAGTAGTTATGAGTAGAAATGGGTGTGACAGTGGAAATGGTTACAACCACGCCACCATCTTTGCCATCGAGGCGAAGAGTAAGTGGGTGTTGAGGCGTGAGGAAGAGTAGTTTCTTGTTGGGGGATGGGTTCAGTGGGTTGTTATGTAGTTACGGGCAGTGAGAAATGGGCAGTGAGAGTGGGAATGAATACGGAAACGTCAGCATCACCACCATTAATAATCGAAGGGTGAGGTGGCACGGTCGGGAGTCTCCTAAGATGTACAAAATAGTAAGTAGCAAGACAAGTATGAAGTAATATTTACATGCAGGGCCATATGTGGCTTCGATAAAGTGAAGCACTTGCGTAAATTCTGTAGGGAGCTACAATGAAGCACCATGGACCTTCGCTGAAAATCGTAGGCCGGGCTGACTGGCCGGGTTGGTTGTCAAGGTCCTTATGCATCTAAATATACGTCATCAGATTGAAGGCAGTGATTGTTAACCTTTTTATGCTGTGACGCTTCCTGGTTGTGAGACAGCCTTGGTTACGCATGACTGTAAATAAATATTCTGCACCAGTATATGGTATCCAGGATAATGATGGCATACCTGTACGGTAATGCAACATGCTGACCGTAAGCTTGGTTGTAATAATTATATGTGTGCCCCAAATTGTGAAATGATCAGTACATTTCCATGATTTCGTGGTTATGCCTTCACTTACGTTGATACTTAACCTAAAAACATAAATAAAAGTGCCCGTATATATTTGGTTAATGCATCCAGCTACATGTGTTAACTATTTACTGTACACACGTGCACGTAGCTATCCACGATACACACACACACACACACACACACACACACACACACACACACACACACACACACACACACACACACACACACACACACACACACGACATGGATAACAGCAATGAAAGTTACAAAAAGAGCCTAAACTATAAAAAGGGAAAGTATCATGACCTAAAGAAGTACTTCTTAGAAATTGCTTGGGAAAAGGAGCTTAGAGGACAAGATTTAAATGCTATATATGAAAAATTCTGTGAACTTTATGAAATAGGAGTCCAGAAGTACATCCCACAGCACAAAGAAGCAGAAAAGAAAATAAAGAAATGGTTCAATACAGAATATAAAAAATCAAAAGAAAAAAGAGATTTGTTGTGGAATAGATACAGAAGAGACAATAGTGAAAGGGCATATAATAATTACAAACAGGCAAGAAACGATTATACCAGAATAAGGAGGGAAGCCCAAAAACAGTTTGAGGAGGATATCATAAATAAAAGTAGTGATCAGCCAAAGCTATTTTACAGCTACATCAGAAGCAAAACCAAAGTAAAAGATATAATACAATCCATTACGGACGAGGGAATCACCTGTACACAAGAGAAGGATATTTGTGAAGCACTAAACATGAATACTCCCCCAGTATCCCTGCTTGTCGTAAAAGGCGACTAAAAGGGTTGGCGGAGGGTTAGTGCCCCTCCCCGGAAAACAACTAACTAAAAAAACAAACAATAAGCCTCGGACAAGGACTGACCAAACGTTGACGACCAAGGACCGGACAAAGGACATTGCAATTGGAACGTGGAATGTAAGGGGAGCAAATGATGAGGTGAAAGAGAGAGAGATTATCCAGGTGCTTGAGGATGCGAAAGTGGATGTATGTGGAATAACTGAAACAAAATGGAGAGGAGAAAGTGTGAGAGAATGGGAGTATGGATGGGGTATATGTGCAGGAGTAGGTGAGAATGAGAGGGCAAAGGAAGGAGTATGTATAGTTGTGAGTAAAAGATGGAAGAGGAGCATAAGACAGTATGGATCAGTTGGATCAAGGATTGTGTGGGTAAAGTTGAAAGTTGGAATACAAATGTGGGCGATTGTGTGTGTGTATGCGCCAACGCAAGATCGTGCTAGAAGAGTGAGAGAAGAGTTCTGGACAAATGTAGAAGTGTGCATGGAAAAGTTTGGAAGGAATGAGAGAGTGTTTTTGATTGGTGATATGAATGGTAAAGTTTGGAATGTGAAGGTGGATGGAATAGTTGGTGAGTGGGGTGTGCCTGCTGAGATAGATGAGAATGGGAGCGCGTTAGTGGACATTTGTGCCGGGAGGGGGTTGGTGATAGCCAATACCCTCTTCAGGCATAAAATGATCCACAGGTATACTTGGCGAGTGATGAGAAGGGTGGGTGGTGAATTGAGTGAAAGGAAGGCAATGATTGATTATGTGTGTGTGGCTGAAAGGATGCGAAGATGTATATTGGATGCAAGAGTTTATAGAGGTTGGGGGAGTGGACTTTCTGACCACTACTTGGTGGTGGCCAGAGTTAAAGTTCAAGTAAGATGGAGGAATAGAAGAAGGGAAAGACGTGAGGAAGGAGTAGTTGCAAGGAGAGTGGAAAGGTTACAAGAGGATGAGAAAAAGGCAGAGTATAAGAGAGAAGTGGAGGAACGATTGGGCAAATATGAGTTGGAGCAGATGGGGGACGTGGAAGGTGTGTGTAGAATATTTACAGAAGAAACATGTGCAGCATGTGATGTGGTGTGTGGAAGGAAGAGAAGACGGAGGGGGGGTGCAAGGAATGGCGTGGTGGACTGAAGAGGTGAAACGGGCTGTGGCACAAAAGAAGAAAGCATACAATGAATGGATGAGAAATAGGGGCGTGGAAGAAGTTGAGAGGCGGAAGAGAGAGTTATATGTAGAAAGAAAGAGAGAGGTGAAAAGATTAGTAAGAGAGAGTAAGAAGAGAGTGGATGAGGAATTTGGAAGGAATTTGAGTGTAAAGTGGAGGGACTGTAAGAAAATGTTCTGGAAAGAGGTGAAAAGAGTAAGACAGGGTGGAAGTGAAGTTAGCAGGGGAGTGAAAGATAAAAATGGTAGATTACTAGTGGAGAAGGGAGAAAAAGTGAGCAGATGGAGAGAAAACTTTAAGGAATAGTTGAACGTGGAGGATGGAAGTAATGCGAGTATAAGTGGCTGGGGAATGGCAGGAAGGAGGAGGGAGGTGAGAAGACAGGAAGAAATCAGTAGGATAGAAGTTGTGGAAGCAATGAAGAAAGTTAAATCAGGGAAAGCCCCAGGAATTGATGGAGTGTGTGGTGAAATGCTGAAGCATGGGGGAGAGATAGTAGTAGAATGGATGTGGAAGATGTGCAGATTGGCGTGGGAGGAAGGTAGAGTCCCGGAGGATTGGAAGTCAGGTATAATTATTCCCTTGTACAAAGGAAAAGGGGAAAAAGAAGTGTGTGGTAATCATAGGGGCATTTGTCTTCTTAGTATAATAGGAAAAGTATATGGTAGGATACTTACTGACAGAGTTAGAGAAAGAACAGAGAAATTAGTTGGAGAAGAACAGGGAGGCTTTAGGAAGGGAAGAGGTTGTGTAGATCAGATATTCATTCTCAGATCTTTAGTGGAAAAGTTTCTAGAGAAGGGAAAGAAGTTGTATGCGGCTTTCATGGATTTGGAGAAAGCATATGACAGGGTGGATAGACTAGGATTGTGGAAAGTGTTAAGAATATATGGAATAGATGGGAAGTTGTTGAATGCTGTGAAGAGTATGTACGATGGTGCGAAGGCTGCAGTGCGTGTGGATGGTGAACTAAGTGAATTTTCTCTTTGAAAGTTGGGTTGAAACAGGGATGTGTCATGTCTCCATGGTTGTTCAATCTGTACATGGATGGGGTAATAAAAGAGGTACAAGGTAGGGTAGTGGATGTTGGAGTGGCCCTGGTGAGAGAGGATAGTGTTTGGAAACTCCCTGTACTGTTGTTTGCAGATGATAGCGTGTTGTTGAGTGAAGACGAAGGGGAGCTGCAAGGCTTGGTGGATGAGTTTGAGAGAGTGTGTAAGAAACGGAATCTAAAGGTGAATGTAGGGAAGAGTAAAGTGATGGTCTTTGAGAGAGGTGAAGTCAGTGAATGTACAGCGAGGTTGGATGGTGAGGAATTCGAAAATGTGAGTACGTTTAAGTACTTGGGTAGTGTGATGAGTAAGGATGGAGGTTTGGAGGGTGAAGTGCTTGAAAGGGTACAGCAGGGAAGAAAGGTTGCTGGTTCTTTGAAAGCAGTGATAAGAAACAGGGAAGTGAGCATTGAAGTGAAAAAGTTACTACATGACAGTATTGTGATACCAACTCGAACGTACGGAAGTGAAGCTTGGACGTTGTTGGAAGGACACAAGTCAAGAGTGAGAGCCGTGGAAATGAGTTATTTAAGAGGAGCCTGTGGAGTCACATGGAGAGACAGGCTGACGAATGAGGATATAAAGGAGCGTTGTGGTGTTGATGTGGATGTGATAGGAAGCGTTATGAGGAACACACTGAGGTGGTTTGGCCATGTGGAGAGGATGGAGGGTCAAAGACTGACGAAGAGAGTGTATGTGAGTGAGGTGGAGGGGGAAAGAGGGAGGGGGAGGCCGAGGATGAGATGGAGAGATGGGGTGGAGAGGTATATGAGAGAGGGGGGTGTGAGTTGGGAGCAGGGGAGTGACATGGCGGGGGACAGGGCGACTTGGAGGCGATTTGTTTGTGGCCACCCCAAACGGGATTGAGGCGTCTGGCAATAGATAGATAGATAGACTAAACAAGAATTTCCAATCAGTTTTTACAGAGGAAAAAAATTTTGAGAGGGATTATGTGGAACATGCATGCCCACACATACTACCAGATATACAAACATCAGAAAAATAAATACAGGATGAGCTATGTAAATTAGACCAAGGAAAAGCAAATGGTCCTAATGAAATTTCATGTTGGATGCTGCGTGAATGTGCAAAGGAGTTAAGTAAACCATTATTTTTAATTTTCAAGAGATCCTTGAGTCAAGGTAAACTACCTGATATTTGGAAGAAAGCAAACATTGTTCCCTTATTCAAGAAAGGGAATAGACAAAATCCACTTAACTACCGACAAGTATCACTAACCAGTGTTGTAAGCAAGGTATTAGAAAAGCTTATAAGAAAAGCTTGGGTAAATCACCTAGAAGAACACAGTATGATAACAGAAAGACAGTTTGGTTTCAGAAAAGGAAAATCATGTGTTACTAATCAGTTGAGCTACTATGACAGAGTAACAGACACATTACAGGAAAGAGAAGGATGGGTGGACAGTATCTATTTAGATTTCAAGAAAGCATTTGACACAGTACCACACCAAAGACTTTTGTGGAAACTGTACCATCAAGGAGGAATTCGAGGCAAACTGTATTGTTGGATGCAAGATTTTCTCATGAAAAGAGAAATGAGAACAGTACTAAGGGGAAATTACTCATCATGGAAAGAAGTGACTAGTGGAGTACCACAGGGCTCAGTGCTGGCACCAATCATATTTTTAGTATATATAAATGATATAGACAGTAACACTGGAAATGAAAACTATCTAAATATGTTTGCAGATGATGCAAAAATATAAAGGAGAATTACTAACACAGACTCTTGTCAAGAGCTACAAGAAGAATTAATTAAGCTTCATGAATGAAGTAATACATGGCAAACGGAATTCAGTGTGGACAAGTGTCATGTGATCAAGTTTGATAAAAGTGGAAAAAGACCTGATTGGGAATATACATTAGGAAATAAAACCCTACACACATCAGAAAGAGAGAAGGACCTAGGTGTGATTGTCAATAACAGACTATCTCCGGCTGAACACATCAGTGAGAAGGTACGGAACATGTATACACTGCTTGCCAGTATGAGAATAGCGTTTACATACATAAATGAAGACATGCTAAGAAAGATAATAACATCATTCATCAGACCAACCCTGGAGTATGCATCAGTAGTCTGGAGTCCTCATCTCAAAAAACACATAGACAAAATTGAAAAAGTTCAAAGGGCCGCTACAAGATGGGTACCAAGCTTAAGGGATCTAAGCTACGAAGAAAGACTAAATAAACTGAATCTACCAACACTACAGGAGAGAAGGAAAAGAGGTGACATGATTATGCTATATAAATGCATATCAGGGAAGGAGAAAATAGACATAAATGATTTTTTAACGTATGGGGAAGCATCATCAAGAGTCTCTGTATGTATCTATTGCCAGACGCCTCAATTCCGTTTGGGGTGGCCACAAACAAATCGCCTCCACGTCGCCCTGTCCTCCGCCATTTCACTGCCCTGCTTCCAACTCACACACCCCTCTCTCAGCAAGAGGACACTGCAAAAAATTGCATAAAAAGAGAGGTGATAAAGACGTAAGGGAATTTAGTTTCCCAAATAGAGCAATTGATCAGTGGAATGCACTACCGAATGAAACAGTGTGTGCCAAAACAATTCACAAATTTAAGGATATGTACGATAAATATGGTTTAAGACACAGGACAGTACGAGCTTGACTCATTCCTGTAAAGATACAGTTAGGTAAGAACAGTTAGGTAAGAACACACACACACACACACACACACACACACACACACACACCACTTTGTCGAAGGTATTCAGACTTAGGCCAGTGGTTATTTATGACTTAGTTTGGCAACCAGATAATGGTTGATTTAGATGCCGTGTCATTCATCACAACTTATAGCTTTGACTCACAGAATGACACCCCGGAAATAGAAGGAAAATCTGTGAAATGAGAGGCAAATCAAGCATTGGCACCAGTAAAGCCTACCGTATTTTCCGATTTACATGTCCAACCCAGGGCGTTAGTGCAGTGCTGCACCTCAAACCCCTCAGTGATGCCACCACTGGACTGCACAGGAAAGTTAGCAGAATGACTAAAGATCCATGGTGACTCACTCTGTATGTTTGGGCGACCCAATATTTGGTCGCGAACCAGGTTTTAAGAACCATTGGGATAGACATTCCGAACTGGAGAGGTTAGATATAGCCATCGTTAACCCTGTCAGTATACCAGAGTTCTGCCCTATATTGAGTTAAGTCATTCGGAGGTAGCATTAATTATCAGTAATAAAAAAATTAAAATATTTATGGGGGTGCGAAGCTGGGCTGTGTAGTGAGATTACCCCATTGTTCTTGAGATACAGTAGTCGCGGCACGCGAGTATGAGGTTGTTATTATCGTGCCCTGGCAACCTGTCACTCAGAAGTGCGTCTGATTTCATCGGGTCGGTCAGGATCACTTGATGGTCGTGATCGTCAGCTTTTACCCTCCCGGAAGGGAGCTGAGAGCTCATATAGTCCGATCTAAGGGCAAGGCTGTGACCTTCACACACGCACACACCCGTCCCCTTGCTCAAGGGGGACAGTAACCACCCACTTCGTCAGTGAAACTTTTCGCAACCTGAGTGAGGCGCGAACTCCCGTCCACCAGTTGGCAAGCGAGAGCGTTACCACTGCACCAGCGAGCGGTGTGACATAGAAAGAAGTGACTAGTGGTGTACCACAGGGCTCAGTGCTGGCACCAATCATATTTTTAGTATATATAAATGATATAGACAGTAACACTGGAAATGAAAGCTATCTAAATATGTTTGCAGTTGATGCAAAAATATAAAGGAGAATTACTAACACAGACTCTTGTAAAGAGCTACAAGAAAAATTAAATAAACTTCATGAATGGAGTAATACATGGCAAAGGGAATTCAATGTGGTATTCAATTCATGTATAGTATGAGGTGCATGTGATTCGTGTATAATATGTTCATGTAAAATAATAATCGTGAATAATATTTTCGTGCAAAATAATATGATTCGTGTATATTATGATACAAAATCGGACGCACTTTTTAATGGAAGGTTGCCTGGGTACGATAATGACAACCTCAGAATCGTGCGCCGCGACCATAGTTGAAATTGCCGCTGCCACCTGTTACACAGTATATTCACTATGTATGTCTATAAGTTGTTGTTCCTTGCGGACGTAAATGTTGAGACACTTCAAAAAAAAAAGAAGTCATTTTCATATTACCTCTTCTTGAGAGACGGGTGTCTACCCCAGCGCAGTACATATAAGGATAGATGGTCAGCCTTCTTCCTGTGATGGCATTGCTTTAATTGAAAAATCTCTAATCACCTCTTGGGAATCGAATCTAAGCAAGACGGTTACTCTAGCCGGGGAATCCTAATTACTAGACAGTGAACAATAACTTCTGAAACATTGTAATGCGAACATCAAAGCAAACAAATTTTCTGTGTATTATATGATAGTTTCATAAATGATCGATAGAAAAGTGGTGATGTTCTTGACCGTGACTATTTTATTTATACACACTTTGGGAGGCGAGATATAGTTATTCCTGTCTGACTGATGTTTAACCCTCACCGCGTGATGTAATCCTGTTCAATCACGGGCTGTATATCAGCTTCCTACTTCAGTAGGAACTTCTTGGGAATATTTTACAGTTTCAGCTGTAGGTACTGCTAAACTTCCCTCTTATCCAGTGCTTTTATTGAGCAACATTATCGTTTACTAACAACATAAGCCCATCTCTGGCTGCACCTCTGAGAGGCGAACTCCCCCCTCCCCACCTGTCCCCCCCTATGGACCTGTTCAAGTACGAATCAGTTTTTCCCTGTGAAACTATTTCCCCCATGAACCTGTTTTCCCCGTGGACCAATCATTCACCATGGGCCTGTTTTTCTCGTTGACCTGTTTGTCTGTGAAATAATTTTCTCCCTATGCGAAGAAATATACTACCCAGATAGACCTGTTTTCTCCCATGGACCTGTTTTTACCCGGTAGACCTACTTTCCCCCAGTAGACTTATTTTCCCATTTCACTCTTGGACCTATTCCCACATGGACATATTCCTTCCTTGGACCTGTTTTCCTTCCATACGGAGCTTACCTGTTGTCCCAGTTTTATTTTTCCTACTGTGAGGTGCGCATACCATTTTCTCTGCATAGGTCTGTTTTCTCCACATGGAGGAACAAACTTTTATACACCATGGACCCATTTTCTCTTATGAGGGAAGTGCCTACTCCCTCATAGAACCTTTTCCCCCCATGGACCTATTTTTCTCCATGGGAGGACTTACGATTCTCCTGATGGATACATTTTCCATTTGTGGAATGACCTACCTGTTCCCTCCATGAGCCTTCAATCCCTGATAGCAAAGTCAGATTAAACAATATTGACTCAGTTTGGACCAAAGGTGATGGAAGGATTGAAGATCAGGTAAGAATGAAATGAATTTGATTTTGAGAACAAATTGTCGAAGGTCAGTGTCACAGGGCAAAGTCAAATATTCGACCCTTATTTCGATTATAATGCGCGGATGTTGCTGTCTTTGAGTGTTAGTCTTGTTTTATTCGTGTTATATCCCCAGGAAATCTTAGCTCCGAAAAGGCATCCCATACTGACAGTGGCGTATCCAGGTTTTTTGTCGGGGGGGGGGGGGGTTGGGGGGGGCAAACACTTGGAACATTTCCCCAAAATATTTGTCACCACACTGGCGTGAGTGTTCCGAACACACACACTTTCCCCACATTCGCGATACTATCGCTTTTTCCCATTTTACTTAGCGGTTTTGTATTTCTCTCTCTCTCTCTCTCTCTCTCTCTCTCTCTCTCTCTCTCTCTCTCGCCACTTAGCACATATGTGTAAATTAAAATTCGCTGCCGCATCCACCCCCAGTCTGGTATTCTGTTTTGTTCTGCTGCTGTGGTGGTAGCCAATAGAAATTCTGTTTTCCACTACTTTTAGTTTGATTCTCATTGGCTCAGGCATCAGGTGATTTTACGTCAACACTGACCTAAGTAAATACATCTGCTGGGATTCTATCTATCTATCTGTCTATCTGTTGTCAGACGCCTAAAACCCGTATGGAGTGGCCACAAACAAATCTGGTGGGATTAACCTCTCTTTATCCATGACTCAGATGACCACTCGACCTGCCCCGCTCATCACGGAATGATTTTTATATCACCTGAACTGTACTGTACTGTATAGAAAGGATTTTTCCATTAAGGAAAAAAAGAAAAAAGAAAAACGGCGTAAAGTTATTCATCCTGAAAATTTTCACCCAGAAAAGTCGGGGGGACAAAAGATACTCTCCCCCAGGCTCCAAAGAGTGGAGGGGGTGGGGGGGACACGCCCCCCACCCAAACGAGGCGCCTGGTACCCATATAGCTGCTGACCTTCTAAAATGTAGTCTAAGGTGGTCAAAATGGCTTCAAGCAGTCTTCAAAAATTCTGCCTGATTCAGTAATAATTGTGCAGTGTTTGTTTGCAACTGGCTGCAGGGTGAAAGGATATAACTGACGGGACAGGAAGGCCATTTTTACACCTCATCAGGATTCAGGTGCAAAACATCATTAGGACTCTAATATTAACCACATAATCTGAGGTGATAGGGGAAATTTTAAAGATAACTGGTCATTTTTTCTCAAGAGTTTTATAATATTTAGTCTAGCTTTCAGTGTCAAAGGAAATTATTGCTCCCAAATAAATATTTTTGGAAGTGGATAATAGTGTTTAATATACAAGTGGTAAAATTAGGAAAACTGTATGCCAAAAGTCCCTTTCAACATTTCTCCAAAATTTTCAAACTGCCCCCCCCCCGTGGCTACGTGTTTGCATACTGAAAGAATTAAGAAAATTCCGTTCACATTTCAAAACCATAACATCTTTTTAGGTATTCTTTTTATCTTCAGTCGATTTTATTTAACATTAGAAAGGGCTCTCGTGATGATGGGGTTAACGTCTGAGAGAAGGTCCTAGTGTTGTGTTTATGGGTAAGAAGGGCACGATTAGAAGTCCTACATCCACATATAAAACAGTTCTTGCCTGGCATTGAATTGACTTCAAATCTGGAGAGAGCTGTCGTATCTTCCAAGTGTTGGCATCATTCTGTCATTATAAACAGTTCACGGCACTCTAGTCGCGGTGCGCGACTCTGAGGTGGTTATTATCGTGCCCTGGCAACCTACCCCTTAGCAGTGCGTGTGATATCCGGTATTTTATTATGAGACGCATGTGATTCGTGTGTAATATGCTCGTGTATAATAATATTCGTGTATAATATAATCGTGCGTAAGAATTTTTCGTGTATAATATGATAAGAAATTGGACGTACTTTTGAATGGTAGGTTGCTAGGGTACGATAATGGCAACCTCACAGTCGTGCGCCGCGACTGTAGTGACGCCTTCACGTGCTAGCATCGATATAACTAGGCGGCTCCACTGCCTGGTTATACAAACATACTTCAACAACTTTTTCCCCCGAAAGGTGGTTTGGGGACTGCAAGAGGATGGCGCCCTAAGACCTCAGTCCTCCGGGCTCACGCATCAGATGAATCGGGGACAACAACAACAACGGCACAGTGATTGGGTTGCTGAGCAGTTAGGGACAGTTAAGAAGTAACGCAAGACTAGATTGAACCTTTTATAACGAAGGCTTTCTCCCAACCCTAACAAAATTATTTTTCAACAATAGTATATAACACCAGAGACCGTCACTGTGCTGAAGAGGCAAATGAAAGCTGTTTCTAACTCCTTCGCTTTGCGAAACTTAAGCTGAACAAAATCATCTGGGATCAAAAAGTAAATAAATAAATGGCAAAAACTGTGCTGGTGGTGTTAATGGAAGCTTTTTCAAACCTCTTCAGAATCATGTGGGGATAGCAGCAATAAAATGCAAGCTGTCATTGTGCTGGAATTCTTAATGGAAGCCTTTTCTGACCTCTTTCCCACGGCGAGCCGAATCTGAATAAATTGGCGAGGCAGCTAGAACAGTACGCAAAAACTGTTATTGTACTGAATCAGTGAAGACTTTCTAATCCCACTACCTTATTGGATCTAAGCTGAATAAAATCAGGTGCATTTGCAAAAATAAACACAAAAACGCATTGCGCTGAATCATTTTATGGCGACTGCTTCTGGTCTCTTCGTCGCAAGGAGTCAAACAAAGTTTTCTAGAGGTATCAAAAAATAGAATATGATGAGGAAGTAAAATGAAAATGCCGCCACCACCACCACCAGCACATTCAACAACAACAACAACAACGAGGACTAACGACGTATTTTTTTTATTGCCATCCCCAAACGACGGTATTTAGTTTGAGAGACTATTCTAACTGGCGGAATTATAGGCTATACAACTTCATTATCCCCTTCACCACTAGAGATCTGTCTAAAGTTGAATGAAATCGTCTGCTGTTAGTACGAATAAAACAAAGAAGTACGTAATTGACCTAAAAGGGCTAAGTGAAAGATGAGGTAGCGTTGCTGGAGGGTGTCAGTGGGTAGTTATGAGTTAAGGGGCAGGTGGGAGTGAGTGTTGAGTTGTGGGAGTGCTCGTAGGTGCATAGGAGGCTTCGTACCACCTCTTGCTCAGCGATTCATTTTGACCCATAACTTTCTCTTGTACTGTGTTCCTTATGTCTTCTTAATATCGATATACATTGCATCATTATCACACAAGAAGACATTGAGATGTAATGAGTAGAATAAAACGCAGTGGAGAAGTTGCTACGAAGCCTGACACTGTCACGTTGAAGAGCGACGTGGAGGAATACGATAGAAAATAATGATCCTGTTGGTGGCAAATACGGTTAAGGTGATGATGATGATGATGGTGGTGGTGTATTTTTATTAGTATGAGATAGCAGACTAAATCAGGAGTATAGGAACTTTCTCACAGTAGTAGTAGAAGTAGTAGTGGCGGCATTATTATTATTATTATTATTATTATTATTACTACTACTACTACTACTACTACTACTACTACTGCTACTACTACTACTGCTACTACTACTACTACTATTGTTGTTGTTGTTAGCAGCAGCAGTAGTAGTAGTACCACCCCTTCCATTCCCAAAGTGTTTGATCCGGGTATTATCATCGTCGTCGTCCCATGTAATTCACATGTAACTCGTTCAGTACGGTAGTATAATATTATTATTACTAGTGGTTGCCCGCAAAAATTTGCGGGACTAACTAATAGCCATACAGTCACAAAATGGTTGCAAGTACATTATCTTTGTTTCCATACCCTTACTGAGCCCACAAAGACCAATTCTGGCCAGAAAGTCAAAAATATCACTTTTGCATATTTCCGTGTGTCCCGATTTCCGACGATTTTGCGCTGTCGCATCGCGCGCGATCGGCAACATTTTTGTTTGTTTTTTCTGTTACTTCCAGGACTTACCCCGACCTAGTGCAGAAATAATTAGGTCGATATCTGTTATTTTTCTCGTGAAAGAAACGAACAAACACACAGACACTTGGGGCGTGTCGCATTTTCCGGCAGTTTCACGCCGTCATGTCATGCGCGATCGCTAAAATTTTTACTTGGTATTTTCCTGACACTCCCTGGCCTTACCCCGACCTAATGCAGAAAGAATTGGTCGATATCATTTACCGTTCTCGTGATAGAAACAAACGAACACAGACACACGCATCGACAGCTTGACTTTATTATTATTATTATTATTATTATTATCATTATCAAACTATTACCAAATCAGAGCAGATGGGAGACGTGGAAGGTGTGTGTAAGATATTTACAGAAGAAATATGTGCAGCATGTGATGTGGTGTGTGGAAGGAAGAGAAGACGGAGGGGGGTGCAAGGAACAGCGTGGTGGACTGAAGAGGTGAAACAGGCTGTGGCACAAAAAAAGAAAGCATACAATGAATGGATGAGAAATAGGGGCGTGGAAGAAGTTGAGAGGCGGAAGAGAGAGCTATATGTGGAAAGGAAGAGAGAGGTGAAAAGATTAGTAAGAGAGAGTAAGAAGAGAGTGGATGAGGAATTTGGAAGGAATTTGAGTGTAAAGTGGAGGGACTGTAAGAAAATGTTCTGGAGAGTAGTGAAAAGAGTAAGACAGGGTGGAAGTGAAGTTAGCAGGGAAGTGAAAGATAAAAATGGTAGATTACTAGTGGAGAAGGGAGAAAAAGTGAGCAGATGGAGAGAACACTTTAAGGAATTGTTGAACGTAGAGGATGGAAGTAATGCGAGTATAAGTGGCTGGGGAATGGCTGGGAGAAGGAGGGAGGTGAGAAGACAGGAAGAAATCAGTAGGATAGAAGTTGTGGAAGCAATGAAGAAAGTTAAATCGGGGAAAGCCCCAGGAATTGATGGAGTGTGTGGTGAAATGCTGAAGCATGGGGGAGAGATAGTAGTAGAATGGATGTGGAAGATGTGCAGATTGGCGTGGGAGGAAGGTAGAGTCCCGGAGGATTGGAAGTCAGGTATAATTATTCCCTTGTACAAAGGAAAAGGGGAAAAAGAAGTGTGTGGTAATCATAGGGGCATTTGTCTTCTTAGTATAATAGGAAAAGTGTATGGTAGGATACTTATAGACAGAGTTAGAGAAAGAATAGAGAAATTAGTTGGAGAAGAACAGGGAGGCTTTAGGAAGGGAAGAGGTTGTGTAGATCAGATATTCATTCTTAGATCTTTAGTGGAAAAGTTTCTAGAGAAGGGAAAGAAGTTGCATGCGGCTTTCATGGATATGGAGAAAGCATATGACAGGGTGGATAGACAAGGATTGTGGAAAGTGTTAAGAATATATGGAGTAGATGGGAAGTTGTTGAATTCTGTGAAGAGTATGTACGATGGTGCGAAGGCTGCAGTGCGTGTGGATGGTGAACTAAGTGAATTTTTCTCTTTGAAAGTTGGGTTGAAACAGGGATGTGTCATGTCTCCATGGTTGTTCAATCTGTACATGGATGGGGTAATAAAAGAGGTACAAGGTAGGGTAGTGGATGTTGGAGTGGCCCTGGTGAGAGAGGATAGTGTTTGGAAACTCCCTGTACTGTTGTTTGCAGATGATACTGTGTTGTTGAGTGAAGACGAAGGGGAGCTGCAAGGCTTGGTGGATGAGTTTGAGAGAGTGTGTAAGAAACGGAACCTAAAGGTGAATGTAGGGAAGAGTAAAGTGATGGTTTTTGAGAGAGGTGAAGTTAGTGAATGTACAGCGAGGTTGGATGGTGAGGAATTGGAAAATGTGAGTACGTTTAAGTACTTGGGTAGTGTGATGAGTAAGGATGGAGGTTTGGAGGGTGAAGTGCTTGAAAGGGTACAGCAGGGAAGAAAGGTTGCTGGTTCCTTGAAAGCAGTGATAAGAAACAGGGAAGTGAGCATGGAAGTGAAAAAGTTACTACATGACAGTATTGTGATACCAACTCTAACGTACGGAAGTGAAGCTTGGACATTGTTGGAAGGACACAAGTCAAGAGTGAGAGCGGTGGAAATGAGTTATTTAAGAGGAGCCTGTGGAGTCACGTGGAGAGACAGGCTGACGAATGAGGATATAAAGGAGCGTTGTGGTGTGGATGTGGATGTGATAGGAAGCGTTATGAGGAACACACTGAGGTGGTTTGGCCATGTGGAGAGGATGGAGGGTGAAAGACTGACGAAGAGAGTGTATGTGAGTGAGGTGGAGGGGGGAAGAGGGAGGGGGAGGCCGAGGATGAGATGGAGGGATGGGGTGGAGAGGTATATGAGAGAGGGGGGTGTGAGTTGGGAGCAGGGCAGTGAAATGGCGGGGGACAGGGCGACTTGGAGGCGATTTGTTTGTGGCCACCCCAAACGGGATTGAGGCGTCTGGCAATAGATAGATAGACATTGGAAAGGATCTCTGATAGGGAAAGGTCTTAATTCAGGCTGTCTCTAACCCCTCTAGCTTGAAAAGTCTCTCTTAAGAAATAAATAAATAAATAAATAATCTTCTGGCGGGGTTCGTAAGAAAGTAAAAAGCACGGCGTGGGATGGCAAGGGTTGAAGGATAAGATGATGTGTTTGTAATATACTGGGGAGGGATTATAAATCAACATGGTAAGGAAACAGAATATTATGCATTTTCAAAATGTGTGTGTGTGTGTGTTCTTACCTAATTGTTCTTACCTGTTTGTATCTTTACAGGAATGAGTTAAGCTCGTACTGTTCCGTGTCTGAAACCATTTTTATCATACATATCCTTAAATTTATGAATTGTTTTGGCACACACTACAGTATTTCATTCGGTAGTGCATCCCATTGATCAGTTGCCCTATTTGGGAAACTAAATTTCCTTATGTCTTTATCGCCTCTCTTTTTATGCAGTTTTTTGCAGTGTCCTCTTGCTGATGCTTCCCCATAGGTTATATATTCATTTATGTCTATTTTCTCCTTCCCAGAGATGCATTTATATAGCATAATCATGTCTCCTCTTTTCCTTCTTTCCTGTAGTGTTGGCAGATTCAGTTTTTCTAGTCTTTCTTCGTAGCTTAAATCCCTTAAGCTTGGTACCCATCTTGTAGCGGCCCTTTGAACTTTTTCAGTCTTGTCTGTGTGTGTGTTTTTTTTAGATGATTCCAGACTACTGATGCATACTCCAGGGTTGGTCTGATGAATGATGTTATTTTCTTTCTCAGCAAGTCTTCATTTATGTATATGAATGCTATTCTCATATTTGCAAGCAGTGTATACATGTTCCGTACCTTCTCACTGATGTGGTCAGCCGGAGATAGTCTGTTACTGATAATCACACCTTGGTCCTTCTCTCTTTCTGATGTGTGTAGGGTTGTACTTCCTAACTTATAATCCCAATCTGGTCTTTTCCCACTTTTACCAAACTTGATTACATGACACTTGTCCACATTGAATTCTATTTGCCATGTATTACTCCATTCATGAAGTTTATTTAATTCTTCTTGTAGCTCTTTACAAGAGTCTATGTTAGTAATTCTCCTTTGTATATATTTTTGCATCATCAACGAACATATTTAGATAGCTTTCATTTCCAGTGTTACTATCTGTGTCATTTATATACACTAAAAACATAATTGGTGCCGGCACTGAACCCTGCGGAACTCTGCTAGTCACTTCCCTCCATGATTGTGTGTGTGTGTGTGTGTGTGTGTGTGTGTGTGTGTGTGTGTGTGTGTGTGTGTGTGTGGAGATATCGGAATTAAAATAATTTATAATAGGAAAAAAAAAAGCCATATTACGCAAGGGAATTAAAGTGAGTGTGTTTCTGCCCACACATTACAAGAGATCCCCCGTTAGCCACATAAAACCATCGGATGATAATAAAAGTGGGAGAAACAGAAGACCAGCTCGCATTGACAGCATTGTACAACCACATGCTCACATGCAAATATCCTTACTTCTCTCAGTTGTATACGTCAGGTGGTGGAAGTTGTTCGCATTGAATAAGACTATTTCCTTATACATCATTTTCAAATATTGTACCTATTTTGCCTCTTGTTTGCGTGTTCAGTTGTATCACTAACTTTCTTGTCCATCCTGCAGAAACAGGCCGTATATCGTGTTAATTTTCCTTTCAGACTTGGAAAGATCCTACACTGTCCTTGTTTAGTCGTTAAAAGCATAACATAGCTATGACAGGGAATTGATATGTAAGTTTGTATTTGAAGGGAGGACAAGCGTCATGGACAAATTATAAATTCCTTTTCCCATTCCTGCATTAACATACAGTGGTTACTTTGAGGAATTCATTGTACAGTAGGTTGTGAATCCAACTTCAGTTTTGATGATGACTGAGCTTGTGATATGGGTATGTTTTGTATTTTATTCTCTCTACTTCCAGACGATTTTGTGCAACATAAAAAGCACTAATGTAGCGGAGGGGATTATGAAGGCTATATTTATTGCCTCTAGAATAAATATAGCCATAATAATCCCCTTATATATAGCATGAATTAGCTGAAACGTACCCTGCATCTCTGGATTGTAGGGATTATAATTCTACAAGATGACCAGTAACTAGCGCTTTACTAGAAACTGGTCTGGGGTTACATATTGCGGGGACGGCTCAGTCTGCTGGCGTAAGCGTGAGTGTGGCAGCGGGAGTAGGAATTGTAAATGATGCAGGATAGACAGTGATGACGTTGACCAAGTTTCCCAACACCACTCGAGAAAGCACATGGCGTAGTGGAAAAAGAGCTTTATATATGGGCCACCCTCTAGATGTGTTTTTTAGGTGATAATAATACAAAAATAAAAATATGAAGGTTGCAGTGTCAAGTGGAAATACATGTTTTAAAATAAAAATATGAAGGTTGCAGTGTCAAGTGGAAATACATGTTTTATAATAATGGAAAATTATGAAGGCTGTGATGATTAGTGTGGAGATGTGTTTTTAAGATGAAAATTTGACAATATTAACCCCATTATTTCGATGACTCTGCTTTTACGTGGGTCGCAAGACGCTGAGTGAATGTCAGCAACGGGAGCTTATGTTGATCTTGGAGAGAACAAATAAGCCTTCACTGCACTCGGACCATTAATACTACAGCATCCATTACCACAAGGTGTACTCATTACCCCACCCACCACCACCACCACCACCACCACTACAATGTCACTTCATCGCACCCATTTTTTGTACTCAGCGCCCATTCCTTTACCCTTTAACAGTTTCATTCTTGGAGGATATTTTTAAATAAACACTCACTGCAGTCAGACAGCCAATCTTGCAGCACCCTTTTATTCATAGGTATATTTCCCTTCGTAGCCACACCACTTACCAGATCTCCAACCCAGCCCACCCATTCCTTAACTCACCACACCTACTGCTTGACTCTTCCTTTGACGGTTTCATGGCGCGAGGAAGGTCGCTCTGTCGTCGAACACGCTCTTTATGCTCTTAGTACCTTCAGACGATTTTATTCAACTGTAGGGAGGTATTTCGAGCGTGAGGGGTTAGACATAGCCTTCATAAACTCCTTCATATCTAGAGGTCCTTCATAAGGTGAATCCAGTTATTTGATGGTAGCTAGAATAAAATCGATAAGAGATCTGTCGTTGGAGTGAAATGGTTAGTAATACTACATTTGTGTCAGCCAGATGCAGCTATTTTATTTATTTATTTATTGCAGTAGCTCGTTATTGAATCTGGTCTGGCCTCTCGAGCCCTGAAGTCATCATCCGTATTATTAATCCCTTTACGCTGATGATGCACATTTTAACACTTTTATCTTGCTACTTTCAGACGATATTATTGAATTAGAGAGACTTTTCAAGCTGGAGGGGTTAGCAACAAATTAGCTTTCATAAATCCCTTCAGTGCTAGTGTGTTTTTTTTTTTCCCCTGAAAGAAATTCACTCATCTGGAGGTAGGAAGAATTCGTCACAAAAAGCCGTCAGTGCATGGATGGGGTTACAGCTGATAGCATGAGTCTGTAAAGAAGCCCTTAATAGAACACCCGTAATAGTTGAATGTGATCAGCCTGCATGTCCCATACAGATGTCAGCAGTGATACAGAGAATATCGCCTTAGAAAATATCGTTAAAAATGAGGGTCTTATCCACTCCTCTGCATACTCAGTTCCAGTAATACAGTCCCATATCATATGCTCTGTCGTCCTGGAAAGAATTCACAAACTTATTATCAGTTCTCTGACGAAACCATGAAATACTTTTACTGGAAGGATGGGGGAGAAGAATGTACACTCTGTCCTTGTTTCTAATTCTTGCTGGAAAAGCAAGCATGGTCAGTTCCCTGTCGTAAACACGATTTGTTTTTGTAGGATGGACACTGTTCTGGTGCCGGACATCGTTTCCATGATGAGTTGTAGTCTCACACTATTTTTACATATTACATACCAAGGTGTTTAGACATAATTAAAGAGTGTGTAATATAGTGTGATGATAATCAACCAAATACCATCTTACTGTAAGTGTGGCATGGGAATGGATGAGCGTCCAGACTTGCAAAGCCCAGCATTTTCTATCGTAAACAACGCGGGTAAGGGAAGGCGATAGAGAAATATGAACTGTATATATGTTAAGTCTTGCGGGAAATATTTACCCTGTTGGTATACTTTAATGTAATCAGTACTACTTTATTGAGGTGTATAATGTGCATGGTAAAGTTGTGATGCTTCTATTCATGTATAAATCCCAGTTGTCTGTGGAGTTTGGCACCTCAGATTTATGCTGACCTCAGGGCCACTCCCAACGGGGAAACCTGCCAGCTATAGCAGAACGCACATATCATTCAAACGAGAGGGACATATTTACTTTGGGCTCTCTCTGTGTCGCAGTTGTATCTTTCTGTGGCCAATAAAGAGAGAGAAATCTGCTCCTTTTCAGTCACCTGCACACGCTACCTACCCACCATTCCATCAACAGGATCTACACCGATTCCCACCATCTCCAGTCCGTGAGAAGACATTTAATGGAGAGTGTCAGCCGGAAGTGACTTGGACCAGGCGGAACGTTTTATCTTCATAACCTTGCTTGGAACAGTGCAGTCACGCGTAAGCTGATATATAAATTGGTGATCAGCTGTGGGGTTCCAATAAGCTGATATGTGACCTGTGGTGGAATTCCTACAAGCTGATACAACACAGAGAATTTAGACTTTCGTCATACATTGGGCTCGCACAGTGCGTGAGAGATTGGGCGGTCCACGACCTCGCGCAATGTGAATTCGCGCACTGAGAGCGCATAATCTTATGGGAATAATTACATATGGGCGGTACCCCCTCATACCTGGA
Organism: Coenobita brevimanus; assembly: GCF_032717465.1. Classification (NCBI taxonomy): domain Eukaryota; kingdom Metazoa; phylum Arthropoda; class Malacostraca; order Decapoda; family Coenobitidae; genus Coenobita; species Coenobita brevimanus. Next base: position 32,399,231 of record NC_137063.1, on the reverse strand, counting down.
CCTTTTTTAGCCCTTAGAGACGTAATAAAGGTCCAGTTTTTCAGACATTGTACTACAGATAAAGCTGCAATAACAAAAATATGGGTAGTCACCTTAACAACAGTAGACAACAGGCCTGATGGACTTAAATAACAGAGGTTCCGAGGCGCAGCAACACACTTAACCCCTAGGGTACGCAATTCTCCAGCCTCGACTGCCCTCCAGGACGCAAAAACAGGCCTATTTTTCGACTTTCTCAAAGGTTAAAAGTTTTATGCCCGATTTATAGAGCTTGAATTTACACACCTGAAAATGCAAACCCCACCCTCCTAGACCCAATAGTTACCGAGCTATGGCCCGTCAAAGTTTATAATAGTTACCCGTCACGGCCCCAACAAAAAAGAAAATACTCTGGTCGTACCCTATTTTCTTCACAAAAATATGTAAAAAAATCACCAAAATCTTTTTTTTTTTTTTTTTGGTATGTATTGATGTTATAAACCACTGTAATGTGCTTAGAAAAAAATAAAATGGTGACAAACCCCCCTAGTAAATGATAAATAGTGCAAATTATCCTCCCCTCCCCATACCTCCAATCCCATCCCCTTCCTTCCCTTCTCTCCCCTCCCCTCGCCTAACTTCCCCTCCCCCCTCCCCTACCAGTTGAGCTGTCAAATCTAGCTAGGGAAAATGGTTAGTGCAAATTATCCTCCCCTCCCCATACCTCCAATCCCATCCCCTTCCTTCCCTTCCCTCCCCTCCCCTCGCCTAACTTCCACTCCCCCCTCCCCTCCCCGCTGAGCTGTCAAATCTAGCTAGGGAAAATGGTCATGAACCCCCCAATAAAAATATGATAAATAGTAAAAATTATCCTCCTCTCCCCAGATCTCCAGTCCCCCCTCCCTCCCTTTCCCTTCCCTCCCCTCCTCTTTCCTTCCTTCCCTTTCCCCCCTCGCCTAATCTCCCCTCCCCCTCTTTCCCCTCCCTCCTCCCCTCCCCTCCGAGCTGTCAAATTGAGCTAGTTTTCGTTTCGTTTCGTTTAGTTTTTGAAGGCTCCAACATGTTTGCATGCGTCAGCGTAAAATAAAATTTCTTTTCCAAGTGGGTTTCGAATAAAGGCAGCTAAAATGGTCGTGGTGTGCATATCTGTATGCAAAGACACGAATAAATATACAGGTAATGATTCAAAAACACGCGCCATCAAGCGTAAAAAATACGCAATATTCGAGGCTGGGGAGGTAAAGATACTGCATGCTAGTGGGTGGGGGTGAGGGTAGGGGTTGGGGTGGGGGTTTTGGGGTGGTGGTGGGAGGTGATAAAGCCAGGAGGGGGAGTATGGGGATGGAGGGATGGGAGGAGACCACCACCAGACACAAAGGAAGGGCCCCAGTGGAGTACGGGGAAATAGAGGGAGAGTAGGGGGGAAATACTCTCCCCCAGTCATGGGGGGATCCACATGGGAGGGGGGGATGCATGAGGAGGGTGTGGGAGTGGTGGTGGTGTTGATAAGAGCAGTGGGAGGTAGGGTAGCAACAAGGTAGTGGGGTAGAGGGACGTGGCGAGAGGGAGATGGGGGGTACACCCCCCACCGCCTGGGTATGGGCCTGGTCCTCCCTCCGGTGTGTCCAACACTTAGTTCTGATTGGTTAGAAGCCATCTATGTCACAGCTGGGGTGGAGTCTGCTGCCGTCAGTTTTTTGTGGGTGTTGCACGATCGGTGTTGCTCGTCCTTTTAAGAAATTGTGCAAAAAGCCCGATCTGTGAGATTAGTACTTTAGGGGTTAAGAGTGTCCCTGCTGCCACCCCGGCCGCACCACGCTTGTTTAACGGTTGCCAATGTTGTATTATTCCAGACTTTGATAAAGAAATTTACGGCCTGTTGAATGTTGCATTTCTTCCAGAGTGCAGCAACAGTCTTTATGGTGGGGGTTGCAGGTATGCCAGGTGAAGCAGGTGAGTCAGGTGGGGCTGTGGAGGTGGAGGCAGCTGGTGAGTCAGGTAGGGCAGTGGCGGAGGAGGGGATGGCGGTGGGCGTCAGGGGAGGTGGTGACGGGAGGAGCCTCCCTCTCCTCCTTGCTACTGCTCACATCTTCGGCAATTTCCTTCATCTCTTTTTGCATGTTTGTTTCATTCCTCATCTTGTTATGGACGTATTGGCAGTATAACAACTTGGTATTCATGAAATAACCGTCATTATTATAGAAACTGAGTATCTATTCTAACTTACTGTTATTGCCGAAAACGTTATTGTCGAAGTTGTTATTAGTGAGATCTTACTGTACTCCTTTTGAGCACCTTCTCCACGAGCCTCTACTGGCGTGTTCTGTCGGGGTGGGGTCGTGTACTAATGGAAAATGGCGTTTTTGAGCCGCTCCTTGCCTCTACCTTGTGTTTTGTGAGGTAAACTCGCGCATTCAAGGTTTTGGGTTATGATTTTTGGTCACTCGCACACAATGCGATTCACGCACTCTGAGCTCTCACAGTAGGCAAGCCCACTGTATCTTCTTTCCGGAAAAACAAACTTGTAATTAGTTGTCAGTTGTAACCATCATTTCTTTTAGCAGGAAGAATAAGAAGAGTGTAAATCTTTCAGTGTCTTATTCTTTCTGGAAAAACAAATTTTGTTGGGAGAACAAAATAATCGAGTTATTTTGTGTTGATGCAGGAAGTACGAGGGAATGCTTGCAGAAAATTTCCATTTTTTAGTCTTCTTGCAGATCAAAATCTGAATGACGAGAGGCACTTGATGGTAAGTTTGTAAATTTCACCTTTGAAGTTCATGCCCTATATATATATATATATATATATATATATATATATATATATATATGACGCCTGGTGGTTTAGTGGGTAATTAAGGCCCTCCATTCGGATTGAGCTTGTGTTGGTTTATATCCAAGGGATGGTTGGGGTTTATTGCTCATGTAATGCCACTCAGGCATGAGTGAGCCTGGTCACTTTCATCTTAAATGTCAGGATCAACTTGCCGAGCGCCGGGCTGCTACGCTCCTCATGGGGCGACATAGGATCGGATGATAGATGGATATATATATAGATAGATAGATAGATAGATATAGATAGATATAGATAGATAGATAGATGCTGCACCTTGCTTGGAGTCAGCTGTACAGTAAGTGGAGCTCTTTAACACTTGCAATCCCTTGGTGTATTTATTTTATTGTATTTTCGGTACCATCAGACTATTTTATTTTTTGTAATAAAGCGCGATGGTAGTGAACAGATTAATGAAGACCAGTCTAGTTCGTAAAGACCCTTAAGAGTAATAAAATCACCTGATGTCATTGCTAGAACACGGTGAAGAATACGTCCTCGGATTCAAGGAGTTAAGGCAGTCATCCTGAGCATGAGCAGCTGGTTCTGAGGTGGTAGTAAAGTGGTTAGAGAATGGGTGTGTTGTTTGAAAGGATATGACTTCGATCCCAGGTTGGAGGGTGTAATAATTTACTGGAAACTCGCAAAAACAGAATTTATTATATATATATATATATATATATATATATATAAAATACCCACCGCCGCTGGACCCCCCACCCTGCCACCCCCCACCCCACCACCAAGCCACTACCACACCACCACCCCAGGAGGACACCACGGCGGGGCTATTGACCCGGAACAAGAGGGTCACCGGGGCACCCCTGTCCTGAGTCCCTCTTCCCCGCAACTGGCCCAACACCAGGTATGCAGGAAGAGGCAATGACCCTGCGAGCGGGGCAGCCTTCACCAGGTTCGGGGTGGGACTGATCCAGAGTCAGTCCCAAGCAACACTGCGGTACGGCCACTGTACGTGCTGGGGAAGGAGCGGCCACTGTACGCCCTTCAGTTGTCTCCACCCTGTGACTCTGCCATCACGGCCACTGTATGTGTGAGGGAAGGAGTGGCCACTGTACGCCCATCGGTCACAGCCACCTCTGGGGACGGCCTTGGAGCCTTAGTTATTGAACGCACTCCGACTGGCAAAGGCAGGAGTAGTGGAGCTGCGAGCACTGCCACTGTATGTGACGGGGAGGGAGCGGCCACTGTACACCACTCATCCACTACCTCCTTCTACGGGAGTAACCGACGCTCACGGCCACTGTACGTGACGGGGAAGGAGTGGCCACTGTATGCCCTTCAGTTACTTCCCGAAGGGCAGGCAGGCCCACGGCTATGGCCACTGTGCACCCCTCACCTGCCTCTTCCTCCTTCGGGGGCAGCACCGCCAGCACGGCCACTGTACGTGCGGGGGAAGGAGCAGCCGCTGTACACCCTTCAGCTGCGGGCCCTAGGAGTCACGGAACCGCCGACACGGCCACTGTACATGTGGGGGAAGAAGCGGTCACTGTACATCCTTTATCCATGACTCTGACGGTCCTCCCGAAGCAGGAGGTCCCTTGCACGGCTGACCCTTTACCTCTCAGCTGCGTGGGACGCCCTTTGTTGTCTCCTTCCAGGAGTGGTTCCTTGGAGGTGCTGCCGGAGTGGTGGCGTGGCCCGATCCCGGTCCTACTACCTACCCCTGGGAGGTCCTTGCCCCTGACGGATGTCCAATGGAGAAGGCGCTGCAGTTCACCCCTAACGGCGCCCCACCCTGCAGGCGGCCGCAGCCCCCGGACCCCCAGGCCTGACCAGCAGGCTCCAAACCCAGGCAACTCGGGCTCCCCCTCTCCCTGGAGTCGTAGGCGACAGGCCCGCCTCCTGCAGCTGTTCGGCCCTAGTCCCGAGGGCCACCTCCCTGGTTGAGGCCCCCAGACCGAAGGGCCTCCGTGCACCCCACCGACGAGGCTCCAGTACGAGGGCTTCCTCCCAGGTCGAGGCCCCCAGACGGGAGGGCCTCCCTGTACATCCCTGACAACGAAGGCCAGGGCGGTGACGCCCCTACAGGCAGTGCGTTGCCCCTACAGGAAGGCTCCCCAATAAGGCCTCCTCTCACGCCCAGGTGCCTCATCAAGTTAAACCCAGGAAACAAGGGTATGTAGCGATATCGACGCCTCTTGTGCTGTGTACTGCCGAGACGGGAGTGTGTAGTGACAGTAACAAAGTGAGGGCCAGAACAATATAAGTGACTAAGTTATAAGTGACACACTGAGAAACAATACCCCGGCAGAGTGGAAAAATACTAATAAATACAGATAGAGTAACATGTAGAAATAGTGGGACAACACCAGTGGTGCGCGAGAAAACCAAAGACCTGTGAACAAGTGTTACCGCGACTAAGTGACTTTCCTGATTGTCACGGCTCGCACCCTTAACACTTATAGTAATATTCACTCCCCTGACCCTTGGCCCTTTCCACCCCTAGTGCATCAGGCTTAATGTATAAAATATTAGTTCTACCTATAAACAGAATACGGGTATCGTGTATTCATTATTTATTATTCATGTTTAAGTGAAGAATACTACATCCTGAGTGTAACCGTGTACATTTATATTGAAGGCTAACTCTGTCCCTGTCCAAAACATATCCAGTGTCTCTCTGTTCTATATGGTAACGGTGTATGATTTAAGACAACAGATGTGTTAAGGTGTGCTGCCTGGTTTTTATGTCCTGTTCCTTTGTGGGTGCTTTACTTCCGGTCCGGAAAGAGGACCCCGCTCAGTCGTGGGCGTTTTTAGGACGAGAGGTCGAACTAAAAACACCCAGCATAACAATATATATATATATATATATATATATATATATATATATATATATATATCAATATATATATATATATATATATATATATATATATATATATATATCAATATATATATATATATATATATATATATCAATATATATATATATATATATATATATATATATATATATATATATATATATATATTTATATATATATATATATATATATATATATATATATATATATATACTGTATATATATATCAATATATATATATATATATATATATATATCAATATATATCAAAACTACTTAACAACCCTAATGACAACAGAATATTCTGGTCAACTCTTAATTCTTTCAATAATAACTTTAACAAGTCATCTTCCATTCCCCCACTAAAATCTTCAGATGGCAATATTACAAATGACCCACGTGGGAAAGCAGATATCTTTGCTAGTACCTTTGCAAGAAACTCTACCATAGATGATACCAGCCAGAATGTCTCAGTACTGGAACTTGATTCTCCCGAAATTGCCCCACTTAAAATACAGACAAGATTTGTAAAATCCACCCTAGACAATTTACCTACCAACAAAGCTCCAGGTCCAGATGGAATTCCGCCAATTGTTTTGAAAAAGTGTTCCCCTGAACTTGCCTCTGTCCTAGCTAAATTATTCAGACTATGCATACGTACTTCTTTATTCCCAAATTCATGGAAAGAAGCCAATATCCACCCAGTTCCGAAGAAAGGAAGTTCGTCTGACCCCTCCAATTACAGACCAATAGCTATCACATCTTCTCTTGGTAAGGTATTTGAAACTTTAATTAATAAGCATATTGTTAAACATCTTGAATCCAACAACTTAATTAGTGATAGACAATATGGTTTTCGTCACGAAAGATCCACCATTGACATACTCAATCTCTTAACTCATACCATCCATCAATCAATTGATCTTTTTGGAGAAACTCATGCAGTAGCTCTTGATATCTCTAAAGCTTTCGACAGAGTATGGCACCGTTCCCTGCTGTCCAAACTCCCTTGCTATGGACTAACGTCTTTTGTTCCTTTGATTTCTTCTTATCTCAGTGACAGGAAAATAAGAGTAAAAGTAGATGATGTATATTCGAATTTCCACTCAATTAACGCCGGCGTGCCACAGGGATCAGTTCTGGCGCCAACCCTATTTCTGGTTCATATTAATGATCTCTTATCTGTCACTCACAATCCCATTCACTCTTATGCAGATGACTCAACACTACATAGTTCATTCACACTCAGACATCCATTTACAAAGTCTAATATCTCTACCTCTCAACTCAATACAGCCATCTCCATAAATCAAGATCTATCTACAATCAGTGAATGGGGACAAAACAACCTTGTCTCTTTTAATGCTAGTAAAACTAAATATATACAGTTTACTAATAGACAGATATTGCCAGATTCGTACAATACCTTCAGTGCTACTAATATTCCCATCTCCAAAAGTATTGAAATTCTTGGTGTCTCACTTAACAGTGCCCTCAGCTGGACCTCTCATGTCAGATCACTTGCTAAAACCGCCTCCAAGAAACTTGGATTATTGTACAGAGTCCGTAACTTCTTCACCGATGAGCAGTTAGCTATAATTTATAAGAGTCATGTGCGCTCTCAGCTTGAATATTGCTCACCCTTGTGGAATGGTTGTGGAGAGGTTGCATTAAGACAACTAGACAAAATTCAGAATAAAGCTGTTAGAATAATTAACAACCCTGCCATTACATATAAACTACCTCCCCTGCAAGTAAGAAGGAATGTTGCCTCCCTTGCATTATTTTACAGATATTTTTTTGGCAAATGCTCAGACGAAGTTGCGTCCATGGTGCCACCTCTCCATGCCTTCCCTCGTGCTACACGGGCATCTGGTAGCGCTCATGACTGGAATGTCACTCAACCACATTGCAGAACTTCTGCCTATCAGAATTCTTTCATTCCCCGAACTGCATCTCTCTGGAACTCGCTTCCCCAGAGTTGTTTTCCTCCAAATTTCAACCTACAACTGTTCAAGTCTAATTCTTACAGATATTTTATGAACAGAGGACACCAGTAATCTGGTGTATGGATTATTTTTTTTTCTCCATTTGTTTTTCCTTCCTCCGTTCTGTTATTTAAAAATATATATATATATATATATATATATATATATATATATATATATATATATATATATATATATTCACACCAATACATCATTAAAGCACCTCCTGTGCACCTGTCCTCGGTGAGAAAGCTTTATCTTGCATTCAGTACGGACGGTGGGTATTAGTGCCGAAGTGTTGACCTGTGAGTGTGTGACATGTTGGAGAAGCACTGGGCCTTAGGGAACGGGCTGTTAGGTATGTGCCCAGAATTTAAAAAAAAAAAAAAAAAAAGTGAACAAGTCATGTGAATGACAGGGTGCAGTGGCAAGACAAATGATAGAGGGTATTAGTCTACGCGGCTTTGGAAATTCCTTTAAAATTCTTCAGCGTTTTTTTTCTTTTTCGTCTTTTTATCCTCTTGTAAATTTCTGAAGCAACCTCTGTCGACTCTAGAAATATAACATAAAAGCACTATACAGTAAGTGTGTACTGTGCATAATACGTCATTAAGGAACAGGCACAACGAAGTGTCCTGTTCCACCTAGAATACGACCAAAAATTAATTGGAAGGTGAAGGATTTAGTGTTGGGGTAGAGAAAGAAATTAGTGATGATTTAACCTCCACGATATGGTGACGTCTTTTAATTTGTTCTTGTTACTGTCACACGTTTTACTTTGCACGGAGGAGTTCTCTGTTAGTGAAGGGATAAATGACGTCTGTGTTGAACCTTCCGAATTTGAAAAGTCTCTTCTGAACTGAATTGAATCATCCGGAGATGGCAACAGTAAAAGACTGTACAGGAATCAGGGGTTAAGTTGCCAGATTCACTGCAGCCATGTACAGTCGGGAACGGAAATTCTCCTTTCTCGCTTACCGCTGCTGGCTAACGTCTCCAAGCCGAATGAAATTTGATTCGCCTCTCTGCCCATAGAGGCATAGATGATTCTCATTGATACAATGCGTCAGAGAGACAAGTGACGGACATGCCCAAAATGTGAAGCAGATGCAGCGGAATATTAGTAGTTGACACCCGTTCTATCAGAGAGGAGGACCAGTTTTACAGCGACAAGGATGGTCAGAAGAGGCATATTGCTTAACACCATAGATTTAACCTTTTGAATCCCGTGCGGTATTTCCTAATAATTTCGGTCTGATGACGTATTATTGCAGCTTCTTTGAGTTTTTTATTTAGCTTATTTTTTTTTTTTAACTGGCTGAGTGAGATACCCCTTCATTAGCAAGGGGATCTGCTGACCTCAGTATAATCATCTAGAGATAGCAAGAATATAACTAAAACTACGTCCATTGGCTGGAGGGATTATAGCATGAAAAGGTTGACTGAGCTGATGAGGAAATGTCATCAGATGCAGGATGTGAAGGACACAGGAAAGGTTGTCAGAATATATAGTACTTAACTCTACTGAACAAGGTCATAACAGTGAGAGTAGTGTGTGCAATAAGTGTACATTCATGTGCGAGTCCATTTTCTGGAAACTTGCCCTATCACTCCTATTAGTCAGATTAGCTCCTTCAATCAAATGACATATTACTGTATTTTGCAGTTTATTTTTGCAATGTCCAGACAGTCGTATTCAGGTTAGGAGACTTATACTGTGGGAGTAAGATATAGACTTCATAAACCCCATCAATAGGAGAGGTCCTTCCTAAGTTGAATGGGTCTGGAATAGCAAGAATGAAAAACAGTCATCGTATTCAAGGAGTTAGGGAAGATGTCACATAATTTATTCATAACCCTATGTATGTACTGTACAATACATCCATAATCAGCTGCATTCTTACACGTCTGGCATTCCGAAATCTATCTATCTATCTGTCTATTGCCAGACGCCTTAATTCCTTATACGGGGTGGCCACAAACAAATCGCCTCCACGTCACTCTCCCCCGCCATTTCACTGCCCTGTTCCCAATTCACACACCCCCTCTCTCATATACCTCTCCATTCCATCCCTCCATCTCATCCTTGGCCTTTCCCTCCCTCTTTTCCCCTCCACCTCACTCACATACACTCTCCTCGTCAGTCTCTCACTTTCCATCCTCTCCACATGCCCACACCATCTCATTGTGTTTCTCCTAATGCTTCCTATCACATCCACATCCACACCACAACGCTCCTTCACCTCCTCATTTGTCAGTCTCTCTCTCCATGGGACTCCACAGGCTCCTCTCAAATAACTCATTTCCACTGCACTCACTCTTGACTTGTGTCCGTCCAAGCTTTACTTCCATACGTCAGAGTTGGTATCACAATACTGTCATGTAATAACTTTTTCATTTCCATGCGCACTTCCTTGTTTCTTATCACTGCCTTCAAGGAACCAGCAACCTTCCTTCCTTGTTGTACTCTTTCAAGCACTTCACCCTCCAAACTTCCATCCTTACTCATCACACTACCCAAGTACTTAAACGTACTCACATTTTCCATTTCCTCATCATCCAATCTCACTGTACATTCACTGACTTCACCTCTCTCGAAGACCATAACTTTACTCTTCTTCCCTACATTCACCTTTAAATTCCGCTTCTTACACACTCTCCCAAACTCATCCACCAAGCCTTGCAGCTCCCCTTCGTCTTCACTTGACGACACAGTATCATCTACAAACAACAGTACAGGGAGTTTCCAAACACTGCTCTCTCTCATTAGAGCCACTCCAACATCCACTGCCCTACCTTGTATCTATTTTATAACCCATCCATATACAGATTGAACAGCCATGGAGACATGACACATCCCTGTTTCAACCCAACCTTCAAATAGAAAAATTCACTCAGTTCACTATCCACACGCAATGCAGCCTTAGCACCCTCATACATACTCTTCTCAGCATTCCGAAATAATGAGGCAAAATTACAACCCCTCCCGCCCTCTTGAATACTGCTGGTTAATTTAGGCTGTTACAGACTTTCGTGACGACGTATAAGAACTAATTAGCCACAGCTGTACCAAGAGTACGTTAATATTTGATGTAATTTCAGAAATTTTGGAATGTATTGAACGGGGACGAAGGAGTAAGTTACCGGAAATCCCAGATGCATTTAGGCTATTTCTCTTGTGAAAATGGGCTTCTGTATTACAGTTTTGTCTCGGGTCGTCGCACCCCACAAGAGTAATATCAGGGCTTCCTTATATCACGCCTGTATTATTTATTTATTCATTCATTGTTGATTCCGCGGTAAATTATACAATTATTGCTATTAACTGTTTAATTGATACCTATGAAGCTAAATTGTCATTTCCTTCAATTCAGAACGCAAAATGATGGAAAAAGTTGTGGCATTTTCAAACATCCTTCACAGTTAACGAATAGGCCACTCCTTTACAAACATGTTCGAGGAGGGACGAGTGGTTGAAGAAACTTTGATGGTTGCTGTATAAAATATAATGATATATTTTGGATCTCAATTGTGAATGTGAAAAATCCAGGACTGCCCAGTAAAATGCGAATGTGTGTGTGTGTGTGTGTGTGTGTGTGTGTGTGTGTGTGTGTGTGTGTGTATCATCATTGTCGTCGTCGCCGCCGCCGCCTCTTCTTCCCACTTAAGGAAGGAGAGATGTTGGGTCCAAAAAACAAGGAAATCAAAAGCACGAAAGAGCGAGAGCTATCAACAGTCTACAAGTGATATGGGTCAGGCACTCATCACACACCGTTCAAGCCCTCCGAAACGACTGTTAGGTTATCAGGTAGGAGAGAGAGAGAGAGAGAGAGAGAGAGAGATTTTTATGCCTATGTGCAGTGCATAGTTCATCACCCCTGCTCAGTCCTGTATCAGTTCGCTAGCTTCATCAGCTCCACTCATTTACCACATTTTTGAATAAGTGGGTATATGATAGAGTATAGGTTATTATTATTAATATTATTATTATTATTATTATTATTATTTTATTATTTATTTATTTATTTTTTGTAAATGTGAGGATTGCAATGTAGAAAGTGAAGGTGTGCTTAGCTCTTTGATTATACTGACGTCATTTCTGTAGTATTCATGTTGCCACCGGGCGATTTTATTCAGTGTACGGGGGATGTACTGTATGGTAGAGAAGATGTTAGAGACAGTCACCACTAAACCCGTTACTACGAGACGTCTTCCTGTAGTTGAATGAAATAACCTGGTGGTAACAAGAATAAAATGAAATTAAGTTCAAAATGGCCATGAACTGGATTTAAGTAAGAAACTGTGAAAGCTTTGCTTTAAAACTAAGAATTTGAACGAAAGTGCTTCTTAAATGATTGGAGAAAATTACCTAGGGCACTGCCAATCTCTCAAAAAGTGAATACATTCTCAGACTGCATGATGAACTAAAACTGTTGTTGGTGCTTGAGCAGAGCCAGGGAAGTAATTTTATGGGTTCCTGACCAATTTACTGGATTAACAGGAGTCTGTGTCAGTTAACTGTTATCAGAGATCACTTTGTGTATCGCACTTTGTCACGTACGTATCCAGTCAAATTGGTAAAGGTGTTAGTAGGTACGTGAGTGAAGACACGCGGATATACCAGCAGTTGTTATGCACGGCTTTAGCTTATGAGCTTTTATACATAGGATCCATTGTGTCTACTACCAGTTCTGGTCAGAGGACATTTCATACACTGATTGGTTCGAGGACGTGGTTTTTCGTACCGCTAAAGTTATTGAAGTTAATATTCTGTTGTGTGTTTTGAGAAAGGTGTGTTCCTGTTGATTGGATGCTTATTTTATTTTATTATCTATTCTGTGACTGTTTATTTAGTGGCTTTGATTTTTATATAATCGTATTTGGCTGAGCAAACTGATGGTATGAAAGATTTATCAGGGTACTGTACTATTTTGCATATATATATATATATATATATATATATATATATATATATATATATATATATATATATACACAGTTAATGAAGCGTGCTTAAGAGTAGGTGGATGTCTGAGTGGTTCATTTTGACCACTGGATTGAGGCAAGGCTTTGTGATGTTCCCATGGTTGTTCAGTACAATTTGTTGTATTGTATATATGGATGGCGTTGTGAGAGAGGTGAAAGCTAGAGTTGTGTAGCGGGGTGGAGATGGTACTTAATGGTGATTGGTGGAATATCTGAAATTTGATGTTTGCAGATGATGCTGTCGTTACAGAGTGGTGCAGAGTTTTGCTGAGGTCTGTGAGTGTCTTGCATTAAAAGAAAATTTAGATAAGAGTTAATTGGTGTTTCTTGAGAGAGATGATAGCTCTTAGTGTTATGTTCTAGTGAATGGCGCTACCACCGCAACCACCATCACCATCACAGCTACCACCACCACAGCTACCACCATCACCACTACCACCTCCACCACCGTAATCACAGTTACCACTACCACCTCCATCACCGTAATCACAGTTACCACTACCACCTCCATCACCGTAATCACAGTTACCACCATCACTACTACCACCTCCACCACCGTAAACATCACCACTACCACCACCACCATCATCCTCACAACTACCACCACCACAGCTACCACCTCCACCACTAATCACAGTTACCACCATCACCACTACCACCTCCACCACCGTAATCATCACAGTTACCACCACCACCATCATCACAGCTACCACCACAACCACAACCACCATCATCACAGCTACCATCACCACCACCACCACCACCATCATCACAGCTACCATCACCACCACCACCACCATCATAATCACAGCCACCACTTCCACAGCTACAACTATCACCACTACCACCTCCACCACCACCATCTTCATCATCACAGCTACCACCACCACCATCACAGCTACCATAACCACAGCTATCACCACCAGCACCATCATCACAGCTATCACCACCACCACCACCACCACCACCATCTTCATCACAGAAACCACAACCTCCATCATTACAGTTACCACCACCACCATCATCATCACAGCTACCACAACCACCTTCATCACAGTTACCACCACCACCACAACTACCACCATTTTCTGCTGAGCAAAATTGTATGTTCGTAGCATCATTAACCTGTCCTGTCCTGTCCTGTCCCGACAGATTTTCCACCACTGACTCCTCCCAATCCCGGCCAATTTTGGAAAAAAATATTTTTTGCTCAAACCTCCGCTTTTGGTGAGAAACATCAAAAATTCATAGAGAAATCACTCACCTGAGATTTAAAATACTCAATACAGTTAGCAGTACTCCTTACCTTACTGGGTTTCCTATCAGGCTGGCTCCAAAGAAAACGAGTTCTATGGGAGGGTAACTATTCCACACCACTCATAAATGGTATTTATTTATTTATTTGTTACAAATTTATATGCAGTACGAGAGTATATTGGTTTTCACACAGTAATATAGGCATTGTTTCACTCGTCAAACACATCACCATACCTGACCTTTTTTGGCGACATTACCTGATCGTCATTTCGGACTGTTTCTTCCTCTAATGCCATGTAAACTTTGTCCTCCACACTGTCATCGATTGGGGAATCACTCTGGCCCTGAATTTCGTACCATGGCATGACATGTCTTTACTCTGGTAACAGGTGAATTGCTGAGACAATGGCGTGTGAGGGGAGGGGGAGAGGTCATGCGGGGTAAGACATTGTCCCTGCCTGGCATCTTGTAAAGGAAGGTGTTCCATGTATACGTACCAAAAATCATGCACGAAAATTGAAAATTGTGCAAATTAGGGACCTTGCAATTGATTTGCGTTTATATACGTAAACGGGACTGACAGTGACAAAAGGTGGGGACGTATTATATACGTCAGCGGGATGTGATGGGTTAAGTAAGATATCAGACTGTAGATGTGCAAACCTCCCCCCTGTCCCCTTATATATATATGCAAGATATTCACAGAGGAAGTATGTGCAGCATGTGAGGTGGTGTGTGGGGTGAAGAGAAGACGAAAGGGGGTGCAAGGAACAGCATGGTGGAATGAAGAGGTCAGACAGGCTGTGGCACAAAAGAAGAAAGCATATAGTGAATGGATGAGAAATAGGGACGTGGAAGAAGTTGAGAGATGGAAGAGAGAGTTATACTTAGGAAGAGAGAGGTGAAAAGATTAGTAAGAGAGAGTAAGAAGAGAGTGGATTAGGAATTTGGAAGGAATTTGAGTGTCAAATGGTGGGAATGTAAGAAAATGTTCTGGAAAGAGGTGAAGAGAGTCATACAGGGTGGCAGTGAAGTTAGTAGAGGAGTGAAAGATAAAAATGGTAGATTACTAGTTGAGAAGGGAGAAAAAGTGAGCAGATGGAGAGAACACTTTCATGAACTATTGAACATAGAGAATAAAAGTAAGGCGAGTATAAGTGGCTGGGGAATGGCTGGGAGCAGGAGGGAGGTGAGAAGACAGAAGAAATCAGTAGGATGGAAGTTGTGGAAGCAATGAAGAAGGTCAAAATGGGGAAAGCCCCAGGAATTGATGGAGTGTGTGGTGAAATATTGAAGCATGGGGGAGAGATAGTAGTAGAATGGATGTGGAAGATGTGCAGATTGGCCTGGGAGGAAGGTAAAGTCCCGGATGAATGGAAGTCAGGTATAATTATTCCCTTGTACAAAGGGAAAGGGAAAAAAGAAGTGTGGTAATCATAGGGGCATTTGTCTTCTTAGTGTAATAGGAAAAGTATACGGTAGGATACTTATTGACAGAGTTAGGGAAATAACAGTGGAATTAGTTGGAGAAGAGCAGGGAGGCTTTAGGAAAGGAAGAGGTTGTGTAGATCAGATATTCATTCTTAGATCTTTAGTGGAAAAGTGTCTAGAGAAAGAAGTTGTATGCGGCCTTGATGGATTTGGAGAAAGCATATGACAGGGTGGATAGACAAGCATTGTGGAAAGTATTAAGAATATATGGAGTAGATAGGAAGTTGTTGAATGTTGTGAAGACTGAAGAGTATGTATGAGGGTGCTAAGGCTTCATTGCGTGTGGATAGTGAACTGAGTGAATTTTTCTGTTTGAAGGTTGGATTGAAACAGGGATGTGTCATTCTCCATGGTTGTTCAATCTGTATATGGATGGGGTTATAAAAGATTCAAGGTAGGCAGTGGATGTTGGAGTGGCCCTAATGAGAGAGGGCAGTGTTTGGAAACTCCCTGTACTGTTGTTTGCAGATGATACTGTGTTGTGAAGTGAAGACGAAGGGGAGCTGCAAGGCTTGGTGGATGAGTTTGGGAGAGTGTGTAAGAAACGGAGTTTAAAGGTGAATGTAGTTAAGAGTAAAGTTATGGTCTTCGAGAGAGGTGAAGTCAGTGAATGTACAGTGAGGTTGGATGGTGAGGAAATGGAGAATGTGAGTACGTTTAAGTGCTTGGGTAGTGTGATGAGTAAGGATGGAAATTTGGAGGGTGAAGTGCTTGAAAGAGTACAACAAGGAAGGAAGGTTGCTGGTTCCTTGAAGGCAGTGATAAGAAACAAGGAAGTGAGCATGGAAGTGAAAAAGTTATTACATGACAGTATTGTGATTCCAACTCTGACGTATGGAAGTGAAGCTTGGACGTTGTTGGAGGGACACAAAAGAGTGAAAACAGTGGAAATGAGTTATTTGAGAGGAGCCTGAGGAGTCCCATGGAGAGAGAGAGACTGACAAATGAGGATGTGAAGGAGCATTGTGGTGTGGATGTGGATGTGATAGGAAACATTAGGAGAAACACAATGGGGTGGTGTGGGCATGTGGAGAGGATGGAAAATGAGAGACTGACGAGGAGAGCATATGAGTGTGGTGGAGGGGGAGGGAGGGGAAGACCAAGGATGAGATGGAGGGATGGAGTGGAGAGGTATATGAGAGAGGGGAGTGTGAATTAAGAGCAGGGCAGTGAAATGGAGGGGGACAGGGTGACGTGGTGGCGATTTGTTTGTTGCCACCCCGTGTAAGGGATTAAGGCGTATGGCAAAATACACACACACACACACACACACACACACACACACACACACACACACACACACACACACACACACACACACACACACACACACACACACAAAGGGCCGCTACAAGATGGATACCAAGCTTAAGGGACCTAAGCTACGAAGAAAGACTAAATAAACTGAATCTACCAACACTACAGGAGAGAAGGAAAAGAGGTGACATGATAATGCTATATAAGTGCATATCAGGGAAGGAGAAAATAGACATAAATGATTACTTAACATATGGAGAAGCATCAGCAAGAGGACACTGCAAAAAACTGCATAAGAAGAGAGGTGATAAAGACGTAAGGAAATTCAGTTTCCCAAACAGAGCAATTGATCAATGGAATGCACTGCCGAATGAAATGGTGTGTGCCAAAACAGTTCACAAATTTAAGGATATGTACGATAAATATGGTTTAAGACACGGGACAGTACGAGCTTGACTCATTCCTGTAAAGATACAATTAGGTAAGAACAATTAGGTAAGAACACACACACACACACACACACACACACACACACACACACACACACACACACACACACACACACACACACACATACCCAGGATAGAGAGAGAGAGAGAGAGTTCCGTGTTATGAAGAACAGCCATAGTGACATAAGAATCCAAGCTACTGATAGAAGGGGATGGTAGGAGCTAATTGAGAAGTGAGATAGGTAATTGAGGTTGTTATTTACGTGTAGTCTTGTGAAGTTAAAAATTCATGGGAAGTTGAAGTGGATCTTAAAACTCATCACTGCCCCCCATAAGGATCAGAAGGTTGCGACTTTGTTGATGGCATGCTAGAGAGGGTAATTGAGCAGTCATTATCTTGTGAGCAATCTGAAATACAGCACAAGTTGGAAATAGCTCAGGAACTGCAGCATCGTGTTGAATATTACCCTTCCCTTATGTTTACATCTCTAAGCCTAGGTTGCTATAGCCTGGAACAGACTAACAACATTCAGTGTATGAACTGCCAGGAGAGGGAGTAGGCTGATCTGTATACACTGATAACTCTGTGTGTGTGTGTGTAATTTTTTTTTTTTTCACCGGGTCGGTCAGGATCACTTGATGGTCGTGATCGTCAGCTTTTACCCTCCCGGAAGGGAGCTGAGAGCTCATATAGTCCGATCTATGGACAAGGCTGTGACCTTCACACACGCACTCGTCCCCTTGCTCAAGGGGGACAGTAACCACCCACTTCGTCAGTGAAACTTTTCGCAACCTGAGCGAGGCGCGAACTCCCGTCCACCAGTTGGCAAGCGAGAGCGTTACCACTGCACTGCACCAGCGAGCGGTGTGTGTGTGTGTGTGTGTGTGTGTGTGTGTGTGTGTGTGTGTGTGTGTGTGTGCACGCCCGTGCACTTCCATGCATGTGTGTGTGTGTGTGTGTGTGTGTGTGTGTGTGTGTGTGTGTGTGTGTGTGAACATGCAAGTCATCCTGCTAGTAGTCCAAGCATGGTGGGCAGACGAATGGGATGGGTTGGTGGGTGGACAGGTGGAGTGAATGGATTGGGTGGGATGGGCAGGGCGACTGAAACGGTTGGGGGGACAGGCAGGGTGGTCAAGGTGGGTGGAGTGATTGGACAGGTGGGTAGTTGGGTGGCCTTTGTTGGTGGGTAAACATGTGACTTCGTGGAGGACAAGAAAGAAGGGTGCTTTACAATGGATGATTGGGTAGGTATATGGGTTGGTGGGTGGGTAGTTGAGGAAATAAGTCCTCGGCTGGAGTAGCTTCATGTGGGAAGATATATCCATGGAGGGATGCATCTTTTAGGGAAATGGGCCCAAGTGGAATCTGGTCCATTGAGTGAAATGATCCATGGAGGAAATGGGTTCATGTGGGGATTTGGTGTGTCCTTGTGGGAAGGAAATAGATCCATAGGGAAATAATAGGCCCATATGGAAAAACAGGTCTATAGAGAAAAGTCTGTGGAGGGAAAGTAAATCCACAGGTAATTAGGTCCAAGATGAAAATAGATAATTGCAGGGAAAATAGACCCATGGAGGAAAAACAGGTCCACCTGGGCTACAGGTCCATTGAGGAAAATGTTCATGGGGGAAATGTATCCATGGGAAAAATAGGTACTATAGGCTTTCTGTTTTATGAAGGCGGTTTGGGTGGGGCCTCTTAAGACCTCACACCGCTGGCTCTATTTCCACATCGCCGCCACACACGTGCTCCTCCCCCCCCCCTCTCTCTCTTTCTCATATTTGTATTTATATTAACTACTTCTGTTTTTATTTTCTTTATTTTTTCTCTTGTTTTGAATTTTGATGGGCAGGCTTCCATGGCGGGAGACTGACCTAGTATGAGCCGCACACATAAGGCTATCTCCCGTGTCACTCCACTTGACACCGCAAAAGCAACGCTGACAAGTCTTACCGGATTTATACTATACTCGTTTTTTTTTATTACATCTATACAGAGTATTTAAAACTCATTTATAAGTAGATACTAACTTAAAATAGGAGAGCGAGAGAGAGAGGGAAAGAGAGGTGAGTAGGCGTAATTACACGTGTGTGGCGGCTGTGATGTGGCAACAGAGCTAGTGGTGTGAGGTCTTAGGCTGCCCCACCCAAACTGCTTCATAAAATAGAACGACTATAGTAGGAAAATAAGTTAAAGGGGAAATAGGTCCAGGTGGAAAAATAAGTGCATGGTGGAGGAAAATGTCCATGGCGGAGATGTGTCCATGAGGGAAAATAGGTACTAAAGGGAAAATAGGTCCAGGGGGAAAATTTTCATTCGTTTTGTTTATAAAGGCTCCAACATGCTTGCATGTGTCAGCTTTGGTCACCTAATGGCGGCTCTCCATGCTGCTCAATCTTTGGCAGCCTTCCTATTCAGTCCCTTATCCCTGAGGTCACATTCTATGACCCCGTCTCAGGTCTTTTTAAGTCTGCCTCTTGCAACTATACCATGGACGTTCACATTTCTCACGTTCTGCACCCAATTGTCATCTCGCATCCTCTCCACATGCCCAAACCATCTGAATCTACCTTTCCTAATCACAACACCAATATACTGTAGTCCTATCCTTCCTCTTAACTCCATCGCAAAACTAGCCCTCCCCCCCCCCCAGCCTCGCATTCAAGGACGCACTGCACGTCCACCTAATCATTGTTATTTCTGCAAATGTCCTCTTCTGTTACTACCCAGGTCTCACTACCATACAGTACCCAGGTCTCACTACCATACAGCATTACACTCCTAGCACATGCCTTATACAGTCAAGTTGCCTGTGGTGCAGACTTCCGTGCTGCAGTTTTCTATGACACAGCAAAGTGGCCCCCCCCCCAAAAAAAAAAAAAAAAAAAAAAAAAAAAATTGCATAAAATATCTATGGTGTGGCAGAGCGGCAAGGTTTGAAACGCCCGGTGTCGTATGCACGGAGTGACTTATGCTGGAAGTAACCGTTTCGCTCAGTGCGCATGCGCCGAGTGGCCGTTTATCTTCTGTTTTGGAAGTATCCACATGTTATCTCAGATTTTGTGATTGTCATTTATCAACATCATTGTATGAAATACATGTGTCAGGAAGATAGTTGGATGTCTTATCGACCTGTAGGTAACTATAGGTCGATATATGGATGTACATAATTATAGATATGTATGTTACAGGCAGATTGTATTTCGTGAATTAAGATTAGCTTATTTTAGGTTTAAGTTAGGTTGATCTAGGATAAGGTTAGGTTAAGGTTAGGTTAGGTTTGGTTTGGTTAGGTTAATTTAGGCTTAACAGAGAAGGGAACGGTAACTTCCAGCATAAAGTCACTCCGTGCATATGACACCGGGCAAATTCCTCTGGGCGTTGGTGCACTCCCCTGTTTGTAAACAAAGAAGATGGCAAACACTTCAGCTCCATACTATAAGTGCCCCAACTGCGGACTTTTTTCTCTCTTATGAGGAAGTTAAACTTCACCAAATTTATTGTGGGTATAACTTTAGAAGTAACCAACGTTACCAATTTTCATTATATTACGTCCCTGAACTATTCTAAGACTTACCTTTTAAGCCTAGTTTGAGTTGGGGGAGCAAAATTTGTAGAGGTCATCATATAGTGGCTTAGGTTAGGCCATCGCTCAGTAGCGGATGAATGTCGCGCCATATTGGCTGGTGCAGGCGTGTGCACTCGGTCTATGTCAGGCCCTAGGTTAGGCCTAGGTTATGTTAGGTTAGTTTGGGTTAGTTTAATGCAAAATAGTGTGTTTTTTATTAATTTTGATCTTGATTTTAAGGGATAAACCCACTTTTGGAAATCTTACTCAAAATTCCAAAAGAGGGATTTTCCCCCCAAAATGTCAAAACTAATTAAAACACAGTATTTTGCATCGGAAAACAAAAAAATAATAATAAAAGAAAACGTTGGTTACTTCTAAAAATTTACCTCATTGTGTTAAGTAATGAAACATTAGAGATTCTTTGAGTATTGTGACTAGTTTATAGGTTTGTACGTAAAACCGCTATGAACGGGTTAGTGACGAAGCACCTATCTCTGAGCTAAGGCGAAGTATAATGCCTCCCATTATCATCATCATCACGTATATAAGAATTATTATTAATGTATTAAATGTGAGGTTTGTCGACACTTGAGCATACAAACTTTATCAAATAAACTTCTTCAGTCAGTGCTTGGCCAGGCAGCCTCCATTATCTTTAATGTTTTGGTCAGTTAGCAAGCTGACTTATGAGGAGGTTAAACTTCACCAAATTCATTGTGTTAAGTAATGAAACATTAAAGATTCTTTTGGTATTGTGACTAGTTTATAGGTTTGTTCGTAAAACCGGTATGACTGACCAAAACATTAAGATGGCGGAGGCTGACTGGTCAAGCACTGATTGAAGAAGTTTATTTTATTTTTATTTTTTATTTTTTTTTTATTTTTTTTTATGTGTCCAACTCTGGGCAAAGTCTCCAGGGCCTATATCTCGGGGGCAGTAGCCAATCCCAAGGCTCAGTAGTCCTACCTCTCCACATGTCACCACTTCAGCGCTAACACCCACCATCCTTATTGAATACATGCTTGGGCTGTCTCTTACAGGACTGGTGTATTGGTATTAGCAGGGGTACTTTTATGACATGTTGGCGGGTCATCTGGTAGATCAGGAAAGTTTGCTTTTTATGAAATTCAAATCCTTAAACTGTTCCCTGTCCCAGCCGGGATTCGAACCTGGGTCTTTCAGGACTGCAGGCCGCCTCTCTACCGATTCAACCAGTATGCTCAAGTGTCAACAAAACTCACATTTAACACATTAATAATCATTCTTTTTTGATGATGATGATGAGAGGCATTATACTTCGCCTTAGCTCAGAGATAGGTGCTTCGTCACTAAGCCGCTCATAGCAGTTATACGAACAACTGTATTATGCCCAAGTAGACGCATGGCTGATCACCCTTCTGTTTTTTGCGCCAGTTGTTACTTGTAGTACATGCATTGACTGATTGCTTGATTGTATGCGTGTGCAAATTGGGGAAAAATGGGAAAAAGTGGGGTGAAAAGGGGGACTTTAGGCGAATGTCCAGAACCAAATTCCATTTTTCCCATAAGTTTAGTTATTTGTATGGCACAGTTTTCTATGGTGTGGGCATGTTCCAGAACCAGTTAGCTGTGCCATAGGCAACTTGACCGTACAAAGATCCCTTAGCATGGAGGGAGAGTCCTCTCAGTGTTAGGAGAGGCAACAGCTTCCTTATCTAAGTGCATGGTGAAACAGGTTCGTAGGGAAAAAATAGATGCATAGGAGAAATAGGTCCATGGGGGAAATAGGTCTGTAGGGGAAAATGGATCCATAGGAGGCAAATAAGTCTTAACCCCTAAAGACCGCAATTATTTCAGGCAGGATACCTCCCACAACCGCAATTCGGGGGTGTTTTGGCGACTTTCACCAAGGGCAAATTGACTATGTTCTGGCTAAAGAGGAAGAATTTACACACCTGACAACACAATCCGCACCCCCGCAGGCCAAATGGTTACCTCACAATCACACGTCAAAGTTTTAAAAAGTTTATAATAATTACCCTTCGAAAACACTCTAAAACGTGAAAATTTTGATAACTACATATTTTTCTTATTGAAACAGGTCATTTCAAAGTGTTCTGTCACACCAACCATGAAAACAGGTGTATATAGGTGTGGGGAGATTACTAGGCTGTGGGGAGATAAAGTAGGCTGTGGGGAGTAGGCCTATAGGGTTGGAAAAATAACCAACTTTTCACATGAAAAGAAAGCATTTCAGTGTGTTCTGTAATATCTTGGTGGCCTGATACCTCTCGGGGGTCGGTAGGGGGTGGGAGGGTAGTGAGGGACAGGGTGGGAGAGATGGGATGGGGTTCCGGGGGGAAACAAGGCTAGCAGGGTGGGAGGAGGGGCAAGAGTGGGTGGGAAGTGACACAGGTGGTGCTGGGAGGAGAGATGCAGGTGCATGGAGGGGTGGGACAAGCAGAGGGGGATGGGGGACAAGCAGGGAGTGAGGGAGTAGGGTAGAGGGTGGCATGGAGGCAGCCCAGAGGTGGGTGTCCCCCCACTGCCCGAGGTTGGTCTGATCCCCCCTCACGCGACTCAGGTGTAAGTTCTCATTGGTCTGAAGCCATGTACATCATAGTCGGGGTGGAGGAAGCGCTCCGCATTTTTTTATAGGCCCCGATCAATTGATGCGATTAGGCATTTTGGCATAAAACTCAAATCACATCAATTGATGCAGTTAGGACTTAAGGGGTTAAGGGGAAAATTGATCCAAGGGTGAAATTTGGTCCAGGGGAAGCAGTAGGTCCATGGAGGAAAAAGGTTGGATGGGGAGATGTATTGGGTGTAACCGGAGATGGGCTTAATTGTTGATCCGCCCTTAAATGTTCTGGACTGTGGTAATCTAGCATTGGTGTCTGCATACCTTAAAGGGGCTAATATGGGGAATGTCTGTTAATAGTTATGTTAGAATATGTTGGACTGCTTTGCCAGATTTTAGTCCCACAATGAAGAGGCTAATATAAAATTAACTGTTACTGTTTCTGTACTCATTGTAATATCATGTAAAATACTGTACCAACAAACTTCACCATTATGATGGAAGTTCTAGAGTTTTGTTTTGACAAACAAGGAGGTGAATGGTGATGTACAGTGATTCCTTGTTATAAATAACTTTTCTCCATCACCATGTCATTATCATCCTGATCTTTATTCTCTTCTAATGATGGGGTATAGTAAGACCCAAAACAAAGAAGGATAAAACATAGAAGTGGGGCTAGTATCAAGTGCATACCCAGTGAAATAAGCTACGCAATGATTTGCACATCATTCAAGCCTCATCTGTCTTGCCTTGACTTTCAGAAGCATGCCTAAATGCTTGTTTTCTAAATTAATATCTTAGCTCTTAACTGTGATGAGTTTGGTGACCTGAATAGAATCAGCTTTTGCAAGCTGAAATAGCAAGATCTCCATTCTTGGCTTTGATGTTAATTATAAAAAAATTTACTGTAATACTTTTTGCTGCGATATTCTTGTTAGGGGCATATAAAAATGTATGTCAGTAACCTGAATGAAATAATAGTTTCCCAAACCTCTCCTAAAGGACTAAATTGGTGGACTCTGAAATACACCTGTCATAGAAAAGTATTTAGTTTTAAATGAGTAAAGACAGTTAATATTGTACATACACCTCAGATATACTGTACCTGTATTTTATAGAATCATACTTGGGACTAGGGCAGGCAGTGGATTAATAGGTGGACTTCAGATACACTTTTCACAGTTCTGTATTTTGTTTCAGACCAGTGAGGAGGTGGACAAGCTGTACTGGAAACAGCAGCAGGCAGAGTGGGAGCAGAGGAAGCAAGATCTTCTCTCTGCCTTCACACACTCAGGCACTGACCTCCTCAACATCACTGTACAGCAACAGGTTAGAGGAAAATGCTCATGTATCTCCTAATGAGGGAGGGAGGGATAATACTGTATCTCAAAGACTTTACAGTCCATACTGAGGAGATACTTCATATTTGCTTGGGAAAGCATGTCCAGTTTGCACACTTCTGGTGTGAGTAAAACTCTGTCAAAGTTTTAAACAGCACTACTGTAGTGCTGTTAACAGCATCCATGGGGAGGCTGTTCCAGGTGGAGTAGGTATTGTACATAAAAAGGTTCTCACATATATTGGTGTTAAATCTTTTCAGCTCCAGATTCCAGCTGTGTTGCATGTTGACTTCATGTTGAGACTAAACAACTTTCTTTGGTCAAGATTGCAAAACCCATTCAGTGTTGTAAACATTTCAGTGAGATAACTCTGTAGTCTTTGAGTTTCTATTGAAAACAGTCCCTGAGCCATCAGGTGAGCCAGATAACTCAGTCGGCAGATGGATGAATTTCTTGTAGTTCTCTTTCATGAATGTAGGTAACCAGAACTACACAACTTACTTCAGAAGCAGCCATATTAAGAAGTTGTTGAATGTAAGAACAATCTCATTCTTCTTATAACTGCCTCTGGAAGTGGCCTAGCAAATTGTGCTTTTTTTTCTCTACTTTGATGCACTGTTTGGAAAATTTTAGGTCACTGCTGATCAGTACACCTCAGTCCTTTTCAAATCAGTCATCCACAGAGTTCCCCTCAGAAGTGAATAGTTTGACTGGGAATTTACATGGCCAGTGTGCATCACATTGCATTTCTCCAAGTTAAAGATGCTGTGTATCACACCATTCCCCTAGCCTACACAAGTCTGTTTGGAGTTTTTCAGTTCCATCAAGACTGCTTATATTTGGTTCAGTTTTTTTTTTCTTCTATTTTTTTTTAATACAAAAGGTGAACAGAGGAAAGAAAAACAAATAAAAAAGTCCATACACCACATTACAAGTGTCCATCCATCTATCTATATATTGCAAGACTCCTTAATTCCATAAGGGGTGGCCACAAACAAATCGCCTCCATGTCACCCTCTCCCCCGCCATTTCACTGCCCTGCTCCTAGCTCACACCCCTCTCTCTCATATACCTCTCCACTCCATCTCTCCATCTCATCCTCGGCCTCCCCCTCCACCTCACTCACATACACTCTCCTTGTCAGTCTCTCACTCTCCATCCTCTCCACATAGCCAAATCACCTCAGCGTCTTTCTCCTAATGCTTCCTATCACATCCACACCACAATGCTCCTTCACTTCTTCATTTGTCAGTCTCTCTATGTGACTTCACGTGCTCCTCTCAAATAACTCATTTCCACTGCTTTCTCTCTTGACTTCTGTCCCTCCAACAAGGTCCAAGCTTCTTTTCCATGTGTTATCATTGGTATCACAATACTGTCATGTAGTAACTTCTTCACTTCCATGCTCACCTCCCTGTTTCTTATCACTGGTTTCAAGGAACCAGCAACCATTCTTCCTTGTTGTACCCATTCAATCACTTCACCCTCTAAACTTCCATCCTTACTCATCACACTACCCAAGTACATAAACAGACTCACATTTTCCATTTCCTCCTCATCCAACCTCACTGTACATTCACTGACTTCACTTCTCTTGAAGACCATAACTTTACTCTTCCCTACATTCACCTTTAGATTCCGTTTCTTACGCACTTTCCCAGACTCATCCACCAAGCCTTGCCGCTCCCCTTCATCTTAACTTAATGACACAGTATCATCTGCAAACAACAGTACAGGGAGTTTCCTAACACTGTCCTCTCTCATTAGGGCCGCTCCAACATCCACTGCCCTACCTTGTATCTCTTTTATATAAGTGTCCATCATTAATAAAAATGAGGGAGGATGAAAACAGGGTGTGATATCTAATATGCATGTAGTGTTGTGTAGACAATTGGAGGTAGAGTTTATGAGAGTATGCTGGCTTTCTCTCATGTTAATGAAAACACTGAAAAAGTTCAGTAAAGGGAGATGGTCAGGAACAGGCCCTGAGGGCTGGTGAAACAGGAACTCCGGCTCTCCCTGTAACCAGCTTACCATCCACCTCAGGAGTAATGCCTTGTTTAACTTAACAGGCCATCAATTATCGTATTGCATATCTTGTCACATGACATGGATATACAGTATATGATGAACAGGAGTGAACCAAGGACTGATCCATGTGGAGCTCCAGAAGTTACTGAAGTCCACCCAGAAGAAATTTGTTGATCACTACTTGCTGTTTCCTATGTTAGTCAGAGTTCTATCCAGAGTGTAACCTCCCTCTTAATACCAAGTGCATGCACTACCATCATCCACTCACTTCATGTAGTGCTGCCTGTTCTTCCTTCACCTTTATCATACTTTTTCTGTGTGTGACGTCCTCTCTTCCTATTTTTCCCATCTTTCTTATCACATTTTATTACTCTTTCCATTTCAGACGGCTTTACATTGAGCGACAAGCCCAATGGTTTCCTGTAAGCCAAGAAACCATTTACAGCATAGGGTAGTAACTATTTAACTAATTCATATGTGTTTCCTACATGTCAACATGTGGGTTGACAGAGGTTTAGTGCCCATTCCTGTAAAACAACTGACTCAAAGTCAAATGGTCACCCCTTATGGGAATATGACATCTAGCTAGAGATAGATAAATAGATAACATGCACTTTTGCCACTATTTCAAGGTGAGGCACTTTATTGAATGACTTTTGAAAGTATAAGTAAAGGATGTCTACTGCTTTATTCTGGTCATACACATCCCACAATTTTTGGAAAAATTCAAGCAGGTTTGGTAGGCATAATGTATGTCATCTGAACCCATGCTGGGAGTCCATAATCAGACTGTGATTTTCCAGGTGTTTGACTGTCCTTTCTGCAGTTATTTCTTTTAACAGTTTTGCTGTGATAAATGTTAGGCTAATTGGATGGTAATTCTTGGGACATTCTTCATCCACTCATATAAACATTGCAGTCACATTTGCTAGCTTCCAGTCCTCTGGCACTTCCCTTATTTCCAGCAACTTGTTGAAGATTTCTGCAAGTATTGGAGCTACCTGGTCTTGTACCTCTTTAAGGTCTTTTGGAAGAATTTTGTCTAAACCAGGTGACCTGTAAGTATTTAGCTTGTCAATTCTTCTTGCTGCCTTCTCAGTTGTACATCTGAGGATGATGGAATCTTCACTCTCATGGACCAGTACTGATCTTGACATGCCATGATCATTTTCTAATGTAAGGACCAAAGCATATTAGTTATTTGGAGTGCAGGCTATATCCAGGTCTGATATTTGCATTACACCTGATTAATCCTTAAGTGGTCCAGTACTACCTTTGAAAGATTACCTACTGTTTTCATGGCAAAGAGCTCTTTAGGTCTTTCTTTGATTTCATTTCTTTTAGGTAACTTGATGAGCGATTTCACTCACGTACATACAGTCTTGAAGGATTCCAAATCATTCTGGTCCTGGCTGCTTTTGGCACTCATGTATGCAGCCTTTCTCTCTCTCATTGCAGTGGCAATTTCAGTATTAAACCGTATTGGCTGAACTGGATTTGGCTTTGTAGACATACAGGGTATGATTGCAGCCTGTTGTTCTAAAAATTGCTGTTTAAATGAGTGATACATTGCATTTACATTACAGCCATCTAGTCCAACATTCATAGAACTCTTCCTAAAACCTGCCAGTTCAGCACTACAGAAGTCTAGGTTTCTTTCATTAGGTCCAGATGATCTTTCCTACCAAATACATAGAGAGAACCTAATCAGGCTGTGGTCGCTGCCTCCCAGTGATTCATCAACAAACAAAGCAGGTAACTTTTCAGCTTCTGTAGTGAACAAAAGATGTAGGATTCTATGACCTCAAGTTGGTTCATTTACCCAATGGGACAAAAAAATTTCATCAGCAAAGTATACAAGCTGCCTGCCTTCAGCATCTGCTCCTCGTGTCCCAGTTTACATGGCAATTGAAGTTACCAAGAAATATAATGTTTTACCCATAACCATGCTGCTCAGACTTCTGCACATACAGTCATCCTTGTCAGCAAGCTCATGTGGAGGCCTGATACAAGAAGTAGCTGTAGTACTTTTCAGATGAAGTTCCAAACATAACATTTCATGGTCTAACCTAATTTTACTGTCAACAGGTTAAAGTTGTCACTAATATACAATAAAATCCTGCCCCTTTCGAGAGGGAGAGGGAGGGTGGGTGTTTACTTCTTGTACAAGAATGCTCCATGTGTATTGGCCAGGTTAGAGCACTAGGCAGGTTAGGATGGTGTTGTGCTTGGTGGATTAGTGTATTAGTGGGTCAGTGGTACAGTATTCAGATATTAGGCATATCTGGGTACTGATGTCAGGGTGCTGTATTAGGTGCTTAAGGTAATGGTATTGGCAGATACCAGTTGAGTCATGATGTTGGAGGCATTGAGGTATAAAATATCATCATATTACATGATTTAGAGATCTGTGACCATAATAGGATGTGTAGACCTTTTTACCCAATAGCAGCTCTTCATGTGTCATGATTCTGAGCATTTCCCTCTTCTTTCCTCTAACCTGGAAGTTGCCATGCAGGACCTCACACTGTATATTTCTTTGTCTTACTCTGGGCACTTCCCTACACTTTCACAGCTGTGACTCTCTGCACCCTTTCATCCCCCCCCTCCCCCCTTTCTCCCCACAACTTATTCAGAGTATCTCAGTTTTCAGTTTACTTCACTTATCTGCCATGTCTCATGGTAATTCTTTCCTGCTGGATACTGTTTTCAGCTGTGTTACTCAGTGACCATCTCAGCATTCTCAGTTCAGTATCTTCCAGGTGGCATGCATCCTCTTCTCATACAGGCTGTCTCACTTCCATACTGCATAACACTTGTCATACATGATCTGTGCACACTACTTCCCATTGCCCTTCATTATGAATTACGGTAGTTAAAAAACAAAAAAAAATGTTATTATGTCCATATTTGTATTGCACAGTAAGGATGTGATAACGAGCACTTTTTCATGTGGTGTTCAAAGCAGCATGATTTATTATACTGTACATTATTGCAGTAGTAGGTGTGGTTGAGAAAAATGGAGATGATATGAACATTGAGAATACATGGAAAAGGAACAGTTAAGAGAATGAGTGGCATTTATATAATTAAAGCTGATGGAAGAATGGGGAGAGGAAGACTAAAAACAAGGCAGGAAGATAGTTAGTGGAGGTATACTGTACAGTACATGAGGAGGAAAGTTTTGAGTGGCAGAAGAAAGCAATGAAGGAGAGTAGAATTTTTGTCACAGGAACCCTAGATGGACAACAGTAAGATATCTGGTATTGGAAGGTGTTAAGAAGATAATGCTATACTCTCAAGTGGTATGGCCTTGGGGAGTGAATGGAAAGTGAGAGAATGACTAGAAGAGAGAATGTTAATTGAGGTGCAGAAAGATGGGGAGAGGGAGGCTGAGGCTGAGATGGAGGGACAGGTTAGGTATAGTATATGTGAATGAGAGTGGTGTGAGATGGAGAGAGGATTTCCTCTATAATAATCCATCCATCTATCATCCAATCCTATGCTGCCCCATGAGGAGTGTAGGAGCCCGGGGCTATGCAAACTGGTCCTGACGTTTAAGATGAGATTGACCAGCCTCACTTATCCCTGAGTGGCATTACCTGAGCAATAAACCCCAACCATCCCTTGGATATAAACCTGCACAGGCTCAATCCAATTGGAGTGCCTTAATTACCCATTAAACCACCAGGCACCATAATCTGGTTATATGGTTACCACCCAGTGTAGTAAATGATTTCCTGGTGTACAGGAAACCATTTGGCTTGTCACTCAGTGTAGATTCACCCATAGGCAGAAGGAAGAGGAAAGAGTGAAGGACAGAAAGATAGAAGTGGGAGTGTATAGTCACCCATAGGCAGAAGGAAGAGGAAAGAATGAAGGAAAGAAAAACAGAAGAGGAAGGAAGGAAGAGAGGAAAGGACAGACACCCAAACCAGCACTACATCAAGTGAGTGGATAGTGAGTACCCCCACCTACCACATTTAATAATAATAATAATGATATTAATAATAATTATCTATCTATTGCCAGACAAAATATTAATCTATCTATCTATCTATAGCCCGACGCTCTAATCCCGCAAAGGGTGGCCGCAGACAAAACGCCTCCAAGTCACTCTGTCAGCCACCATTTGACTCCCCTCCCCCCAACTCACTCCCCCCTCCCTCATATACCTCTCAACTCCATCCCTCCACCTCATCCTCGGTCTACCCCTCCCTCTACCTCCCTCCACCTCACCTACATACACCCTCTTAGTCAGTCTTTCATTCTCCATTCTCTCCACAATATTAATAATAATAATAATTTCTACATAAAAGATAGGATGAGGTGGGATTCATAAGCAAAGTAAGAGAATGCTTAAAATAAAAGCAGTCCAGCAGCATGCACAGTGAAATAAGTTACAGTACATAAAACATTTATACATTATTCAGGTCTTCAGGATACTGGCTCCATGACTCTCCCACAGCTGTGTGTGAAATGCATCTATAAGGAAAAATGCAAGAAAAAATGTGCTGTTGGATTTCCCGTCACTTTATTTATCTATGAGTTCTTGGAAGTTGTTTCCATGAGATGCAGTAACAGTTAGTCATGGGATTTCACACCAACCTTTCCTTGTGACCCAGATTTCATAATTGCATAGTTGACATGTGTGTGCCTATTTTCTGATGTTTTTCCTACAATTTTAGTTTGACTTTCCTCATATTGTGTGCATGTTGTTTTTTGTATTATGTTAAAAGATGAAAATATGCACCAAGTGGGATGGTGCTATCTTTGTTTGATGATAATTTAACTCGGAAAACTTGCTGATGAGTGGAGTGACACATGGAAAGAGTCTAGTGTTATCTATATTGCATCACCTTCTATTTTGTTGGTCCAGTGTGGGGTCATAGAGTTTGCTTATTATTATGTTATCAAGGCTTTACATTAGTCACACGTACTGCTCTTTCATTATCGTTTGTATCATCCGTTGGCCTCAACTTCCCTTTCGTTGGTACGAATGGGGGTCACAGTGTTCACTTGTGTTATCAAGATGTTGCTGCCTGTTCTTATTCTGAAGGATTTAGTAATTTGTGAATGAGTGTTTGGCCTTTGTCAGTAAATATGCCCTCTTTCATTCTTTGTATTCTGGATCATCCCTTTACTGATCCTTAGGTGGGAAAAAGAGGTAATAATGATGATGATGATGATGATGATGATGATCATAACATGGTTGCCTCACATTCTCCATATTGTGATAACCTGCTGCTCTTTCATTACCATTCTTATTTTGTATTGTATGGAGATCTGTTTACTAATATGCCACTTCTGTTGTGTTTTCATTTGTTCATTATTACAGATTCATTTACTCTTCATTTGTTCTTATTGGTCTTTCTCACAGTTTCATTCATTCTTCTTGTGCAACCATCAGATGACTCATGGCTTAGTGAGAAGCCTGATGGTTTCGCATAATCCAGGAAGACCATTCACTGTGTTGGGTGGAAACTAAAGAATGAGCAAAGAGATGTCTGGTAGCCCAGATGATGGTTTACTGATCTTTGCCTTCTTAAATATGTGTTGTTTTGAAGCTTTTGTAGTCATAGTATGTACCACTGTTACTTTTATTTTGCATTATAATTTTTAGTCCATTTTTTTATTTAGTAGCCTCCCATATTTTTTTTTTTATACCTATTCCACTTTTATGCTTTCTCTTTTTAAAGCCAGCTTCATACTATCATTTCAAGTTGAAGTAAGGTTAGATTGATGATGATGATGATGATTATGATGATTGAATGATGGCACAGATGGTTATAGCTTTCATTTTGTATCATTTCACTTTGAGTCTTCCATAGTTTCTGTATTCTAAATGACTGTGTGATTTTCAGTCTGTACCATTTGTTTTGTTTTTTCTTTTTTTCTTTTGTGTGTGTGTGTGTGTGTGTGTGTGTGTGTGTGTGTGTGTGTGTGTGTGTGTGAGGATGGTGCTTCAAGGAAAAGGAGGTCATTATTTAAAAGGGACAGAAGATCCCACAGGTTCTTTTGTCAAGCCCACTTTTCACAGGAATACGTAGACAAACAGTTTATTCTAAAGAGTTTGTTACCCATTATCCATGTAATGTTATCATAATATTATCATATCCTGTGTACAATTTTGCAGTTACTTTCCTGATCTCCAGTCACAGTGAGGGTTGATTTATCCATTTTTCAGATTAATTGGTTCAGTTTTCCTTCCTATTGGTTGTAGAAGCAGGATATTAGGTACTTATTTTCCCCAAGCTTATCATATCTCATCTGCAATCTGATAAGTGTGAGGGTAATTTTAAGTCATGTTTTCCTGGTTGAGTAAGAGTGGTACGTATGCTTTTTCTTGGTGTTATCGCTGTTTTTTATCACCTGTTTACAAAATGTTTTATTCTTTCAGTAATATGTTCCCCTAATATCTTCTAAATTTGTTTTTTGTTAGTGTGTCTTCTGTGTGGTAGGTGGGGGTGCTCACCATCCACACAGTCAATGTTGTGTTGCCCTTGGGTGTAGACTATTTTTTACAGCATAGGTGAACACTGTTTGTGTGCTAAATTTATCAGCCTGGAGGCTCTGGTTTGTTTTCTTATTTGTTTCTAAAGGCTCCAACATGCTTGCATGCGTCAACCTTGGTCACTGAATGGTGGTTTTCCATGCTGCTAGTCTCTAGCAGCTTCAGTTCATCATCCCTGAGATTACACTCTGTGACCTTGTCCCAGGCTTTTTTGGTCTGTCTCTTGCAACCCTGCTCTCAGTATTCACACCTCATATCCTCTGCACACACTTGTCCTCCTCCTTCCTCCCCACATGCCCAAAGCATCTCAGTCTACCACGTCTCATCTCAATATGAATACATTCAAGTCCCATCCTTCCTCTCAGTTTATCCCCTGGGGGTAGGGGGGTTTCAAGAATACTCCCTCAGTATCCCTGCTTGTCGTACAAGGCGACTAAAAGGGTTGATGGTGGGTTAGTGCCCCACCCCGTAAAAAGAACTAACTAAACAAGCGAATAAAGCGCCTCAGACCAGGACGGACCATACGTTGACGACTAAGGAATGGACAAAGGACATTCTGAGGGTGGGAACATGGAATGTGAGAGGAGTGAGTGATGAAGTGAAAGAGAGAGAGATTGTTCAGATGCTTGAGGATGCAAGAGTGGATATATGTGGATTGACTGAAACTAAATGGGAAGGTGAAAGGGTGAGAGAGTGGGAATATGCTTTAGGTATATGTGTGGTAGTTAATGAGAAAGAGAGGGCAAGAGAGGGAGTATGTCTGATGATAAGCAAGAAGTGGAAGGAGAATATAAGGGAGTATGAAACAGTGGGTGCAAGGATTGTATGGGCGAGGATGAAAGTAGGTATTCAAGCGTGGGCGATTGTATGTATGTATGCTCTGACAGTGGACCGAATGGCAAGAGTGAAAGATGAGTTTTGGGCGAGAGTAGAAGCATGTATGGACAAATTTGAGAGGAGCGAGAGAGTGCTTTTGATTGGAGACATGAATAACAAAGCAAAGTTGGGAATGTACGAGTGGATGAAGTGGTTGGTCAGTGGGGTGTGCCAGCTGACGTAGATGGGAATGGTAGTGCTTTGGTGGACATCTGTGCTGGTAAGGGGTTGGCAATAGCCAACACCTACTTTCGACATAAGATGATCCACCGGTATACATGGAGATTAATGAGAAGGATGGATGGTGAACTTGTTGAACGAAAGGCAGTGATAGACTACGTGTGTGTGGATGAGCGAATGAGAAGACAAGTGTTGGATGCAAGAGTGTGGAGAGGGTGGGGGAATGGAGTCTCGGACCATCACTTAGTGATGGCCAAGGTAAAGCTGCAAAGAAAATGGTTGAGGAGATGAAGGGGAAGACAGGAGGAAACAGCTCCTGTGGGAAGAGTGAAGAGTTTGCAAGATAGTGAGAAGATGGCAGAGTATAAGAGCTTAGTGGAAGAAAGATCGGGAAGGGGTGAGCTAGAGCAGATGGAAGGGGTGGAAGACGTATGTAAGATATTTACGGAAGAGATAAGGGCAGCGTGTGAGGTGGTTTGTGAAGTGAGGAGGAGATGCAAGGGTGTGCAAGGGACAGCATGGTGGAATGGTCAGGTGAAATGAGCTGTGGAACAAAAGAAGAAGGCATATAGTGAATGATTAGCGAGTAGAGGTAGGGGAGAAGGTGAGAGAGAGAGAAGAGAGAGGTATATGTGAGTAGGAGAAGGGAGGTAAAGAGACTGGTGAAGGAGAGTAAGAAGAAAGTGGATGAAGAGTTTGGGAGGAATCTGAGTGTGAAATGGAGGGAGAGTAAGAAATTGTTTTGGAAGGAGGTAAAGAAAGTCAGGCAGTTTGAAAGGGGAAATAGTAGGGGAGTGAAAGATAGGAATAATAGATTGTTGGTGGAGAAGAGAGAGAAATTGAGATGGAAGGAGCACTTTGAGGATTTGTTGAATGTGGAGAGTGAGAGCAGTGCGAGTATAAGTGGTTGGGGAATGGCTGCGAGAAGAAGAGGTGAGAGGAGGGAGGAAGAGATCAGTAGGACGGAAGTAGTGGAAGCAATGAAGAAGATCAAGTTGGGAAAGGCCCCAGGAATTGATGGAGTGTGTGGTGAAATGCTGAGATATGGGGGTGAGATTGTTGTGGAGTGGATATGGAAGTTGTGTAGATTGGCTTGGGAAGAGGGAAGGGTTCCAGAGGACTGGAAATCAGGTATAATTGTTCCTTTATGTAAAGGAAAAGGAGAGAGAGAAGTATGTGGTAACCATAGGGGTATTTGCCTTCTTAGTGTGACTGGTAAAATATATGGTAGAATACTCATTGATAGGGTTAGGCATATGACAGAGGAGCTAGTTGGAGAAGAACAAGGGGGATTTAGGAAGGGAAAAGGGTGTGTAGATCAGATATTTGTTCTAAGATGTTTAGTGGAGAAGTATCTAGAGAAGGGAAAGAAAGTGTATGCTGCCTTCATGGACTTGGAGAAAGCTTATGACAGAATAGATAGGCTAGGTATGTGGAAGGTATTAAGAATATATGGAGTGGATGGGAAATTGTTGAGTGCTGTGAAGAGTATGTACGAAGGAGCTAGGGCTATGGTGCGAGTGGATGGTGAGCTGAGTGAGTTCTTTGATCTCAATGTGGGACTGAAACAGGGTTGTGTGATGTCTCCATGGCTGTTTAATATATACATGGATGGGATTGTAAAGGAGGTGCAGGGTAGGGCAGTGGATGTAGGGGTGGCTCAAATGAATGAGGGTGAGATTTGGAAGATTCCGGTGTTGCTGTTTGCTGATGATACGGTATTGTTGAGTGAAGATAAATGGGCGTTGCAAGGTTTGGTGAATGGATTTGGGACAGTGTGTAGGAGGAGGAAGCTGAAAGTTAATGTAAACAAAAGTAAAGTTATGGTGTTTGAGAGGAATGAAGTCACAGAATGTACAGTGAGGTTGGATGGTGAGGATATGGAGAGTGTGAGTGCATTCAAGTACAGGTACTTGGGTAGTGTGATGAGTAAGGATGGAACTTTGGGGGATGAAGTGCGTGAAAGGGTATAGCAGGGAAGGAAGGTTGTTGGTTCACTGAAAGCAGTGTTGAGAAATAGGGAGGTGAGTATGGAAGTTAAGAAGTCACTGCATGATAGTATTGTGATCCCTACCCTGACGTATGGAAGCGAGGCGTAGACCTCTCAAGAGGGGAACAAGTCAAGAGTGAGAGCAGTGGAAATGAGTTACTTGAGAGGAGCATGTGGAGTGACATGGAGGGACAGGTTGACGAATGAAGAAGTGAAGGAACGTTGTGGGGTGGATGTGGATGTGGTTGAGAAGATTAGGAGAAATACACTGAGGTGGTTTGGACATGTGGAGAGAATGGAGAATGAAAGACTGACTAAGAGGGTGTATGTAGGTGAGGTGGAGGGAGGGAGAGGGAGGGGTAGACGGAGGATGAGGTGGAGGAATGGAGTTGAGAGGTATATGAGGGAGGGAGGGGTGAGTTGGGGGGAGGGTAGTCAAATGGTGGGTGACAGAGCGACTTGGAGGCGTTTTGTCTGTGGCCACCCTTTGCGAAAGTAGGGCGTTGGGCTATAGATAGATAGATAGATAGATAGACTATTGCATCCTAGCTCTCAGTATTCACACCTCATATCCTCTGCACACACTTTTCATCTTCCTTCCTCCCCACATGCCCAAAGCATCTCAGTCTACCTCTTCTCATCTCAATATGAATACATTCAAGTCCCAACCTTCCTCTCAGTTGTTCTTTCACAGTCATAACCCACACAGGCCTGTCATTTAAGGATGCACTACACATCCATCTGATCATTATCATCTCTGTATGTTTAAGCCTATGACTGTCCTCTTCCTCTGTTGCCCAGGTTTCACTTCCATATAGATTTGCACTCCTAACATGCTGTATATAAGAACCCCTTAGCACATAGGGAGAACCCTCTCATTGCCTTTTAAATCTTATGCCAGCTGTTCTCAAATATATCTTTTTAGCACAGAAAAGCATACTGCATAAAAAAGAAAAAAAAGAAAAAGAATAAAAGAAGACAGGTTCAAAACTGTCTTGTTGATGATTTTGGCTTAGAACTAAAAACTGATGCCAGTTTATACCAGGTATATGGCTTAGTTCAGAGAAATCCATTGTATCCTTAGGAGTAACCTCTTCCATTTTGTGATGTCTGTTGTAAATTGAAGTATTCTTACTTCCAGTGAGACTTTTAATAATCTTATTTTTTTTATATCTCCCTTGGTAAAGGGTTTTATCCTTTAAATCTGGTTAAGTGCCTCCCAGAGCTTGATAAAATTTACTCTTCAGTAGCCAGAACAAAAAAAGAAGGATATCATCATACTGATGGTGCTAAGATAAAACTAGGATTTTATCTATCAGTCAAATCCAAGTAGTAAAAGGGCTAACTAATCCCAAACTCTCTCCTTGTGATTTGAGAAACTCCTCCATGCCTTGCTGCCACCGTCAACTGCTATTGTCTACCCACTCCTAAATTCCCTTTGTCAAGTACAAGCAACCCCCATGTATGCTCCATAATACAGTATTACTTGATCCATACAAAATGGTACTGCAGACAGGAGAAAATTACAAATCAGCTGTGTAGGCACAGTCATGAGCAGAAGTTCACTGCCACTTCTCTTCTGTCTTTGGCAGTGGAAATTGTTACATGGACTGTTTTTATGTGATAACAATAGGAAGCGTGCAACGAAAGAGTATGAGAAGGTAGGATGCTCTGTAATTAGGGGAGGAATGAGAAATATGGAAGGCAGAACACAATGCTGGCAGGGAATTGTTAATGAACTTTTGCTTATTTGCTGTGCCAGTGGAACTAGAATAGGAATTATTTCTATAATTTTCTGTGAATTTAATGGAGAGAAAATATAAAAAAAGGCAACTTTTATTGAGAACTTATCATATTCCTCCACCTTTCTCTTCTAATTTTCCTCAGACCTCAGTAATCTTTGCTTATTTGTGTATTACACAGTCACCTCCAGACACTCCAACACAAGCACTGATGAAACACCTCAAAACTCATTTCACACTGCAATCAAAACACTATACTACGAGTCCCCTCCTGACGTGCGCTCATCAGAGGTATCTGTCCATAGAACTGATGAAGTTCATCTAGCTAGACTTAAGTCAAGACATCACCCAGCCCTCCTCAGTACTAGTGCAGATTAGGTTGGGTGGAATCACAGATGACATGCTTTCTTGTAGAATAGGCCCTCACAACTTAGGCCACATTATGTAGCACTGAACAACAGATGCCACAGTAAGATGCAGTGGCAAGATTAACAATGTAGGGAACTTGTGGAATGACGCCATGAGGCAGTTACTTACCTGCAGTCATTGGACCTGCTGGGCTGGGCATGACCAGGGTTGAACAACACAACACCAACAACAGGCACTTGCCATTATATAAGGCAGGGATCTCATCCAATATATCACACCTTTTCCATACATTCAGCAGTGTAAAGTAAGGCAAACTTTCATATCAGATTTATGGGTAGTAGTAGAACTTCAGTACTGGAGTCAGTTTTCTGTAGTACAATATACTGATTGAATCAGCTTTCTGATATATACTGTGTCGTGAATTCGCAAAATTGCGTTTTTATACAAATTCATGATGATGTATTATTATGGGAATGCAAGATCTATCTGTCAATCTATCTATCCGACTTTGAGTTATTTGTTTTACGGGGAGGGGCACTAACCCTCCACCAACCCACTTGTTGACACGTAGGGAGCACGTATGGTTTGGTTATATGGTTACCACCCAGCGTTGTAAATGGTTTCTTGGCTTACAGGAAACCATTTGGCTTGTCACTCAATGTAAAGCCACCTGAAAAGGAAAGAAAAGCAATAAGAAGTGACAGGAAAGATGAGAGAAATAGGAAGCGAGGAGGGCAGGCAGAGAAAAAGAATGGTGAAGGCTAAGGAAGAAGCAGGCAGCACTACATCAAGTGAGTGGATGATGATCGCCATCAGCTACCACAATGCATTAGTGCAAAACCCAGAAATATTCACTCAGCTAGCTGTCCCCACAGTGCCCCAATCGGATGCATGTCCTTGGCGCATTACTGAGTGATACTTCTGTGTATTTATCATTCCTCTGCCATGCCTCTTTAGCTGTTAAAGCTAAGCCACGCCTACTTCCGGTGATCATGTATTGCTTTGTGGCTGGCGTGAGAACATTAGTCAGTTGGTGTAGTGCTGCCACGGGAAGAGGATCTCAAGAACAGTGCTGAGCAGAGAAGACCTCATCTTGCAGCGTATCACTCAGTCTCTAGCAGTTCTATGACCCCAGCATCTCCCCACCGAATTGGTGATCGGCAACAGTAGATGTCAGCAGTGGACATTGCAGTGGCCTGAGTCTCTTTGCAGCCACGACTCCATTTTCTCCACTGACCAGTATTTTCTGTCTGTGTTTTCTTGCCTTAAGATGATTAAATAGTTGTCTGAGCTGAATGAGTGATTACTTATTAAGTTATCTTGTAACGTAAGAATTCATTTTGTTTGTAATTAATAAATTTACAGTTCTTTTCATTGGGCTTGATTAAATGTAAGAATCGTGTTTCATTTCTCCATATTGTGCCTACCTTAGTTTGCTACTGTTAATTTACACAAACTTCTTATATTAATCACAACTGGTAGTTTAACCAGTTCTTTCATATTAATTCATAAATCAGTTTGTGTCAGCCAGGAGTTAGCGCCACTAAGAATCTGTCTTTATTAGTATTAATTATCAGTTGTCAGGGGTAAGGACACTTTCTTAGAGGCCAACAATATCAGCAATTCGGCATTCGTGAGTGATTAGTCTCTGCTCTGTACTGTTGAGAAAGTTTATGAAATTCTCGTCTTTAGAGAATTGGCGAAGTAAGCCAGAATAAAGTAAAACTTACTACGTTGTTTCATAAGTCGATAGCCCTTGTGTCAGTGGTGACTTTCATTTTTTCTCTCATAAGTAGTGGAGATATAGTCAATATAATTCTTTTCCCACCATGACAACTGACGATTTATTTGCAATTCATCCACATTTCACTCCCCTTGACATACTGTCCTATGGAATTTATAGCAAAAAATAAAAAAATAAAAATAAAAATAAAGTAAAAAGAGTGACTTATAATGGGGGCTTATTGTACATGTGGGTGAAATGTGGACACTGCTGCCCTTTGCCTTCTCATGTGATTCTTCCCTAGTTTGGGAGCAATACTCACTCCCAGTGACAGGAAATGAGCATAGATGATCACTGTTTTTGTGATGCAGTAAGGGTCAGATGTGGGTGGCAGTGAAGTTGATAATGGGAGTAATAACAGTTAAGGTATGAACATTGGAAATAACTTATGACAATGATGAAATGGGAATCAGGGTTGGGTGATGATAGTGGTGTTGGTGATGAAGGTGACAGTGATGTGAGAATGTGAAATGGAAATGGGTGATGACGATGATGATGAAATGGGAGTCAAGGATGGTTGGTGATGGTGGTATGAAAAACAGGGATGGATGTTGATGGAATATGGAGTCACTCTAGTTTGTGTTTCAGCAATTGTAGGATTAACTTTGAGATTAGGCATCTGTCATTATCTAGAAGGTATAGTACAGTTAAGGGTCCTTGTTCAGGAATTTGCCTCACCTCATGACTCATTTTATGAAGTTATTCATGGATTTAGAGAAAGTGTATGATAGAATTGATAAGAAGGCTTTGTGGACAGTTTTGAGATTGTATGGAGTAGGTGGTAGGTTGTTAAAAGGAGTGAAAAGTTTTTATGTAAACAGTAGAGTGTGTGTAAGAATGGGAATTACTGTGAGTTATTGGTATCCTGTGAGAATGGGGCTGCAGCAGGGATGTGTGATGGCGCCTTGGCTGTTTAATATTTATATGGATGGTTTTGTAAGGGAGGTGAATATGAGAGTGTTAGATAGAGGTTTGAGTCTGGTGAATGCTGATGGTAGAGAGGGGTATCAGAATCAGCTGCTGTAGTAGTAGTAGTAGTAGTAGTAGTAGTAGTAGTTGTTCCATAGGCAGTCTGGCCGAACAGCCCCGAGTCCCTTAAGAAGGCCCTGGCCGAGACCGGGCTTTCCCACAGAGCTCTCAAAGAGTGTATGTTGTGTTGTTGGCGTACCCGATTGTGTGCAATGCAGTCTTCCATAATGTGCTTAATAGTATAGGGTGCTGTGTTACATCCTGGACAAGCATCAGCGACGGAGTCATCCAGCCTCTTCTGGTAGCTTAAGAGGCCTGGATGGTGCCCACATCTCAGCTTGGCCAGGTGGACCCTGTCCTCATGAGGGAGACAGGATTCAGAAGGGTGGATGTCAGGAGGACGTGCATGCAGCTTTGTGTTGTCTTTAAGTGACTGAATGGAGTGGCGAGTGATTTG
The DNA here is from genome assembly GCF_032717465.1 of Coenobita brevimanus. Classification (NCBI taxonomy): domain Eukaryota; kingdom Metazoa; phylum Arthropoda; class Malacostraca; order Decapoda; family Coenobitidae; genus Coenobita; species Coenobita brevimanus. Next base: position 32,357,777 of record NC_137063.1, on the reverse strand, counting down.
AGTGTGGATATGCTTCTGGAAGCTGGTCTGAGGTGGGTGGGGGGGGGGAGATGACAGTTTTTGTGTATGATATCGTGTGCTGGGTATTGTTTTGATGTTCCTTGGTGTGGGTGGATGTGCTATCATGTAATGTAGTGGATGTTGTGGGTTTGTGGAGGCTGTAGCAAGAAACTGGGTGCCTGTCATGTCTAGGTGATCCATGACTTTGAGGACTTTGGTTTCTTGATGTATGTGGTCTGTGGGTGTAATAGCTGTGCAGCCTGTGATTATTTTTAGGGCCTTGTTCTGTATGGTCTGTAGAGTGTTGTAGTGTGTTTTGGTGAGGTTAGGAGCCCAGGCAGGGCTTGCATAATTCATCACTGAACGTATGTATTGTTTGTATACTGTGGTGGTGGTTTCTTTGTTGTGTCCGAATGTTGTATGGGCACGTGACCTCAAAGCATTGAGTCTTGGTGTTATTTCATTTTTAATGTTTGTGATGTGTTGTTTAAATGACATTAATGTATGTTACACCAAGGATTTTTGTGTGTGTGTGTGTGTGTGTGGTAGGGGAGCGTTGTTTATGGTGAGGTGTGGAATGTGACTGTGTTCTGCTGTCCAGTTTGTAAGAAGGGTCACTGTAGATTTGGCTGGGGCTATTTTGAGCCTGTTTGTGCTGAACCATTCATGTAATGTGTTGAGGTAAGGTTGGAGGATGTGTGCAGCTGTGTTTGCATTTTGGTGCATACATGTAAGTGTTATATCGTCTGCATAGGAAGCTATGTGTATCTGTGGTGTGTGGGGTGTGGGTATGTAGTGCATGTGTAGGTTAAAGAGTGTAGGGGACAAAACAGATCCTAGGGGGATGCCATTTGTGAAGTTTCTGATGTTGGAAGACTGACCGGAATGTTACATGTGCACATTTGCCTGCTAATTAGTTTGCCAACCATCTTTTTGTGTTATTGTGCATGTTTGTGTTGAGTATTTTGTTTGCGAGGTTGTGGTGGGGGATGGCATCAAAAGCTTTGCTGATGTCTTGTGTGACTAGGAGTGTTCTGTGTGGTGGCCTAGCTGAATTCATGCCATCGAAAACTCTTTGTATAAGGTCTGCAAGAAGGGTGTTTGTGGAGTGTAGTGGCCTAAAGCCATGTTGTGATTGGGCTAGGGGAATGTGAGGTGTGACTAGTTGTAGTACTAGTCGTTCAGTGACTTAAGAGGGGGTGCAGAGGAGTGTGATGGGGCAGTGTGAGGAAGGTAATGTGGGGTCTTTGATGGGTTTAGGGATAGTGATGATAATGCCATGCTTCCAGATGTTGGGTATTATGTTGTGTGAGTAGCTGTAGTTTGATATGTTGGTAGGTTCTTGGATGCCTTTTGGTCCAAGGTGTTTAAGGTGACTGTTGCTTATGTTGTCTGGTCCACAAGCAGATGAGTGCTTAAGGTTGCTAATGATGTGCTTCGTCTGGTTGTAAGTGAAAGATGTGTAGTCTGGGTCTGTGGGGAACTGTCTCTTGCGTTGTATGATACATTGGTCTTCGGGATGGGGGTTTAGATGGCTGACTTGTGAAAAGTGATTGATGAGAGTGTTTGCTTGTTGTTTGTTTGAAGGTATGGTGTCTGTTGTTGTGATGGCAGCATGTGAGTGTGTAGTGTTGCTGTTGGAGAGTGTGATGCTGTTTAGTGTTTTGTAGAGTTTACTGGTGTTTGTTTTGTGGTCATGTGTTTTGAGATAATTATTCCAGTTTAGTGTTTTCTGTTCTAATATTTTATTGTTTATTTGGGTGTTGAGTTCTTGTATTTTTTGTACGGTGTCTTGTGTATGGTGTGTTGGGAAGTGTCGCAGTGTGTCCCGTTGACTGATGAGACCTTGAATTTCTGGTGTGAAGTTGGGGTTGTCTCTCTGTTGCCTCCAGGGATATGTCTTTTTTCTGCGTTTTGTACAATTGTATTGAAAGTGTGCACAGCAATGTTGGTGTTTGTGATGGATGTACTGTTTAGTGTTTCACAATGTTGTTCTGTTTCAGTTGCAAAGGCTTCCCAGTTGGCTCTCATATAATTAGTGTACATGTGTCTGTGGCCAGCTGGGGTGATTCTGGTTATGGTAGTGATGATGATTGGGAGGTGATCAGAACCTTGGGTTTTGACCACTCTCCAGAATGTAGTGGGGGCGAGGTTTGGGGAGCAGAACGTGATGTCTGGGGATGATGGGAGGAAGAGAGCTTGGTGAGTGATATGGGTATGTTGATCTAGATTGTTCAGTGTGAAAAGATGATCCATCTGGGATTGTAATGCCAGCTGTCTGTCTGTGTCAGGGTTGTTGACATGCCAAGCCAACAGCTTGGCATTGAAATCACCACCCAGGATGATGATGGGTATGTTAGTGATGTGGTGTATCTGTGGAGAGTAATTTGTGGTACTGTGGGGGATGATTGAGGAGGAATGTATGTGTTAGTGATTGTTATGTGTGATTTGTTACCAGTGCATATTTTAATTGATTGTATTTCTGTTGTGGTGTCTTGTGGGAGGAGAAATGACTTTGTGTGTGCACTGGTATCTGCAAAGTTGATGGATTTGTGTACCAGGATGATGAGTCCACCGCCACTGCTGTTGGCCCGGTCTTGTCGAATGGTGGTGAAGTTATGAAATGTTGGTGTTTTCTGTGCTCTGTGTAGTTTTGTTTCTTGTAAGATGGCAATGGGTATGTTCTGTTGTTTGATGAATTGTGTGAGTTCTTGTTTTTTGGTGTTTATGCCATCTGTATTTAACTGAAGGATGTTTATGTTGTGTGTGCGATGTGTGTTGGCTGCTGCAGTACGGGGAGGAGGTGGTGGTGTGGGTGGAGGGGAAGGGGTAGGAGGAGGTTGTGATGGAGGTAAGGGTTGGGGTGGATTAGGATGGGTTGGAATGGGAGGAGTTGGGGGATTGGATGGTGTGGGAAGGATCGGTAGGTTTGGCTGTGGAGATGTGAAGGAAGTAGGAGTAGGGGTGGTGGGGGGAAGGAGCAAGTCCAGGTGTTTGTGTAATGTTTTCTGGATGCAAGTGTTGTGCAGGTGTAATGGGTTCAGTTCTTGCAGGAATTGCACTGAACTGAACCCTTTGTCTGTCGGTGTGACGTGATAGGTTTTGAGCTTGTTGGACATATGTATTTGTTGGTGGGTCCTGTATTGCTCTGTGTCCCCAGCTAGAAGAAGTCATTGAGAAATGACTGCGATGGAGTCATTTCTCGGTGTAGAAAAAACGGTGTTGTTGTGTTTGCTGTGCTGGGAGATGTGGTATTTGCCCGGGTGACCGCAGCCACTCCCAGGTGCTCGGGCCCCGTGAGGGGCCGGGGGGGAGGGGGGGGGGTTTGCAGATGATACTGATACTGCACTGGTGCCTGATTTGGAGGAGAGATTGAGACTGCTGGTAGAGGAGTTTGGAAGGGTGTGAAAGGAGGAAATTGAGAGTGAATGAAAATAAGAGTAAAGTGATGAAGTGTACGAGGTTGGTAGATGGTAGGAGGATGAATGTAAATTTGAACGGTGAGTTGCTTGAGGAGGTAGAGTGTTTTAAGTATTTTGAGTCACATGTTCCTGTGGATGGAAGAAAAGAGTAGTGTTGAAGTTTAGAATGAATGAAGCAGGAAAGGTGCTGGGAGGATTTTATTTATTTTTTTTAATGCAAGGAAGAAGGAACCAAAGGCCAGGAGCCTGCAAACCATTCCCTCCTGGAAAAAACAAAACAATACAAAAGAGAGCCAGATTCAAGATGTGTTCATTTCAAGATGCCTGGACACACTGCATTTGAAAGACTGGAGATCATAGGAAGTAGGAAATACAGGCAGAAGGAGACAGTTCCAGAGTTGACGTGTTGCATAAATGGAAGACTGGGAGTAACGGTTTACTCTTGCATTAGAGAGTTGGACAGAAAAGGGATGAGAGTTTGTTGCTAGACGGGTGCTACATGCCCACCGTAGAGGCTGAGGGATGCGAGCAGACAGTTCAGAGGAGAGTGACCATTGAAGTAGCGATAGAAAAGAGATAAAGATGCAACAATGCCGCGAAGAGACAGGCGATGAAGGGAGCCAGTAAAAGGAGGAGAGTTTATGAGACAAAAATGCTTTGACTCCACTTTGTTGAGAAGAGCAGTATGTGGGGAGCCTCTCCACACATGAGAATTATACTCTACACAGGAGCGAATAAAACCCGTGTATAAAGTCAACAACTGTGCAGGGATAAAGAGGGTATGGAGTTGGCTTAGCACACCTAATCTCTTGGAAGCAGATTTTACAAGAGGTGTAATATGATCTTTCCAAGATAAGTCCTGAGAGATTGAATGTAATGGATGTAAAGAGAAGGCTGTACAGTATGAGGGAGTAGTGGTACTGATTGCATTATATGGGGCTGAAATGTGGAATAAAGGAGTGGCAGAGAGGAAGAGATTGAATGTAATGGAGATGAGGTGTCTGAGGAGTATGTGTGGAGTGATGTGTATGGATCATGTGAGAAATGATGAAGTTTGAAGGAGAACTGGAGTTAAGTGAGAAATGGCTGATCAAGTTGAGCAGAGAGTGTTGCGGTGGTTTGGGTATATGGAGAGAGTGGATGAAGAGTGATTGGTGAAAAAAAATAACTGGATCTGATGTGAAAGGTGTAAAGCTGAGAGGATCATGAATAGGATAGATGGACAGTATGAAAAGTGTGTTAAAGGTGAGAGGGATGTCTATAGAGCAAGGAAGAGTGGCTGCATGTGATAGGGATGAATCTAGAGAAATTGTGAATGTGTAAATGGTGATGCAGCCCCAGCAGGATGTTCTCTCAAATCTGATCTGATTAGCTGATTGGGTCAGGTGGGGGGAAAAGGATGGGTCCATTATGATGTGGCAGGGGTAAACCAGCTCTGCTGTTGGGCCCTGCTGTGGATGTCGTTGGATTGCACTGTACAGTTGACACCTGTGCAGTGTGGAGTGGTCCCTTCTCCCCCTAGAGGTTAAGGTACGAGTAAATGTGTGTGTGTGGATGAGTAATTTTCTGAGTGTGTCATCCTGTCTTGACTACCTCCCTAGAGGGGAAAAGCTTAGATATACGTTTGTATGTATTCTCACTGTAACCCATTATTGTAGTTTCTTTCTCATCTTCCCTTTGTTTGCATAATCATCATCATCATAACCCAGTTTCCCTCTCATTATCTTTTCACATTATTAAATCATCATCATAATCACTATCATATTCCCACTCATTTCCTGGCCTTCATTTAATTAACGTACATAATTATCACCATCAGTAATGCAGCATTAGCATCCTATCCCAGTTTCACATTCATTTTGCTGCATTATCAAAACTACAGTACTCTGTTTTATGATTTAAATGATCCAAATCTTCCCTTTTGATGACTTGACCTACCTTAACCCGATTTAACCTTTCCTAACCTGTCTATGGTGACCAAACCTAACTTGGCCTAATGTTACATTTCCTGGGATGACTTATTCTAATGACCTAATCTTACCATTCCCATGATAACCTGATCTGATATGGCCTAACTCTACCTTTACTATGATGACCTGACCAAACCTGGTCTAACCTTATAATTATTTCCTGTGATGTCCTAGCATGACTTGACCTTTCTTATGATGACTTAATTTAGCCTGGTCTAACCTGACATTTCATATGATGACCTAGCCTAACCTTATTCCACCTTTGATGATGTAGCCTGACTTACCTTAACCTAGCCTAACCTTACCTTTCATGAGTTTCTAACCTGAGAGCCTAACCAGGCCTAACCCTACCCACCATATGTTGACCTAACCAAACATATCTTGATTAAACCAGAACTAAATTAATCTGAGTTGAACTAATGTAACCTTACCAGAACTAAAGTACCCTAATTATAACTAAACTAACCAGAATGACTGAGATGTAACAACCAAAGCATAATGTCCTTATGTTGGCCACAGGAGAGTGTGGTGGGTCGTAGTCATGGTGGAGGCAGTGGGAGTAGCCTTAGCAGTGAGGAGACAGCATATGCTAGGGTGGTGAAGCAGTATAACCAGGAAGTGCTACAAGGAGGCATCAGGCCAAATCTAGCTCAGTTGCTCACGACTGCAGCGGAGACCATGGGGGATCAGGTGAGCACAGCATGTTTTTTGTATTGTTTTCCCAGCCTGACAAGGATCCCTAACCCCTCTTTGCTTGATTGATGGTAAGTGCAGTCAGACTGGAGGGTTAGTGTGACTAGCAACCAAGGAAACTCACACCTATAATTTAACGAAAGTTACTAACTTTCATGCCACTGCTATTTAGTACTTAGGGGGAGGTCGAGGATGGGATGGAGTGGAGAGGTATATGAGAGAGGGTTGTGTGAGTTGGGGGGAGGACAGTGAAATGGCGGGGGACAGGGTGATATGGAGGCGTTTTGTTTGTGATTACCCCATACAGGATTAAGGTGTCTGGCAGTAGATAGATAGTAGATAGTTCAGGAAGTGGCCCACTTCCCTCACTGCCTCATCCCACCTTTCCCCACTTCATTCTGTTGATGTGTCTGCTACTTCTATGCTTTCCATTACATATATCTGGTTCCTACTCATCTTTTTTGATGGGGGGGGGGAGGGGAATATGAGTAGGATGATGGCTTACCCACCACCTTCAATAACTGACCCCACTTAACCCACTTCTTTCTGTTGGTGCATTTTCAGCTAATAGGCCTCCATTTACTTATATGTGGATCCTACCCACCCCATTTTTTTCATATGAATTTGGGCAATGATGGTGCTGACTTACCTGCATCATTTGCTCACTCCCCAAATTTTCCAACTCCCGTCATTGTTTCTTCTATGTACATACTGTACCTATTTCTGCATCCTACCTTTGCTATTCTGACACAGATACAAACATGAAAAAAAGCACCAGACACTGGCATACCAACCCGTTATCTGATAGACAAGCACATATTACGCTTCAGGAAAAGACATCACGAACAGGAAACTTTTCTAAGGAAGTTCCACAGGGTTAAGTTCTTTCGCCCACACTCTTTAGCCTGTAGTTACATGAATGACATTCCTACACCCCAGCTGCCCTTAAACGTTACCTCATATGCATATGACATTACCATAACAATCTCATACACAGCCTGCACACTACAACCAAACAATCTCAACACACTTCAGGCATGGGTTGAGGACAACAGGCTTACATTTACTCCATTCAGATCCTCCACCACCACACTCATCACCAACGTGAGCACAAGTACTCCCAAAACATCATACATAAAAAAATATTGTACTTTTGCCACTTACCCCCTCCACACACTTGTGCCACACACCTATGTACTCACTTCACACGCAGGGCAATACAACACCCTCGATCAGAACACTATGTTACAAGCCTTCCTCCTGACATCCTTTCTTCAGAGGTGCCCATAACCCTCATCTTTCAGGTCACAAGGTATCACGTGATGATGGGTTCTAGACTCATTGGGACATGACGTATCATGCAATCACTCCTGCACTGTAGCTTGAAGAGGCCACTTGTATCTCATTGCAGTCAGTTGAGTGCATATTGGGAAGCATCAGTCACATGCTTGCCTTTGTACTGGTAAATTTACAAAGTGGCAACATTCAGTTCCTTGCCTGAATGCCCCCCCCCCCCCCCCAACAACAACAACAACAATGCCCTCAAGAAAGGGGCTTAGTGATAATGCTATAAGGTGTAAATTGGACATATTAGTCTTTCTGTTATGGAGCCATAAGCCATCATCAGCAGATGAGACATATGTGGAGAACATGACTCCCCTTCTTTAGTACGATGCCTTTCCTGGAGAAAAGTGATTCCCCCCCCCCCCACAGTGTAAGTAGTGTAAAACAGTGATGTTTGTATGTAGTTTACAACAGTAACGTTAGAAAATATTGTGCGCAAGTGACCTGCAAGTAGCAGGTGATGTGCAAAATGTCAGCATCAGTGATATGTTTGATACAGCACATACAAAGTGCTGCCCAAAAGTTCCAGTAAGTTGAATGTTGTAGGAAAATAAGTTACTTTACCTCCTAGTTCTCACTGTCAACTTCGAAATAGTCCCCTTGGGCATGTATACAGTGGTCCTGGCATTTTTTCCATGAGTCCATGCATCCTTGGAAGGCTTCAGGCGTGACGGTCATGAGCACCTCCTGTGATTCTTCCTGGATCTCCTCAATCAAGTCAATCGACACCCTTTCAGTCGCAATTTTAGCTTGTGAAACTGGAAAAAGTCACAGGGGGCAAAGTCAGGTGAATAGGGTGGGTGGGGAATGACTACCATGTTAGTGGAAGCCAGGAACTGCCAGACAACAGTTGATGTGGTGGTGGGGATATTGTCATGATGCAGGACCCAGTCCTTGTTCTTCCACTGTTCTGGACGTTTGCAGCAGATGTTCTCCCTCAGACACTGCAAAACTTCACAGTAAAACTTTCTGTTGACAGATTGACTGGATGGGACAAATTCCTTGTAAACAATCCCTTGGATATTGAAGAAAATGATTAGCATCGACTTGACATTGCCGCGCCATTAGTCCGTCATTGCAAAATCACCAACCCACCTACACACCATGTTAGAATAGCAAGCGTAGCTCAACAACACGTCTGCTCATGGACATGGCTGGGGCCACACTGATGTGCAAGAGGTGCTGCTGACTCCTCCTAGTGGCAAAAGGCAAAACTGCAAACAGTTGGCTCTCTCTGTTCAAATTACTGGAACTTTTGGGTAGCACCTCGTATTTACGTCAGTGAAGTGTATATCTGCCCTTTCTTCTCTTCCTTCCTTCCTCTTCCGTCTTTCTTTCCTTCATTCTTTCCTCTTCCTTCTGCCAATGGGCAGTGCCACACTGAGTGACAAGCCAAATGGTTTCCTGTGCAGCAGGAAAGCATTTACTGTGCTGCGTGGTAACCATATAACCAAATTATGATGCCTTGTTATTTAGTGGGTAATTAAGGCGCTCTAATCGGATTGAGCCTGTGTAGGTTCATATCCAGGGGGTGGTTGGGGTATATCGCTCATGTAATTCCACTCAGGGATGAGTGAAGCTGGTCACGCTCATCTTAAATGTCAGGACCAACTTGCCTAGCCCCAGGCATCTACACAGCTCATGGGGTGACATGGGATTGGATGATGGATGGATGGATGGTCACGTGTGTACATAGTACAGTAATACCCCGATATACCATACCCCGGCTTAGTGATGGGAGTACAAATTCCACTAAACCCTGTTACATGATGGCCATTCCCTGGGTTAACGATGGGCCCTCAGACGTCACATCCACAGGCGATAGGCCGAAGTTTTGAATCATGCACATTCTCGCAGCCAGCTGACCCCGCCCGCCTCCCAGGACGCGCAGAAACACTCGCACAGACCCACAGCCATCGATTACCCTACGCTTATCCATATCGTTCTTCTCGCACTGGCCACCTCAGAGTTAGGAACTCTCTTACGCCCACCCATCCTGCATCATGTTGCACCACCAACATTAAACAAGCCGCTGTTTTAGTGCATCGTAACTGAGTACGACCAGTGCCATGAGTAGAACAGTGATACTAATCGTGTGTGGAGTGCAATTTTGTATGAATTTTAGCATAAATAAGTGTGATCATGTCTGGTAAGGGTTCTGCATGCGGTGGGGCTAGTGGTGGTGCTAGTGGAGACCCTAGTCAGGGTGGTAAGTAGCCTGCAAGTGTTGGTGCTGGTGATGTTCCCACAAAGCGTGTGCTTAAGACTGCGTCACTAGAGGTACAGCTAGATATTCATAAGTGCCACAACAAAGGTGAAGGTGTGTGTGCTATTGCTTCAGCTCTCCACCTGGCCCAGTCGACTGTCTCCACCATCATCAAGGAGAAGGAAGCCATTAAGGCTGCTGGTGGGGAGGTTGCAACCTTATCCGCCTCCCATGTCAACCGCCAGTGAGAGCTTGCGATGGAGGAGCTAGAGCAGATGCTGCTTACGTGGGTGGAGGATCAGAATCGGCGGAAGACACCCATGAGCCAAGCAATTATATGCACTAAGGTTCTCTCGCTATGGGAGGAAATCAAGGTGAGGCGGGATCTTGATGCTAGCAAGACCTTCAAGGCTAGCCATGGGTGGTTTAGCTGGTTCAAGAAGCAAGCTAATCTCCACCACGTAAAGATGTACGGTGAGGTGGCAAGTGCAGATACAGCGGCGGCGGCAGTGTTTCCTGGCAAACTGAAATGCATCATCGCAGAGAGTGGCTACAGTGCGAAGCAGGTTTTGAAATTTGATGAGACTGGGCTCTTTTGGAAGAGAATGTCCCCAGAGACATTCCTTGCAACAGAGGAAAAGTCTACGCCAGGGGTCAAGGCCTCGAAGGACTGGCTTACACTCCTGCTGGGGGACAACGCTGAGGGTGACCTCAGGTTGAAGCCACTCCTTGTCTACCACTCTGAGAACCTCAGGACTCTGGTGGGGTATGTTAAAGAGAACCTTGGGGTGATTTGGATGTCAAACCAGCAAGTCTGGCTGACTTCCAATATCTGTTCGTCATATCCACGTGTACCTCTCTTGTGTCCTGAAGAGGTATGCCTCGCGGGAGAATTTGGCGATCAGATTTCTCATGATAGTAGACAACGCGCCTAGCCACCCTTCTGCGATGAAGGAATGGGCAAGCAACATAGAGGTGCTGTTCCAGCCCCCCTCCCCCACCACCACCACCACACCACATCCTTGTTGCAACCCATGGACCAAGGGGTGATTGCTGCATTCATAGCATACTATCTCTGCTGCACTGTGCAGCAGTTGGTAAGGGCCTGTGAGAATGACAATAAGACAACAGTGCAGCAGTTCAAGAATGGTTACAATATTTGCCATGCCCTAGAGAACATCACTGTAGCATGGCATGAAGTTAGCCAGCCCACCATGAATGGTGTGGGGTGGAAGCTGTGGCCAGAGTGCGTGCACACATACACTGGCTTACCCGAGGGTGTGCAAGCTCCGCCGGTGCAGTGTGTGTGGCAGGACATAGTGGAATTGTCTCACGAGGTGGGCTTCGGGGAGGTCGATGAGGATGATGTGAAGGAGGTTCTCGAAAGCCACAGGGAGGAGTTCAGCAACAAGGAGCTCCTCAATACGGAGATTAAGCGAGCGCACCAAGAGGCACGGGTGGAGGAGGTCGACCCTGAAGTCTATGCCCTCAGTATTACAATTCTGAAGGAGATGTTAACGAAGCTGGATGAAATAATTGCACTGATGCGCAGACATGACCCTCTCCCAGGACGAAGCAAGGACACCACTAATCAACTGGAGGAGGGAATGCAGGTGTACAGGACAATGCGTGAGGAAAAGAAGAGGGTGGCCAGGCAGACAGCAATCACTGCCTTCTTCAAACAGGCCCCCACCATGCTAGCAAGCCACAAAGGATCTCCCCAGCCCTTGACAAGCAGAGCATCTCCCCAGCCTTCAACCAGCAGAACATCTCCCCAGCCTTCAACCAGCAGGGCATTTCCCCAGCCTTCAACCAGCAGAGCATCTCCCCTGCCATTGACCAACAGAGAAACACCCAGGGTCTCCTCCTGCCGAGGACATGCTCGGCTCGTAGTGCTGGACCTAACCTCCAGCCGATCCTCGTCTCCAGTATCACCTGTGTTTCCACTAAGGCACTCCGCCACTCCATTGCTGCCTTCCTTGCCCCAGCCTCCATCTCCCTCACCACTTTGGCCACTGTCTCTGTCTCCCTCACCACGACATAAGCCTCTGCATCTGACTCCATCGCTACCTCATCAGTCATCGCAACAATCTCCCTTGCCACCTCACCGGTCATCGCAACTTTCTCCCTCACCATCTTCTCTGTCACTGCATTGCACTCCATCGCCATCCCCAGAGCCATCACATTGCACCTCATCACCACTGCCTAAGCCATCACATGGCACCCCATCGCCACCACCTGAGCCATCGCATCACACCCCATCGCCACCACCTGCCTCATCACATCGCACTCCATTGCGACCTCAAGAGCCAGTGCATCAGTCTCCCACTATGATCACTCCACCTCGCCAGGCTTCCCCTCCCTCTGACCATCCCTTAGAGATGGGGTTTGAGGGCTTTGAGGAGGAGGATTGAGTGGTATGGAGCACCACATATCCCCTAACCTTTGGGGGGATAGCAAGGATGATGACCAGGACCGGACATGGACTTACAAGAAGTAAGTGATGAGAGGTGTTTGATAATTTCAAACCTATTCCTTATGATTTCTGGCTCTATTTGTTGGTTTCAGTGAGTTATTTACAGGTGTTAGGCTTAGGTTAGCTTCCTTTACAGCTGTTAGGCCATTTAGTTTGGCTTTAAATTTGTTTTTGGGCTCATTTGGGTGAGTTTGGGGCTTGGTTTGGGGGGAAACCATGGGTTGGTAAATGCTCCACATTATTTTACATGTTAAAAGTACCTTGATATAAAATACCCCGCCTAACGATGAGGTTTTACCTAACCAGTTATGTCGTTAAACTGGGGTATGCATGTATAGCCATTTGTAAATATTTACTTGTAGAATAATAAGACTTGCATTTATGTAGATAAGCGATTTCTTCAATAATTAGCATGAATGGAAGATAAATCTATCTATCTATCTATTGCCAGACGCCTCAATCCCGTTTGGGGTGGCCACAAACAAATCGCCTCCAAGTCGCCCTGTCCCCCGCCATTTCACTGCCCTGCTCCCAACTCACACCCCCCTCTCTCATATACCTCCCCACCCCATCCCTCCATCTCATCCTTGGCCTCCCCCTCCCTCTTCCTCCCTCCACCTCATTCACATACACTCTCTTCGTCAGTCTTTCACCCTCCATCCTCTCCACATGGCCAAACCACCTCAGTGTGTTCCTCATAACGCTTCCTATCACATCCACATCCACACCACAACGCTCCTTTATATCCTCATTCGTCAGCCTGTCTCTCCACGTGACTCCACAGGCTCCTCTTAAATAACTCATTTCCACTGCTCTCACTCTTGACTTGTGTCCTTCCAACAACGTCCAAGCTTCACTTCTGTACGTTAGAGTTGGTATCACAATACTGTCATGTAGTAACTTTTTCACTTCCATGCTCACTTCCCTGATTCTCATCACTGCTTTCAAAGAACCAGCAACCTTCCTTCCCTGCTGTACCCTTTCAAGCACTTCACCCGCCAAACCTCCATCCTTACTCATCACTCTACCCAAATACTTAAACGTACTCACATTTTCCAATTCCTCACCATCCAACCTCGCTGTACATTCACTAACTTTATCTCTCTCAAAGACCATCACTTTACTCTTCCCTACATTCACCTCTAGGTTCCGTTTCTTACACACTCTCTCAAACTCATCCACCAAGCCTTGCAGCTCCCCTTCTTCTTCACTCAACAACACAGTATCATCTGCAAACAACAGTACAAGGAGTTTCCAAACACTATCCTCTTTCACCAGGGCCACTCCAACATCCACTACCCTACCTTGTACCTCTTTTATTACCCCATCCATGTACAGATTACCAGCCCTTGCAACTGTGTAATAACAGATTAATAGAAAAATAAATGTTTAGCTCAGTTAGCGATAAGTGCACTAAGTTATAATAGTGAAATGAGGTTAAAAAAAATTACGACAGTGACGTGTATACATTATAGAAAATACGTGACTGTTCATGTGTTATTTGCATAGTGTAAGAAATAAGAATAAGAGATTTTTAAAAAGTAAGTGTTCAACACAGTAAGTGATATGTGCAGTGTTATGTCACCATCATCATCTGGACCTCCTTTCCCACCTTAGGGCGGAGTGAAGAGTAGTAGCGTCTAAACAGCCAAAGTTTGCCCAGTTCAATGGGCCACGTTTCCATTCAGTCATCATTCAAGCTCACAGAATCCTGGCTCCATCTGTTAGGTCAAAAGGTTTCACCTCAAGCTGTAGCTTCGTATATACCTATCCGATAAAGTCAATCTGAACGCTGTTACATTAAAATGGGGTGCCAGATCCCTGGTCATGCTCTTCTCCATACAAAATTCATCCAGCCAGCTCAGTCTCTTGTCAGTCCCTTACCCTCACCATACTCTTCCTAACACACTCGTCCACCATATCTCTCCACCTTCTTCATGGCCTACCACGCCTCCTCCCTCCATCAGATTTGCTCAGATATACAATTTTCACCACTCTTTTGTCATCCATTCTGTCCACATTACCATATCATCTTGGTACACTCTCTTCGATTCTGGTGTCCACGTAGAATTATTAACAACCCTGCCATTACAAATAAACTGCCTCCCTTACAAGTAAGAAGGAATGTTGCCTCCCTTTCATTATTTTACAGATATTTTTATGGCAAATGCTCAGACGAAGTTGCGTCCATGGTGCCACCTATCCATGCCTTCCCTCGTGCCACACAGGCATCTGGTAGCGTTCATGACTGGAATGTCACTCAGCCATATTGCAGAACTTCTGCCTATCAGAATTCTTTCATTCCCCGAACTGCATGTCTCTGGAACTCACTTCCCCAGAGTTGCTTTCCTCCAAATTTCAACCCACAGCTGTTTAAATCTAACTGTTACAGATATTTTATTAACAAGAGGACACCAGTAATCTGGTGTATGGATTATTTTTGTTTTTTACTTGTTTTTCCTTCCTCCGTTCTGTTATTTTAAAAAATATATACTGTACAGTATATACAGTGCTCGTCAGAAGTATGGGGCGCCCTGCGTCCCTCCTGAGAAACAAACCTTTCAACATTGAAAAAACATATAAATAATGCATTTTATTTACCTTTAGTGCTTCGTAGGGTATCCTTTACCCTTCTTCACGGACCTGAGACGTCTTGGAAGTGAAAGGGCGAGGCTCCTGAGGTGCTGGAGGGGTATTTTGTCCCAGGAGTCACGAATGGCGGCTTCCAGCTTAGGCAGAGAGCTCACGTCCTTCCCTTGGAGACTCTTCTTTACGAGGTACCAGAGGTTTTCAGTCAGGTTGAGGTCTGGGCTATTTCCTGGCCAGTCTGTCATGAATGATACCTCGCAGTCACGAAGCCAATTGGTGACCGATTTGGCCTTGTGAGCAGGTGCACCGTCCTGCTGAAACACTCGTGCACCTGTTAGCTCGAAGGAGTTTGGTAAATGATCACACAGAAGCTCCAGGTAAACATCCTGATTCACTCTGAGGTTCTTGGGAAGTACAACAAGCTTCCCCAAACCCTTCCCTGAAAAACAACCCCATACCATGAGTGAATCATGATGTTTAACTGTGCTTTCTACATACCGTGGGTCAAGTGGGTCACTACCTTTGCGTGCTCCTCTGTTACAGGTAACACTAAACGTTGCCTCATCAGACCACAACACTGACAACCATTGCTCCTCACCCCAATTTAGATATTTATTAGCAAAGGCAAGCCTACGAATTCTCTGGCTGCTAGAGAGAAGAGGCTTTTTCACAGGCCTGTGACTTGTGTAACCAAGCTCATGCACCCTACGAGACACTGTTCTCACTGACACCTCACCAAACACTTCTGGGTTGCTCTCCTTAGTTTTCCTTGCACTCACACAAGGATTAAACTCCACTGCACGTTTTAAAACATTAACAGACCTTGGGGAAGTTTTCCTAGGCCTACCAGACCTCGGTTTCTTTGTGGGAAGTTCACCACTGTTTTCCTCCCGAAACCGCGCACACCAACGACGCACTGTCGATCGTGCCACACCAACCAATTCACTAATTTCCTTTGTCTGGTGGCCTGCCTCCTTTAGAGCAATGATCTGGGATATGATTTCACTCGATAGTTCACGGGTAGGTGCCATAACAAAGTTTTGAAGGCCAAAACACTGCGGGACACTCGGTAAAAAATGGCGCAATTTGAGAGGGACACTCGGCGGAGTTCCTCTCTCTCAGGCAGCCCGTGGGCGACTGAGGCGGGAACCAACCAGCGCGTCGGAAGGCCTCAGGCTACCGTGACGTCATGCTCGGAGCTCAAACTTGTGGCTCAATTCTTACCCCCAAAAATGGGTGATTCTTTTTGGGCCATAAGTATTGCGCGCCCGGCGGACAACGCTGAATACTTCTGACGAGCACTGTATATATTCCTCACTCCACATCTTTCACGAATCACATTATTCCGTATCCTATCCTATGCAGTGTTATGATAGTGAAATAAGGCAAAAAAGGATTATTACAGTGCCATGTATATATTTTACAACAGAGATATTTGTATGTGATATTTGTAAATGTTTTTTCTAGGAAAAATATGCTGTACATATAAGTGGATAAGTGATTTCTTCATTAAAGAGTGTGGATAGAAAGTAAATGCCTTTTATATGTTATTTTCTGAAAGAAAGCTATAAGGAAGCTTTCTGAAAGGAGGCTATAAGAGAAAAAATTTGTGTTTAACAGAGTAAGAGATATGAGCACTAAGTTATTATAGTGAAGCTTTCTGAAAGGAAGCTATAAGAGAAAAAATATGTGTTTAACAGAGTAAGAGATATAAGCACTAAGTTATTATAGTGAAGCAAAGTGAAAAAAAGCAGTTTTAGAAAGAAGTGTGATTTTCATTCAGGGATTACTTGTACTGTCTTTATATTTGTAAGATTTTACCCCGTGGACACCATCGGGCACTGCGTCATTTTGGAATGGCTCAAAAACAGGCGAAATGGTAAGAGCCACGTGTATAGGGGTGATTGAAACATGCTCCATGGCTGGGGATATGTGTGGGGAGGCAACGCAGAAGTGAGAGCGAGCAGCACACGGCAGCCAGCCTAGGCTACAGTCGTGCACACCTGAATTCAGCCTTTGTGCACAGGCCAAAGGTACCTCTATTCTTCACATCCTAGCTCCTCAGTGACTTTGTCTAGTAGCCTGAGGAAAGTTGCATTGGAAAGGGGAGGGGTTGTTGACTATTTGATAGTTAACTGATTGTTCTAAGTGGTGTGGTTGCTGAGATAAGAGTTTGTGAAGATGATGAAACAGCCAATTTCAGCATTCTGCCCCATAAGGAGATAAGACACATGGTGTAATCCCCCCAAAGGATGGAGGTTAATAGATACGATTGACTTCCATCTAGCTAGGCTTAAAAACAAGATATTGCCTAGCCCTCATCAGCCACCAGCTTAGAGTTGGATTGATTGGAATCACCTAGTTTCTAGAATAGGCCCACACAACATTATACACAAAATGGAACATTGCATAGCACATGCTACACTATGATACAGACACAACATCAACCATGTAGAGAACCTGTGGGACAGCCCCATAGGAGCAGTTGCTTGCGTGCAGTCAGTGGGTCTGCTTGGTCAGACAGGTAGGGATTGAGCAGCAGCAGCAACAACAACAACAACAACAACAACAACAACTCCTCCACTAAAGTCCTTTGAATGACATGACACTGAACTCACCTTCAAGGACCATATAGATGACATCAAAGGGTGGAGCACCCACATGCTAATTAAACTCCAACTATTTACCTGGACAGACTTTAGGCAGCAAAAAAGAAACACTTTCCCTACTCTTCAGACAGTAGATTAGACCAGTGATGTCCTAAGCCTCTTGGCATGGATCTCCATCTTATCTAACATCCACTACAATACCTTACAGACTGTACAGAATGGTGCCCTGTGCATCATTACGGCCTGCACCAGAACTACTCCCGCAGCTCACCTACGCTTAATAAAGCCCTCCCTGTTGGAGAATATCTTTATGAGAGGCACACAGTTCTATGTGGTAGACTGTGCTAACACATTGCCCCTGTCATTACTTAATGAAGCCTCACAACACAACTAGGCACATAAAGCAGTCTTCATACAGACATTACCACACCCTTTTCAACAGCATCCCATTTTCAGACATTCCCACACTAGAAATGAAGAATTACATACTTATTCATATCATGTGCAGGGCAGCACAATGCCTCAATCATAAAATTGTATTACAAGCCCCCCGTCTCATAATGTCCACCCATTGGAGATATCCTTAAATACAGAAGATTAGGGTTTACCTAGCTAGACTTAGATCAGGACATCACCCAGCTGTCCTCAGGTATCAGCTTATATTTGGATTGGGTGGAATCACAGATGACACATACCCTTCTTGTTGAATAGGCCCATGCAGCATAACACACATAATGGAGCTGCTACTCATATGGGATGACCCCTTAGGAGTAGTAGCTTATCTGTGTTTGAAGAATATGCAGGGTCAGGCATACCAGGAACAAGCAACACTACCAGCAACACTGTGTTCAATTCTTCAAGTTGGAAATAGGTTAAGAATAATAATGTTTTTCCAATTCCTTTACTTCCAGAACCCATTTTTTAAAACATTAAATTAGGGTTAGGTTAATGCTAACAAGACCACTTCCATCACCCCCCATTTCCCCGAGATGTGAGTGACATCTAGGTACAGGGTAAGTACGTACATCAGTTTTCACCTTCACCTTACCCACTCCACTCTGTTCCTCCTACTTAAATGGTTGTTCTATACCCTTACTACCAGCCCGATTTTTCAAGTGTAAAGTACGGTTATGATGAAACTGATTCACCCCACCTCTCCAGAGTGTGAACGACCTGTGGGCACTGGTGGGGACCCTGAGTGAGGTGCCAGTGAGCATTGGTGGTGATGCAGCTCAGGCACGTGCAGCTCCTAGAGTTCAAGCAGCCCTTGTCACACAGGCTCGAACGTACCTCCAGAGTTGGTGAGCAAGCAGGAAAGTGTTTTGTTAATTACTAATTTCATGTATTACCTATCCATTTATTAGTGGCCAGCTAGGTTGATAGAATAATGCATTATTAGTGGCCAGCAAGGTTGTTAGAATAATGCATTTATTACTTTCTTGTTTATTAGTGGCCAGGTGAGTTGAAATGATGATGATGACTCAACTCACATATTAGTAGAAATATGGGTTGGATGATGATGGTGAGTAATGACCCCCATAAATAGTACAACAGTGTCTATCACTATCTCTCTAGAGGCAAGACGCCTTAATCCCTTAAGGGGTGGCCACTTAAAAATCGCCTCCGTGTCGCCCTTTCCCTCGTCATTTTGCTGCCTTCCCTCCAACTTACACCCTTCTCTCTCGTACTGTATACCTCTCCACTCCATTCCTCCATCTCATCCTTGGTCTTCCCCTCCCTCTCCCCCCTTCCATCTCAGTCACATACATTCTCCTCTCCCATGGCCAAACCACCTCAGTGTATTTCTCCTAATGCTTTCTGTCACATCCACAGCCACACCACAACATCCCTTCTTATGCTTATTTGTCAGACTGTCTCTCCACATAATTCCACACACTCCTCAAAGACAACTCTTTTCCACTGCTCTCACTCTTGACTTGTGTCCATCCAACATGGTCCAAGCTTCGGTTCCATGCATTACAGTAGAGTGGGAATCGCAATACTGTCTTGCAGTGACCTTTCCTCCCCCGCCCCCACTTCCAGACTCACTTCCCTATTTCTTGTCACTGCTTTCAGTGAACCAGCAACCTTTCTTCCCTGTTGTTCCCTTTCAACCACTTCATTCTCCAAACTCTCATCCTTACACATGACACTACCCACGTACTTAAATCCAGTCACACTTTCCATTTCCTCACTATCTGACCTCACTATGCATTCAGTGACTTCATTTCTCTCGAAGAGCACAGCTTTACTTTTCCCTATACATACCTTTAGATTCCATTACTTACATACTCTTCCAAACTCATTCACCAGGCCTTGCAGCTCTCCTTCATATTCACGTAACAGTACAGTATCATCTGCAAAGAACAGAACAGGAAACTTCCAAACACTGCCTTCTCTCATCAGGGCCACTGCGACATCCACTGCCCTACCTTGAATCTTTTATATAACTCCATCCATGTACAAACTGAACAAAAAAGGAGACATGACACATCTGTGTTTCAGTCCAGTATTCAAATAGAAAAATTCACCCAGTTCACCATCCACACGGAATGCATCCCCTAGTGCCCTTGTACATACTGTTCACATCACTCAACAACTCTCCATTTACTCTGTATATTTTTAATATTTTGTACATTTCCTTTTTATCCACTTCATATGCTTTCTCCAAATCCATGAAAGCAGAATACAGCTTCTTTCCCTTCTCTAGAAACTTTTCCACTAAACACCTTAGGATGAATATCTGATCTGTACTATCTCTTCCCTTTGTGAAACCTTCCTGCTTGTCTCCAACAGATTCCTCTGTTATATCCCAAACTCTGTCAGTGAGTATCCTACTATATACTTTTCCCATTATATTAAGAAGACAAATGCACCTATGGTTACCACTCACTTATTTTTCCCCTTTTCCTTTGTACAAGGGTATAATTATACCTGATTTTCAATCCTCTGGGACTCTACCTTCCTCCCATGTCAGCATGCATATCTTCCATATCCATTCTACTATTAACTCTCCCTTGTGCTTCAGCTTTTTACTACACACACCATCCATTTCAGGGGCTTTCCCTATTTTGATATTCTTCATTGCTTCCAGTACTTCCATCCAACTGATCTCTTCCTCCCCTCTCTTATCCATCCTTTTCCCAGTCATACCCTAGCCACTTACACTAGTGTCGCTTTCATTCTGTATGATTAACAGTTCCTTAAAGTGTTCTCTCCATCTGCTCACTTTTTCTTCCCTCTCCCCGAGCAATCAACCATTTCTTTCTTTCACATCCCTACTACCTACTTTATCATCCTGTCTTACTCTCTTAACCTCCTTTTAGAACATTTTCCTACATTCCCCCCACTTTACACTCAAATTCCTTCTAAATTCCTTTTCTTAGTCTCTCGTACTACTCATTTCACCTTTCTCCCCTTCTCTACAGTACATATAACTCTCTACTCTGTCTCTCAACTTCCCCCATGCCTCTGTTTCCCATCCACTCTCTATATGCTTTCTTCTTTGGCATTACAGCTTTTCTCACCTCTTTATTCCACCATACTGTTTCATGCTGCACCCCGTTTTGTCTTTTCCTCACCCAACACTCCACCTCACATGCCACAGAGATTACTTCTGTGAACAACTTGCACTATACATTATTATACAATAGTAAAAAATATAGTTTAGATGTAGGTGATTTTTGTTTACCCCCTCCATATATTAGTGGCAAATGTAAGTTGGGCTGATGCTTGTCAGTCTGTCATTTTTTTTTTATAATCATCATCATCATCATCCAGACCTCCTTTCTCTCCCTAGGGCAAGGTGAGGAGTAGCAATGTCCAGACAGCCCAAATTTGCCCAGTCCAATGGGCTACGTTTCCTTTCACGCATCATTCAAGCCCCTGGAATTCTGGCTTCATCGGATATGCCAAAAACATTCACCACGTTCTGTAGCTTTACATAAATGTATCTGATAGAGTCCATCCAGACGCCGTCTTGTTAAAAAGGGGTGCCAAATCCCTGATCATGCACTTCTTCTCACAGTATTCATCCAGCCAGCTCAATCTCTTGTCAGTTATCTAGCCTCACCGCCTTCCAAACCTCTCTTCCTTACACACTCATCCACCATATCTCTCCATCTTCTCCTTGGCCTACCTTGCCTCCTCCCTCCTTCAGATTCGCTCAGATATACCTTTTTCACCACTCTATAGTTATCCATTCTCTCCACATGACCATATTATCTTAGTACACTCTCTTCGATCCTGGTGTCCACAGACTTCCTCACTCCACATCTTTCACGAATCACAATTTTGTATCCTATCCACTCTCTGTATTCCACACACATTCCTCAGCAGTCCCATCTCCACTGCTCTCACTCTTGACTTTTCATTTTCTTGCCATACCATAGTCTCACATCCATATATTAAAGTTGGCACTAACACTCCTTCATATAAGCCTCGTGCAGCTGCAACACTGAAGCCTCTGTTCCTTATCAAGGCCTTCATAACACCAGCTACTTTCCTTCCTTGTGTCACTCTACTTTCCACTTCTTTTGCACATTTTCCTCTCTGTCTATCACTCAACCCAGGTATTTGAACCCTCTCACCAATTCCAGTCTCCCTCCATTCACTGTAACATCACACTGGCAGTCACCTTCTCTCTCAGTAACCATCACTTTACTCTCTTCTGCATTTACTCTAAAGGCATGATGCTCACAGACATCAGCAAAACTCTGCACTAGTCTACCAAGTTCTTGTCTGTATTTGCAAGTAGTACTGCATCATCAGCAGTGTGTTGATGTGTCGAATGATTTGTGAATGATTATTTTTGTCCATGTCATAAGCATTTTATTTTTACCTTGTACTTTTGTTTTCCCATTTCTTTTTGGATTCTAACACCCCCTCTGTAGCCATGTTTAATTAGTTTACAGTACTGTATTAACTAATTTAGCAATGGTTGTTATATGTTCAGCAAGAAGGAATAGTTTGCTGGGGAGATTGAGACATTTTAAGTGTTCATGCTTATTTAGAATTTAGAATATTTTTGTGTAGCCTGTGTGAATTTTGAAGCCTCAAAAGAGACATATTGCAGATAGAATCTGCTTTTGGTTTCCTCTGAGTTTTTTAAGCCTTAGCTACCTCCATTTAATTGGGAATTGAGTTTGGATGATGGTAATACTAATGATATCTGTTAAATTTATCTATCAGTCTATCTGTCTGATTATCTATCTATCTATCTATCTATGTGTCTGTCTGTATATCAAACAATCTATCTGTCTGTCTGTAATAGATAGATAGATAGATGGATGAAAGGATGAGGAGGTGTGTAATGGATGCAAGAGCATATAAAGATTGGAGGAGTGGACTTTCTGACCACCACCTCAAGAATCAAGGTCCAAGTAAAATGGAGAAACAGAAGAAGGGAAGGATGGGAGGAAGGAGTAGATGCAAGGAGAGTGGAAAGGTTACAAGAGGATGAGAAAAAGGCATAATACAAGAGAGAAGTGGAAGAACGTTTGGGTAAATATGGATTGGAGCAGATGGGGGACGTGGAAGGTGTGTGCAAGATATTCACAGAAGAAATATGTGCAGCATGTGAGGTGGTGTGTGAGGTGAAGAGACGATGAAAGGGGTGCAAGGAACAGCATGGTGGAATGAAGAGGTGAGACAGGCTGTGGCATGAAAGGAAGCATATAATGCATGGATGAGAAATAGGGGTGTGGAAGTTGAGAGACGGAAGAGAGAGGTGTATGTAGAAAGGAAGAGAGAGATGAAAAGATTAGTAAGAGAGAGTAAGAAGAGAGTGGATGAGGAGGGAAGAGAGAGGTGAAAAGATTAGTAAGAGAGAGTAAGAAGAGAGTGGATAAGGAATTTGGAAGGAATTTGAGAGTAAAGTGGAGGGACTGTAAGAAAATGTTCTGGAAAGAGGTAAAGAGAGTTGGACAGGGTGGCAGTGAAGTTAGTCGGGGAGTGAAAGATAAAAATGGTAGATTACTATCCGAGAACGGGGAAAAAGTGAGCAGATGGAGAGAACATGGAGAATGAAAGTAATGGCTGGGGAATAGCTGGGAGAATGAGGGAGATGAGAAGACAGGAAGAAATCAGTAGGATGGAAGTTGTGGAAGCAATGAAGAAAGTCAAAATGGGGAAAACCTCCGGAATTGAAGGAGTGTGTGGTGAAATGTTGAATCGTGGGGGAGAGATAGTAGTGGAATGGATGTGGAAGATGTGCAGATTGGCCTGGGAGGAAGGTAGAGTCCCAGAGGATTGGAAGTCAGGTATAATTATTCCCTTGTACAAAGGAAAAGGGGAAAAAGAAGTGTGTGGTAATCATAGGGGCATTTGTCTTTTTTGTGTAATAGGAAAAGTATATGGTAGGATACTTATTGACAGAGTTAGGGAAATAACAGAGGAATTAGTTGGACAAGAACAGGAAGGCTTTAGGAAGGGAAGAGGTTGTGTGGATCAGATATTCATTCTTTGATCCTTAGTGAAAATGTTTCTAGAGAAGGGAAAGAAGTTGTATGTGGCCTTTGTGGATTTGGAGAAAGCGTATGACAGGGTGGATAGACAAGGATTGTGGAAAGTATTAAGAATATGTGGAGTAGATGGGAAGTTGTTCAATGCTGTGAAGAATATGTATGAGAGTGCTAAGGCTGCAGTGCGTGTGAATAGTGAATTGATTGAACTTTTCTATTTGAAGGTTGGGTTGAAACAGGGATGTGTCATGTCTCCATGGTTGTTCAGTCTGTACATGGATGGGGTTATAAAAGGGATACAAGGTAGGGCAGTGGATGTTGGAGTAGCCCTAATGAGAGAGGGCAGTGTTTGGAAACTCCCTGTACTGTTGTTTGCAGATGATACTGTATTGTTAAGTGAAGTAGAAGGGGAGCTGCAAGACTTGGTGGATGAGTTTGGAGAGTGTGTAAGAAATGGAATCTAAAGGTGAATGTAGGGAAGAGTAAAGTTATGGTCTTTGAGAGAAGTGAAGTCAGTGAATGTGCAGTGAGGTTGGATGGTGAAGGAATGGAGAATGTGAGTACGTTTAAGTACTTGGGTAGTGTGATGAGTAAAGATGGAAGGATGAGGGAGGGTGGGGGGAAGGGAAGAGCAGGGGGACAGGTAAGGAGAGGAGCAGGAGTGGGGGGGGGGGACAGGGAAGGAAAAGAGAAAGCCAAACTACCCAACTGCCCCCTCCCACACTCTCTCTCTCTCTCACTCACCTGCTCGCGCTCTCTCTCTCTCTCTCTCACTCACCTGCTCGCGCTCTCTCTCTCTCTCTCTCACTCACCTGCTCGCGCTCTCTCTCTCTCTCACTCACCTGCTCGCGCTCTCTCTCTCTCTCTCACTCACCTGCTCGCGCTCTCTCTCTCTCTCTCACTCACCTGCTCGCGCTCTCTCTCTCTCTCTCACTCACCTGCTCGCTCTCTCTCTCTCACTCACCTGCTCGCGCTCTCTCTCTCTTTCTCTCTCTCTCTCTCACTCACTCACCTGCTCGCGCTCTCTCTCTCTCTCTCTCTCTCTCTCTCTCACACACACACACACACACACACACACACACACACATTTCTCTTTTCCCCTCATCCCTAACCCTCCCCTGCCCCTCCTCCATCCCTGCCACGCTTGGTGATTTTTTTCTAGTTTTTGGTGATTGACTCGAAAACTATTGGTCATATCAAAATTCCGAAAACGCCACAAGAAAGCTTGTAAAATTCTGCATCTAGACCTATGCTGTCCTCTTGCACATTGTGGGCAGAATTTTGACCTAGAATGTTGGGAAGTTATTTGAAGCTATTTTTACACTTGAACAACTTTTAATCTCACCGCATTTCTTTACTTTTATTCATAAGTTTTATTTGTTTTTATTAGCTTATCTCATAGAACAAAAACTACCCAAGATGATGGTATACAATTTATACCAACATAACCAATTTCCATAGGCAAATTTGACCGTGGAATTTTTTCCCTTGTGCCTGGGCAGAAGCCCCCATATCTGGGATGGAGGAGGGATGGGGGTAGAAGTGATGAGATGGAGGGAGGACCAAGAGAGCTGCATACACCACCACAACTGCGATCAGACACGCTCATTTCCAACCTAGGAAGAGGGGAAGCACATAGAAATTACATTATTGTTCATCATCATTATCATCATCCGGACCTCTTCTCCCACCCCAGGGCAGGGTGAGGAGTAGCAATGTCCAGACAGCCCAAGTTTGCCCAATCCAATGGGCTATGCCTCCACTCACCCATCATTCAAGTCCCCGAAAGCCTGGCTCTGTTTGATACACCAAAAACATTCACCACATTCTGCAGCTCCAGACAAACGCTAGTTTAAAAACTTTTCAAATACTGACTGTATACTTTATAGACCTTAATATTTACGATCTTACAAACTAAAGATATTCACTTTGTACATTTCACTTATCACCCAACACCCTTGGACTTTTTCTTATATGTAAGAATTTAGTCTTGTCAGCTCCTCAACTCCGAAAAAAAGCAGCTTCTGGTAAACTGAAGTCTGTTATATCGAGGCTTTACTGTACTGTATATATATATACAGTGCTCGACTAAAGTATTGGGCGCCTGTGTCGAGGCGGCCAATACTTTTGGCGAAAAAAGAATCACTCTTTTTTGGGAGAAAAAATTTAGCCAGAAGTTTTGGGCGCTAACATGACATCACAACAGCCAGAGGCCTTACTGTGTGCTGGTTGGCTGGCGCCTCAGTTGCCTGCAGGCTGCGAGAGAGAGGGGAACCCGGCCGCTCCTCCCTCTCTTGTTGCGCCATTTTTTACCTGGTTAACTGCAGTGTTTTGGCTCTCGCTACTTTAATATGGCCCCTACCTGTGAATTGTCTAGTGAAATAATATCACAGATCATTGCTCTAATGGAGGCAGGCCACCCCACAAAGGAAATTAGTGATTTGGTTGGTGTGGCTCGGTCGATACTGCGGAGGTGGTGTGCCCATTATAGAGTGGAAAACAGTGGTGACATACCTACAAAGAAACCACAGTCTGGTAGGCCCGGGAAAACTTCCCCGAGGTCTGTTAATGTGCTCAAACGTGCAGTGGAGTCTAATCCTTGTGTGACTGCAAGGAGAATTAAGGAGAGCAACCCGTAAGTGTTTGGCGAGGTTTCAGTGCGCACTGTTTCTTGAAGAGTCCATGAACTAGGTTACACAAGCCACAGACTTGTGAGAAAGCCTCCTCTTACATGTAACCATTGACTTCGTAGGCTTGCCTTTGTTAACAAGTACCTTACCTGGGGTGAGGAGCAATGGTTGTCAGTATTGTGGTCTGATGAGGCAACGTTTACCGTTACCTGTAATTGAGGAGCGTGAGTGTACCGGTGCAGAGGTAGTGACCTGCTTGACCCCTGTTACGTAGAAAGCACAGTTGAACACCCTGATTGACTAATGATATGAGGTTGTTTTTCTGGCAAGGGGTTGGGGAAGCTTGTTGTGCTTCCCAGGAACTGCAAAGTGATTCAGAACGTTTACCTGGAGCTGCTTTGTGATCATTTACCTGAGTCCTTCGAGCTCACAGGTGCATGAGTGTTGCAGCAGGATGGTGCACCTGCTTGTAAAGCCAAATCTGTCACCACCTGGCTTCGTGACTGCGAGTTCTCCTTCATAAAAGACTGGCCAGGCAGTAGCCGAGACCTCAGCCCAATAGAAAACCTCTGGTACGTAGTAAAGAAGAATCTCCAAGGGAAGGACGGGAGCTCTCTGCCTAAGGTGGAAGCAGCCATTCGTGAGTCCTGGGCAAGTATATCACCCCAGCACCTGAGGAACTTGGCCCTTTCACTTCCACGACATCTCAGGTCCGTGAAGAGGTGCAAAGGAAACCCTACCAAGCATTAACTCGCCGCGTGCCAGTGCCGTTTTAAAACGGTCTGACATAATTCCGCGGCCAGTGCCAGTGCCATTTTAAAATGGTTTAAAATAAAAAACTTCACTGTGACCGCATTTTTCAAGATTTGTGGGTAAAAATTGGCAGGCATGTAAGGTAACTGTTCCTCTACCATCCCCCAGGCTGTCAAGGCCATACACTCACTTGCTTCCCCCCTTCACTCTTGCTCTGCCTCACTCTGCCTGTGTGCCTCACCCAGTGCTGTACATAGTGAAGACATTTTGTAAATATTACCATGTAAATGTAAGTTGTAAGTATTTTCTTGTAAGTGTAAGGACTATATAGTGAAGTCAAGTTGTAAATACCTTCATGTAAGTGCCAGGACTGTACGTAATGAAGTTAGGTTGTACCTATCTTCAAGTAAGTGTAAGATAATGCATTCACAGTGAGAAAGACATGCAAATTGTGATAGATGCTGAAGTAATAAGTAATCAGAAAAGTGTACTGAACATTGCTATACCTTCCCAGCATAAATACCTGAGTATACCTTACATAGGAAACGGCTTTCTTTCATGTACGTGGTGAGCGTGAGAGTGCAGCCATACATGTACATGATTTTGCAGGACTCAATAAATCTCATTCCTGAGCCTCGTTGAGCATTTTAATGGCGAAATTCACTGTTTCCACATCAAAATCTATAATTTCAGCCAAAAAAAAAAAAAAAAAGGTCGAAAAATGGCCGACACTGGGGTGACCCATAGGGCTAAAAATAGCCAGCACGTGGCAAGTTAAAGGTAATTATAATGCATTATTTACATGTTTTTTCAATAGTTGGAAGGTTTGTTTTGTTGGGGGGGTGCTGGGGCCACATACTTCTGTCGAGCACCGTATATATATATATATACATATATATATATATATATATATACACACACACACATATACAGTAATCCCTCTAATATCCGAACGCCCAATATCTGAACATCTCTACTAACCAGACATAATCATCCCGGGATCCAATATTCCCAAAATGGGCCAAAAACCGCAAAAAATTTGAAAAAAATCTGACTTTTTTCCGACCCGTAATTTGAAATTGCCGCATGGCGCCAAACAGCTGTTACACCATGGTCCCTTCACCCCTTCTGTCCTCCTCCCTCCCCTGTCAGGGTTGCCATTTGGTATTTTTCATTACCAAGTGTGGGCCAATTTGGTAATGAAAAATTTGTTTGGTAATGAATCAGAATAATGCATTACCAAATGGATTTTTCACATGTATGAGGATACACATGATGGAGATGGTGGATTGTTTGCTCTCTCTGATTAATTTGGTAGCCTATATAGCGTGATAATAATCAACATACTGTTAATTATAAGAAGAGTGATTACATGTACAGTATTTCCACTTTTGTATATAATTAGTGAAGAACAGATGCTAGGTTTACTAATTTCGTAATGCAAATTAAAAATTCTAATGAAATTGAGGAGTTTGGTAATGTGGCCGTTGCGATCTAGCAACTCGGTTACCCCGCCATCATCAACAGTCACAGCCTAACTCTGATCGAGAGCAGATGCTTATAGCAGTGCAAGCCACAGGTGCTTGTTTTTTGTGAATAAACAGTGAATAAACTGCAATACCAGTCGAGCAGGGCAGTACTCCCGAGGAGGATGGAAAGCTGATGACAGGGAGTGCTGGAGCTCCCGTTTCATCAGCCCTCAGGACTAGTTCCTGACCATCCCCCTTTGCTGAACTTTTTCAGTGTCTCAGTTACACAGAGAGTAGGCCAGCATGCTCTCCAGTACAAATTTCTCTAACTATCTTCACCAAACTACATGCAAAGTACACACTACACTTCCTTTTCAAAAATCAACAAAAATGGCGTCTATCAATCAAGCCTCGGAGTCCCCAGGGGGGGGGACCATAAATGCCCCCGCCATCTGCCCCTCTCCCGGTGACGACTCGAGGTGCCTGGAACCACTGTCTGACTCTCTTCTTCTTCATTTCTGCAACATTCATGCCTTTCATCTAACTTTCGCTCTGTTGAGCATCACCTCTCCTCCTCTAAACCTCACCTTCTTTTTCTGACGGAGACTCAGCTGTCTGAGGCAACTGACAGCAAACCCTTTTCTGTATCCTCCTACTTTCTCTATACTCATTTCAAAACCAAAGGTGGCTGTTGTGTATACATACGCAACGACTTATCTTGCTCTCGTGTTCCTGAACTTGATTCTTCTGAATTCTCCACACTCTGGCTTCGGCTTTCCTGTCATTCTCTGACTAAATATATCTGTGCTGTTTACTTATCCTAATTCTACTGACTATCAAAAAATTCTTCGACTATCTTACTTCTTCGATGGAACACATTCTGTCCATTTCTCCTTTCTCTGAAATCTCCATTCTTGGAGATTTCAATGTTCTCCACCACCTTTGGCTCTCCTCTCCTTTCACGGATCCACCTGGTGAACAAGCCTACATCTTTTCTATCCTTAATGACCTAGAGCAGCTTGTACAGCACCCTACCCGAATCCCTGACCGCCTTGGAGAGAGCTCCAACATACTTGACCTCTTCCTCACAACTAATCCTTCTGCTTACTCTGTTAATCTTTTCTCTCCGTTGGGCTCCTCCGATCACAACCTTATTACCTTAACCTGTCCTATCACTCCAGTACGGCCTGTGGACCCTCCAGGGAAACGTCGTCTGTGGCATTTTGGAGCCACGAACTGGGAGTCCCTCAGGCAGTACTTCTTTGATTTTCCCTGGAATGATTATTGCTTCCATGGCCGGGAGCCATCTGAGTGTGCCTCGCACATTACGGAGGTTATTCTCTCGGGCATGGAAGCATACATTCCTTTCTCATATCCTTTGACTAACGCAAGAAAGCCTTGGTTTAATCACGCTTGTTCTAATGCTGTCCAATAACAAGGAGAGGGCCTACAAAAGGTACCGGAGCCAACCCACCCCTGAATCACATCATCTTTACGTTTCTGCCCGGAATCGTGCTAAGTCTGTTCTTCGCTCTACTAAAAATAATTTCATCCATACTAAATGCTCTCAACTCTCCAACTCGAATTCTTCCCGCTCCTTCTGGCACCTTGCCAAAAATCTTTCTAACAACTTTACCTCATCATCCTTCCCTCCTCTTTTCTACTCTGATGGTTCTGTAGCTATTTCTTCTACTGATAAAGCAGATCTCTTCGCACAGACTTTCTCCTCCAATTCCACCTTAGACGATTCCCGGTGCTGTTCCTCCATCACTTCTCCCCTCTGACTTCCTCATGGCTGACATTAAAATTTCTTCAGTTGATGTATTTTCTGCCATCACTGGCCTCAGTACTAACAAGGCATATGGGCCTGATGGGGTCCCTCCTGTTGTTCTCAAGAACTGTGCTTCTGTGCTTACACCCTGCCTAGGCAAACTCTTTCGCCTTTGTCTGTCAACTTGTACCTTTCCTTCTTGCTGGAAGTTTGATCTCATTCAGCCAGTCCCAAAGAAGGGTGACCACTCCCAACCCTCCAACTATCGTCCAATTGCTTTAACGTCCTGTATTTCAAAAGTTTTCGAGTCAATTCTTAATAGAAAAATTTTAAGACATCTTTCCTATCACAACCTTCTTTCCGATCGTCAGTATGGGTTCCGTCAGGGACACTCCACTGGCGATCTTCTCACCTACCTTTCAGACTCCTGGTCATCCTCCTTTCGGGACTTTGGCGAAAGCTTTGCCATTGCACTTTGACATCTCAAAGGCTTTCGATCGAGTCTGGCATAAATCTTTAATTTCCAAACTGCCCTCCTACGGTTTCTATCCTTCTATCTGTGCCTTCATCGCTAGCTTCCTTTCTGGTCGTTCTATAGCCGCTGTTGTAGACGGCCATCGTTCTTCTCCTAGATCTATCAACAGTGGTGTTCCTCAGGGCTCTGTCCTATCACCAACTCTCTTCCTTTTATTCATCAATGATCTTCTAAGCTGTACATCTAACCCTATCCACTCATACGCTGATGACTCCCACCCTTCACCTTTCCATTCGGTTTCATAACGCCCATCTCAACAGTTACTTCAAGAAACAAGGGATGAGGCTATGGCACACCTAATGTCTGACTTGGCTCGTATCGCTGACTGGGGTAAAATAATATGGTTGTCTTTAATGCATCTAAGACTCAGTTCTTACACCTATCAACCCGACAAAATCTTCCACAGGTATACCCATTAATGTTTAATAATATTCAGCTGAATCCTGCATCATCCTTGAACATGCTTGGGTTTTCATTTACTCAGGACTTATCTTGGAAAGATCATATTACATCTCTTGTAAAATCTGCTTCCAAGAGATTGGGTGTGCTAAGCCGACTCGCTCTTTCTTTACCCCTGCACAATTGTTGACTCTATACAGAGGTTTTATCCGCCCCTGTGTGGAGTACAACTCTCATGTGTGGGGAGGCTCCCACATACAGCTCTTCTCAATAGGGTGGAGTCAAAGGCTTTTCGTCTCATTAACTCTCCCTCCTCTTACTGACTCCCTTCAACCTCTGTCTCTTCGCGCACTGTTGCATCTTTATCTCTTTTCTATCGCTACTTTAATGGTCACTGCTCCTCTGAACTGTCTGCTTGCATTCCTCCACCTCTCTGACAGAGCGCGTAGCACCCGTGTGGCAGCAAACTCTCATCCCTTTTCTGTCCAACTCTCTAATGCAAGAGTTAACCGTTACTCCCAGTCTTTCATTTATGCAACAGGTCAGCTCTGGAACTGTCTCCCTCTGTCTGTATTTCCTGCTGCCTATGATCTCCAGTCTTTCAAACGCAGTGTGTCCAGGCA
This sequence comes from Coenobita brevimanus, assembly GCF_032717465.1. Lineage (NCBI taxonomy): Eukaryota > Metazoa > Arthropoda > Malacostraca > Decapoda > Coenobitidae > Coenobita > Coenobita brevimanus. The sequence continues at coordinate 32,325,827 of NC_137063.1, read as the reverse complement.
TCTCAAAATGATCGGATCTTGAATTTGGCTCTCTATTGTATTTTGTTTTTCTCTTGGAAGGAACTGTTACTGCGGGCCATGGCCTTTGGTTCCTTCTTCCTCGCATAAAAAAAAAAAAAAAAAAAAAAAAAAACTAGAACACACGGGAATTTACAGTGTTGTGCAGTGTTAAGAAATTAGAATTTAGAGTGCAGAGGATTAACTGTGGACTGCAAACTGGGGGTTAAAACCAGTCCAGGAGCCAGGGACTTGTTGTAAGTACCCAGAATGCACAATATTGTATAAACTCACCTCCAAAACCTCATTTTATGGTTCTTTTGCATTTATTTCAGTCTTTTATGTCCCTTATTGGTGTGATTTGGGTCTTAAATAGGTGCAATGCATGTCCAGAGGGAGTTGTATAGGTGTTTTTCTGAGTTAGGGTCCATAAGTACAAGTCCAGGAGGCTGGGGCCCAATATCCGGACAGGATCACTATCCGGACATGCCTATGGATCTATTACATCGGATATTGGAGGGATTACTGTATATATATATATATATATTCAGTGCTCGACAAAAGTATTGTGCACCCTGTGCCTCTCCTACGAAACAAACCTTTCAGCTATAGAAAAAACATGTAAATAATGCATTATAATTACCTTTAATGCTTGGTAGGGTTTCCTTTGCGTTTCTTCACGGACCTGAGATGTTGTGGAAGTGAAAGGGTGAGGTTCCTCAGGTGCTGGGATGATATACTTGCTCAGGACTCACGAATGGCTGCCTCCAGCTTAGGCAGAGAGCTCATGTCCTTCCCTTGGAGATTCTTCTTTACGAGGTACCAGAGGTTTTCTATCAGGTTGAGGTCTGGGCTATTGCCTGGCCAGTCTTTCATGAAGGAGACCTCGCAGTCACGAAGCCAGGTGGTGACAGATTTGGCTTTATGAGCAGGTGCACCGTCCTGCTGAAACACTCGTGCAACTGTGAGCTCAAAGGACTCAGGTAAATGATCACAAAGCAGCTCCAGGTAAACGTCCTGATTCACTTTGCAGTTCCTGGGAAATAACAAGCTTCCCCAAACCCTTATCAGAGAAACAACCCCATACCATTAGTGAATCAGGTTGTTTAACTGTGCTCTCCACGTAATGAGGGTCAAGCAGGTCACTACCTCTGCACCGGTACACTCGCACTGCTCGATTACAGGTAACGGTAAACGTTGCCTCATCAGACCACAACACTGACAACCATTGGTCCTCACCCCAGTTAGGGTACTTGTTAGCAAAGGCAAGCCTACGAAGTCGCTGGTTACGTGTAAGAAGAGGCTTTCTCATAGACCTGTGGCTTGTGTAACCAAGTTCATGGACTCTTCAAGAAACAGTGCACACTGAAACCTCGCCAAACACTTCCAGGTTGCTCTCCTTAATTCTCCTTGCAGTCACACAAGGATTAGACTCCACTGCACATTTTATCACATTAACAGACCTTGGGAAGTTTTCCTGGGCCTAACAGACTGTGGTTTCTTTGTAGGAACGTTACCACTATTTTCCACTCGGTAACGGGCACACCACCTCCGCACTGTCGACTGAGCCACACCAACCAAATCACTAATTTTCTTTGTGGGGTGGCCTGCCTCCTTTAGAGCAATGATCTGTGATATTATTTCACTCGACAATTCATGAGTAGGGGACATATTACAATAGCAAAAGCCAAAACACTGCACGTCACTAGGTAAAAAATGGCGCAACAAGAAAGGGAGGAGCAGCCGGGTTCCCCTCTCTCACGCAGCCCGCAGGCAACTGAGGCGCCAGCCAACCAGCACACAGTAAGGCCTCAGGCTGCCGTGACATCATGCTAGCGTCCAAAACTTCTGGCTAAATTTTTTCTCCCCAAAAAGGGTGATTCTTTTTTTGCCAAAAGTATTGCGCGCCTTGACATAGACGCGCAATACTTTTGTTGAGCACTGTATATATATATATCTATCTATTGCCAGATGCCGTAATCCCGTACAGGGTGGCCACAAACAAATCGCCTCCACATTGGCCTGTCCCCTGCCATTTCACTGCCCTGCTCCCAACTCACACCCCCCTCTCTCATATACCTCTCCACTTCATCCCTCCATCTCATTCTAGGCCTCCCCCTCCCTCTCCCCCCCCCTCCACTTCACTCACACTCTCCTTGTCAGTCTCTCACCCTCCATCCTCTACACATGGCCAAACCACCTCAGTGTGTTCGTCCTAACGCTTCCTATCACATCCACACCGCAACGCTCCTTTATATCCTCATTTGTCAGCCTGTCTCTCCATGTGACTCCACAGGCTCCTCTTAACTCATTTCCATGGCTCTCACTCTTGTCTTGTGTCCTTCCAACAACGTCCAAGCTTCACTTTCACACGTCAGAGTTGGTATCACAATACTGTCATGCAGCAACTTTTTCACTTCCACATATATATTCATATATGTATACAGTATATATATATATATATATATATATATATCTATCTATCTATCTATCTATATCTATCTATCTATCTCTCTCTCTCTCTCTCTCTCTATATATATATATACACACACACACACACAATATATACATATACAGTAGGTACGCACAGTACGTGAGTCTATGGGCAGCAGAGGAGTTCGCTTACTAGGAATTTGGTTACTCTGAATCCATAAACTTATGGGAAAACTTACATATGGGCGGCACCCCCCTTCATGGGCAACCCTTGAGACTCCTTTCAGACCTTAAGTATTGTACTGTACAGGGAAACTGTCTAAGACATATTACCTAAGATAAAGTAAACCAACAAGATTATGGCTTTACTAAATCAACAAGGATATGGCTTAATTAAACCAATAAGGATATGGCTGCTCACCTTAACCAAGAGGACAACAGGCTTGATGGAGGTAAGAAGGAGATCCGAGGCTGGATGAGGCACCTAGTGTGCATCTCTTGCATCAGCCACCACACCACCCAACACACCACCTTCCTCACCGCTCTTGTCACGAGCCATTTCGATACTTTCACTACCCAGTGCACTCACTTCGTTCATAAACCCTTCAAAGTCTATTTCTGACACCTCGGACATCGCATCATCTTCTTGATCCTCCCCAAGGATATGGCTCCTCTGATGTTGAAAGGAGTGATTCCTCACTTTCCTCAAGCTGCAGGTAATGGGTGATGAGGGTTTACTTCTGTCTGTTTACTTCCTGGTTGTGCTTGTCTTTGTAGTAGCAGAAGGTTCTGTCCAGTAAAGTCATCACTTCCTCCACTTGCAGCTGAGAGCATTCGATGTCCTTGAATTCTTCCTTGAACTTATCAAGGGCACACAGTACCTGGCTGATCTCCATCATGGACAAATCTTCACACTCCATCACTGGTGTTGCTGGCTTTTCTGCAGTGATCTCCTGCTCTACATCAGCCTCATCTACTTGCTGCACAGCTTCCTGGGGATTTTGCTCCACAGCTGCCGAATGCAAGCCCCTGATCTCCTCCAGCCTGACGGCCTGAAACTCGGGCACAACTTGTGCAGTTGTGAGAGTGACTGCCTCGGCAGCAGCCAGGGACTGAAAGCTGCTTCCCGGTGCGAATTCACACAGGTGCGGTATGAGGAGGCGCCAAGCATGGTTAATTGCCGCAGCGGATATATCTGCTCATGAAGACAACAGGAAGGTGCGGTTGAATAACTGCCAAAAAGCCATAACAGTCTTACCAGGAGATGAAGTGGTCTGTGGTGTGGGTGCTCTGCATGGAGTGGGTGAAGCGGGTGGAGTGGGTGGCGAGTCCAAACCATCCTTGGCATCCATGACGACACTCCCAGTGGTGTCCAAGTCAAGGATTGCCTGCAGTTCCTCAGAGCTGTCAGTCTTGCTATGGAGGTGATCGTAGAGGCGCTGGTGGTATAGCTGCTTAACCGATGCAATCAACTCCTGGTCTAGCGGTTGGATGAGAGAGGTCGTTCTGGGTGGCAAAAAAATGATCTTGCATTCCTTGCTGAGGTCTGCTAGCCAGGTTGGATGACGTGGGGCATTGTCGAGGACGAGTAGCACCTTGAAGGAGATGCCAAGTTCCCAGGATTTAGCCTTGGCGTCAGGGATGAAGTGCCGCAGCAGCCACTCCGACATGATGCTGCTCATCATCCAGCCATTGGAGTTGCTGTACCAGTACACCCCGCAATCATCCATACAGCGAAGATTCTTGTAACATCTGCGGTGTGCTGCGGTATGGAGCACAACAGGCCGCATCTTGTGTGAGCCTGATAAGTTCACGGCGAACATGACCGTTATCCTGCTCTTGTCAGTTTTTCTCCCCTGGGCCTGGCGCTGATGTTTACTGATATAAGTAGACTTCGGCATAGCCTTGTAGTTTAGGGCCGTTTCACTAGTATTGTAAATTTGGTCCCTGCTGTAGCCACCTTCATCGATTATCCCCTTTAGGATGGCTGGATAGTCCTTGGCTGCTATTTCACCCGCTGATGCATGCTCGCTGGTGAGGTGAATGTGACGTAGCTCCTTCCTCTTCAGAAACCGGCATAGCCATCCCACGGAGGCTTTGAATGGTTTCTTGACACCAAGCTTCAGAGCTGCAGCTTTATAGAAAATCTTGGCCTGGTCCCTGATGTAGCGCCAGTTCAGTGGAACTCCTTCTCTTTCCTTAGGATGTATGTTGCCAGGTACCACTCCATGAGAATTATTGCCTGGTTGGTCAGCCTGCTTCTCCTGTCAAGTGCCACCATCCCATATGTCTTAACATTCTTCTTTGTGGCCTCCCTGTTCGTCCATATTGTTCGTACTGTCGATTCCGCCAAGCTGAGTTCCTTCCCAGTGGCGGTGTTACCCTTCCCACTCTCCTTCCTCTTGATGAGTTCCATCTTCATCGCATGGGTGATGCACTTCTTTCTCAAGAATGGGGCAGACATCCTGTCTCACAAAACAGTAACCTCAGAGTAGACGAGAACGTAGCTGGAACAGCTAGTGTACCTTCTGTGTGAGCGTATTTCCTCTGCTGGACCTCTCTCACCACTCTCCAAGCGGCCATTGGGCATCATGTGACGAGTGCGCATCATCAACGTCACAAGGTGGATGGAGCGTAGGGAACCGTTATCGCTTCTTGGGGTGGCAATGTCACGTGCTTGGGATAACCCCAGATATGGGCCAATCCTTTGCTGCCGTCTCACCTACAACGAGTTCAATTTGCGAACTGTTAAAAAATACAATAAAATTCAGAAAAAAATAGGTCCTTGCATACAATGAGGATCACGTACTCTGAACTCGCGGTCTGTGGATACCTACTGTATATACAGTAACCCCTCGTTATACGATGCCTCATTATACGATATTTCGCATATACGATGTCAACATTTTAGTACGCTACACCCACTATACGATGGGAACGATTTGCTACAACAATGGATCGTCCGCAGCTCAGTGAAAATCGAACGCAACGCAAACATCCCAACACGCTCAGCGCTGGACAACACACATGCGTCCACCAGTCCAGCCTCAACAGCCAGCCCTGCCCAGCCGGCCAGTTCTGACAGTGATGAGTGATGGGTGTGAGGCCCTTACTGTCCCTTAGCCTAGCAGTCAGGAAAATTCACCATCAAGTCAGTTTGCCGTCAGGAAGATTCTCCGTCATTTATATACATAACAGTTTATTTAGCAAGTACACTAGTTTGTGAATTATATGAGCTATAAATGTGATGGTGGTTTATCTATCTATCTATCTATCTATAGCCCGATGCCCTAATCCCGCAAAGGGTGGCCACAGACAAAACGCCTCCAAGTCGCTCTGTCACCCACCATTTGACTACCCTCCCCCCAACACACCCCCCCCCTCCCTCATATACCTCTCAACTCCATCCCTCCACCTCATCCTCGGTCTACCTCTCCCTATCCCTCCCTCCACCTCACCTACATACACCCTCTTAGTCAGTCTTTCATTCTCCATTCTCTTCACATGTCCAAACCACCTCAGTGTATTTCTCCTAATCTTCTCAACCACATCCACTTCCACCCCACAGCGTTCCTTCACTTCTTCATTCGTCAACCTGTCCCTCCACGTCACTCCACATGCTCCTCTCAAGTAACTCATTTCCACTGCTCTCACTCTTGACTTGTTCCCCTCTTGCAAGGTTGTCACGGGGTTTTTATATTATCACGGTAATTTTGATATAAATGGTTAAATATTATTTAAATTGATAATAATATTCAATAATATTGAAGAGCAGAGACAATGATTGTCTTGCTACATCAAGCAACGATTACTTTACGCTGGCTTGTGCACGATTCTCTAAGAACGAGAATTTATAAACTTTCTCAACAGTACACAGCAGAGACTAATTACTCACAATTGCTGAATTACTGTACTGTTAGCCTCTGGAGAAAGTTACATCACCCCTGACAATAAATAACTAATACTAATAATAATAACATCAGGTTCTTGCTGATGCATTAACTCCTGGCACAACGGATTTTAAGTTAATACAACAAGACTGGTCTAAGTACCAGTTATGAATAGTAAATGTTTATGCAAGCTAGGAGCTGTATGGAAAATAAGCTTAATTATGGAGAAATGAAACAAGATTTTTACTCTACATTAAGCTCAAGAAATAGAACTGTTAAATTTATTAATCACAAAAATAAATTTAACATTACATTTCAAATCAAATTAAATGAGACGCACTCGCTCACTCACACAGAAGCTAAATACTTACGCCTAGGAAAAACACCTTAACTAAGCTCTTAAAACTACAAAATACACAAAAGAAATACCAGTCGATGAATACTATGTATCACCATTAAGGTGGGAGCTTGGAGAAACTGTAAGTGGAGTTTGGGTACTAGCTGACCTCTCGCACTGCTGCACAGGTCCTGTCTCCGTCACAGCAAACACTAAACTGAATTCAAATACATTGTATGGGCAGGACGCAAGGCGTGGCTAACGGTTGAGGGAAGCAGAGGCGAACGATAAAGAAACAATTGTATCGCTCAGTAGCGCACTTAGTGACGTGCATTAAATCGGTCACCTTTGAAAACAGTGACGAATGTTTTGAAAAGTGTACCCCGAAATGGAGAGAGAAACGGTTAACTGAGCGATACTCAGTGAGTTTTCCACTAATAGTTCGTGGCTTCTCACAAAAAGGAAATGTCGCGAATTGATTCGTGACATTACGCCCCATGAAAATTAAATCTTTCTTCCTTCAGAAGAATGACTTCAATATACATACATATAAATCCTAACTCAGTCACACAAGATTCACACTGTGGTGTGTGTGCTATCCTGCTACAGGAGAAAATCGCAGTCGCCAGTGAGTGAAAAAACCTCGTATTTACGTTAATAGAAGCAAGCTTGAGGGAAAAACTCCGTGACGACGGTGAAAATCCTGTACTCAGGTCAAACTGAGCGAAAATTCGCTACATTTACACTGACAACTAATTGTTGTGTAGCGTGGTGTATGTAATACACAGTGTAGGTGTGACAGTTGTAGTGTAACTGTACCTACGTGTAAAATGACACAGTAAATAATATGGCGAATACGAAGGCAGAGGAGAAGAGGCAGCAGCGTGCGGCAGATGATCAGCTGGTCCGCACAGCAAAACTGCTACACCCATTGCTGAACCTGCAAAACCAATTAAGGTGGAGCATCAAAAGTGTCAATGAGACAAAATTCTTATTATGTTACAATTACTCTCTCTGGCTAGCAGTCAGTACATGCTATGAAAAGTACACTCGAGGTCGCCATTAATTTTAGCACACGATTATGATCGGCAAGTTGAGAATCCCTGTGCAAACTCGGGTCTTCCATAGCCTCGAACCGCACACGGGTCCTCAACCTGTGCCTCAACCTACAGTACTTATATTAGTATCGGGGAGCTGAGAATCCTTGTGCAAACTTGGGTCTTCCATAGCCTCAAGTCGCCTCTGCGGAGTTCTCTCTCGAACTTCCCCCTTAACCTACAATACAATACTTATATTAGTACCGGGAAGCTGAGAATCCTTGTGCAAACTTGGGTCTTCCATAGCCTCAAGTCGCCACTGCGGAGTTCTCTCTCGAACTTCCTCCTTAACCTACAGTACTTATATTAGTATCGGGAAGCTGAGAATCCTTATGCAAACTTGGGTGTTCCATAGCCTCAAGTCGCCACTGCGGAGTTCTCTCTCGAACTTCCCCCTTAACCTACAGTACTTATATTAGTATCGGGGAGCTGAGAATCCTTATGCAAACTTGGGTCTTCCATAGCCTCAAGTCGCCACTGCGGAGTTCTCTCTTGAACTTCCCCCTTAACCTACAGTACTTCTATTAGTACCGGGAAGCTGAGAATCCTTATGCAAACTTGGGTCCTCCATAGCCTCAAGTCGCCACTGCGGAGTTCTCTCTCGAACTTTCCCCTTAACCTACAGTACTTCTATTAGTACCGGGAAGCTGAGAATCCTTATGCAAACTTGGGTCTTCCATAGCCTCAAGTCGCCTCTCAACTTCCCCCTTAACTTACGGTACATATATTAGTACCGGGAAGCTGAGAATCCTTATGCAAACTTGGGTCTTCCATAGCCTCAAGTCGCCTCTCAACTTCCCCCTTAACTTAAGGTACATAATATGCATGTACAGGCCCTGGACATACTGTGTCCTGTGGGGCCAATGGGCGAGACATCAGGTCTGCACCCACTTCACCACTACCCTGTCTCTCAACTGACTCAGAGATTACAGGTGTGGTTATGAACGGCACAGGAAGGACATGTCCCTGATCAGTGGTGATACTTTGGCACACACTGCAGGAACGGACAAAACTGTCTATGTCTCGTCCCATCCCTGGCCAGAAAAAGTCAGCTCGGATACGGCCCTGGGTCTTCCTTTTGCCCAGGTGACCTCCTGAGGCTGGACAATGACCCCATTGTAACACTGGTTGGCGGTACTTGGCGGGAACGACAAACTGCAGTCGAACCTCGCCCTCGGGTGTTCGTGACTCACGGTAGAGCCGTCCTTGTTTGCGAAGGAACTTGGCTCGACCTCCCCGTGAATACTTAATCACTCGACCCTTTTGTTTATTCCGCACGGCAGCAAGTGTCGGGTCAGAATGTTGTTCTTGTACAAGTTGACTGCACATCAGATCTTGCGGCGATTCAATGATCACTGGGGTGACACAGTCTGGAGCCTCAGTCATGGCTCGTGTCACCACAGCAGCCGAAGTCTGAGTAGCGCCATCGGAGCAACTATCCTTGACTCCATTAATATTGCCTACTATTAAGTCAAATAGAGGCTCTGGCATGACAACTGCAAGTGTCATACCAGTATAAAATGGAGATGCCACCTGGATACATGCCTCAGGGAACAATCTCACTGATCCATCAATAAGCTTTGCATGGATCTGTCGACCTGTATACTGCTCAGGCCGAACTAAACTCTGCTTAACAGAGCAACCTGAGGAACCATTATCTCTCAGGACCTTCACAGGAATGCCTCCCACAAACCCTGGCTGGACAAGGAAGGTACTGTCACCTGTGGTGGGGCCTGAGGAGGAAGCAGCTAGCCACTCATGAGGCTGCTGAATTGATGTGGCAAACATTGTGCCTTGTGAGTTATAAGATGGAACATTGGCCATCTGTGGAGGGGGGTTCACTGTCACTGTGGGACTAGTGAACTGTGGGGAAGTACCCACACTGGTAGGGACGTGACCACCAGGCTGCTGCTGAGGAATGAAGGCTGCATTCGCTTCCTGCCTCTTTTGAGCTGGTGGTGAAAAAGTTTGTCCCGACGGTCGATTGCGTGGCTGATACTGCTGCTGGTTAGGGTACTTGTTGTACCTCTTCCACTCAGGTTTCTGAGTGTTTTGCCCCTGGTCCTTCCACTGCGGTTTTGGACCTTGGCCATTACTCTGAGAATGGCCTTGGTGCTGGGATTCAGTCTGAGACGGCTTCCCAGACTTGGCAGTATCTTTACTGCTCCAGGTGTTTTGCTTACGAGCTTGATACCCGTATGCAGTAAAGAATGCATCAGCCTTCTCTGCCATTTGGCTGGCATATTTCACCTGGCAGATCTGAAGCTGTACTATGAGCTCAGCAGGCCCCACGACCTCTCTAGCTGTGTACGCAGCATAAGGTCAATTATCCCCTCACGCGTGGAAGGAGTTTCATCTTTCTCCATCCACTCATTTAAGTAAGCTGTGAGACGATCAAGGAACTGAACAGCTGTCTCCTTGTCTTGGAGACGAGCTCGCATGAACTGAACTTTGGCGTCGTCTACTGTGAGACCATACGCCTTAATGAGCGCAGCTTTCATCATCTCATATGTGAGATTGTCTCCACGAATTCTGTGGAGAATATCGAGGGCAGGGCCCTCAAATAGGCTAAGAAACTGAAGCCGCTTAGCTGCCTCATCCAGTTGATATAAGTCTGCCATGTCCTCAAAACGAGCTATGTACGGCTCGATTCGCTCGCTTTCCTTGTATGAAGGAAGCTTGATGCGTGGGGTCGCCAGGACATGTGCAGGAAGAACGCTCGTGGAGCTTGGACCAACTGCACCAGACGTGTCTGAAGCCAAGGAATCTCGCTTGAGCTTCATCACTTCAAGTTCATGTTCTCGTTCTTTGTCTCGTTGTTCACGCTCGTATTCGCGCTGAATTCTACGCTCTTCACGAGCATCTTTCTCACGTTCTTGCTCGTAATTGAACCGTGAGAGTATGTATTCTTTAATTTCAGTTGGGTCCGCAAGACCCATATCTTTGGCTTCCTGTAAAAATACAGCAGTAGCCATTTCGCTAATTTGTTAAGCAACCCGAAATTGAGCACTGACTGCTTAGCGACGAATACTAACAAACACAAGTAAAGAATACAGACACAAGCTAGTGGTGACCAGTCTTATCCAGTTAACTGGCAAAGAATAAATAAAAAATGTAAATGACTGGGAAGACTCAATAATAAACACAATGGGTACGGCGACTTCCCAGGAGCGAATAAAATCGTCTGGCGTTACCAAAAATAAACTAGAGTTAAGTACTCTATTGATTAATAAAGCAAAAATTCACTTGCTAAATCAACGGTAACCACCAGTAAACTTGTGCCTATAAACTTTAATAATAAATACCTAAATATGAATGAGTGAGCACTATCTCGTGAATAGCTTTAGAGCTAGGAGTTAATATCCTGGAATGAGGTCGCCAATTGTCACGGGGTTTTTATATTATCACGGTAATTTTGATATAAATGGTTAAATATTATTTAAATTGATAATAATATTCAATAATATTGAAGAGCAGAGACAATGATTGTCTTGCTACATCAAGCAACGATTACTGTACGCTGGCTTGTGCACGATTCTCTAAGAACGAGAATTTATAAACTTTCTCAACAGTACACAGCAGAGACTAATTACTCACAATTGCTGAATTACTGTACTGTTAGCCTCTGGAGAAAGTTACATCACCCCTGACAATAAATAACTAATACTAATAATAATAACATCAGGTTCTTGCTGATGCATTAACTCCTGGCACAACGGATTTTAAGTTAATACAACAAGACTGGTCTAAGTACCAGTTATGAATAGTAAATGTTTATGCAAGCTAGGAGCTGTATGGAAAATAAGCTTAATTATGGAGAAATGAAACAAGATTTTTACTCTACATTAAGCTCAAGAAATAGAACTGTTAAATTTATTAATCACAAAAATAAATTTAACATTACATTTCAAATCAAATTAAATGAGACGCACTCGCTCACTCACACAGAAGCTAAATACTTACGCCTAGGAAAAACACCTTAACTAAGCTCTTAAAACTACAAAATACACAAAAGAAATACCAGTCGATGAATACTATGTATCACCATTAAGGTGGGAGCTTGGAGAAACTGTAAGTGGAGTTTGGGTACTAGCTGACCTCTCGCACTGCTGCACAGGTCCTGTCTCCGTCACAGCAAACACTAAACTGAATTCAAATACATTGTATGGGCAGGACGCAAGGCGTGGCTAACGGTTGAGGGAAGCAGAGGCGAACGATAAAGAAACAATTGTATCGCTCAGTAGCGCACTTAGTGACGTGCATTAAATCGGTCACCTTTGAAAACAGTGACGAATGTTTTGAAAAGTGTACCCCGAAATGGAGAGAGAAACGGTTAACTGAGCGATACACAGTGAGTTTTCCACTAATAGTTCGTGGCTTCTCACAAAAAGGAAATGTCGCGAATTGATTCGTGACAAAGGTCCATGCCTCGCTTCCATACGTCAGGGTAGGGATCACAATACTATCATGCAGTGACTTCTTAACTTCCATACTCACCTCCCTATTTCTCATCACTGCTTTCAGTGTACCAACAACCTTCCTTCCCTGCTGTACCCTTTCACGCACTTCATCCCCCAAAGTTCCGTTCTTACTCATCACAATTATGGCATCAAATAATGGGTATTAACTGAAAAAAATATAAATACATTGAAACGCGAATCAGGCAATTTACGATCTTTGCTTCATTGTTTAACATAAAGCTACATACGAGACATTGGCATTAATATAAATGCCTAATGACCCTAAGTGAGCGCTCGACATACTTTGGAATTATACAAATAATCTTCACATTATGTCTATTTAAACGTTTTGGGACAATTCTCCGTCAAGTCAGTTCGTCATCACAACAATAACATGACAATTCGCCATCAGGACTTTTCGTCGTCAGGACGATTCCCCGTCATTTATTTACATATAGTTTATTTAGCAAGCACACTAGTTGTTGAATACTTATACCTCTTCAAAGTTGTTTTAAAATATACCCAGGATGTTTTAATACCAATGGAACTTAATGATTACAGCTATGGGTGATGCTTGAATATAATTCAAAGTCAGCTACAGCGAGGTAGAAACAAGTTAATTATTGTCTAAAAGTGCAACTTATAAATGATATTCAAAGCCTGTGCTATTGAATGAACATACACGTTGATAGATCCCCCTGAAAATTAGTTGTTAGTGTCAGTTAATCAATAATAAGTATATTTATAGAATGACGGGGAATTGTCTTGATGGGGAATCGTCCACATTCTGACGGCAAATTGACTTCACGGCAAAATCACTCGGAACCACATCAACAACCCTACTTGCTTCAGTAAAGGTAGGAACTACTGTATACTGTAGTTATCATGTTTTTTTCTCTTTATTCATTATTAATGTGTTACTTTAAATGTTTAAACATAAAGATATTTCATGTATGTGAATGCTGAGGTGTGTGTATGTGGGAGTTTAGGCAGGTCTGGGAACGTATCCCCATTGATTCCATGTTATAATGGGCTCGCTATACGATGGATCGCTGTATGATGGATCACTATACGATGGGGTTTTCAGGAACGGAACCCCATCGTATAATGAGGGGTTACTGTGTGTATGTGTATATATATATATATATATACCGGTATATATATATCGTTTCATTTTAAAAGGCTCCAATATGCTTGCATGCATCGGCCTTGGTCACCTAATGGCAGCTCTCCATGCTGCACAATCAATTGCAGCCTCCCTGTTCAGTCCCTTAACCCTGAGGTGATACTTAATGACCTCGTCCCATGTCTTTCTCGGTCTGCTCCTCATAACCCCACCCTCCGTATTAACACTTCTCATCCTCCTCATTCAATTATCATCCCCCATCCTCTCCACATGCCCAAACCATCTCAATCTACCTCTCCTCATCACAACACCAGTACACTCCAGTCCTATCCTACCTCTCAACTCTTCCATCGTAAACCCAACCCCCCCAGACCTTGCACGCAGGGACGCACTACACATCCACCTAATCATTGTCACATCTGTACGTCTGAGCCTGCGAATATCCTCCTCCTTTACTGCCCAGGTCTCACTACCATACAGCATTAGACTCCTAACATATTCTGCATACAAAGACCCCTTAGCATGTAGGGAGAGTCCTCTCAGTGCCAGGAGAGGCAAGAGCTCCCTGAACTTCTTCCAACCACTTCTCACCCTAGCCACAGAGCTAGCTCCAGCTCCAGCTCCAGCTCCACCTCCAGCGCACAACATGTCTCCCAAATAACAAAAACTCTTCCACACACCCAAGAGATTCACCAGCAAGTTCAATCCTTTCACGCCTGACAATCTCTACCTGCTCTCCCCAACACGCCATACACATAAAATCAGCATTATCTTGCAGTCTGCCTCTGATACCACTACATGTCTTGTGCACCCATTTATCACAAACACTGCACAAGATGGAATTACTTCCCACGCCCTTGTGGCAAACTGCACATGGCCACTCTCCCTCGTCTGTGACAGTACCGCCACCAACCCTAGATATCATCACTTTTGTTTTATCTGCATTTACCCTTAAGCCCTTGTGCCCCTAGATATCATCACTTTTGTTTTATCTGCATTTACCCTTAAGCCCCTGTGCCCCATACCATCTCTCCACTTCCTAAACCTTTCCTCCGCCTCCCTTTCGTTCTCTGCAATCAACACCAAATCATCTGCATACATCTCCCATGAGAGTCCATTTCTGAAGTCACGTGAGAGGGCTTCAAGTACCATGATAAACAACATGGGACTCAAAACTGACCCCTGATGAACACCAATGTTCACGGAAAACTCATCGCACAAATTTCCATTCACTTTTACCTGGGTGCGAGCACCCACATACATAGCCATAACTACCCTAACCAGCCACTCCTCCAAGCCAAGCTTTCTCATTGCCAACTTCACCACCTCTCAAGGGACTCTGTCAAAGGCCTTTTCCAAATCAACAAAAACAAAATACAGATCCCTTTTCTTACCAATATATTTTTCCTGAAGCTGTCGAACAATGAATATGGCATCAGTAGTCCCCTTACCTGGCATAAACCCGAACTGCATCTCATCAATATTCACTCTTTCTCTAATCATACCTTCTAAAACTCTCTCCATTACCTTCATTATCTGATCTAAAAGCTTTATACCTCTATAATTTCCTCTTTCCAGGGCATCACCCTTCCCTTTACACACATTTACAGTTACACTCTTCAGCTAATCATCTGGGACATCACACTCATAAATAATCATATTTCTCAGGTCAGTGACCGACTTCACCCCTATAACTCCTGAGGCCTCTAACATTTCGGCAGTCAATCCAGACACACCTGCTGCCTTCCCCACCTTCATCCTGCCTATTGCCTCACTCACAGTAGCAGCATCAATCAAAGGCCAAGGGCCAAACACTGGATCTGCTGGCTCCAAACCTTCCCTGTCCCAGTCAAACTCCTCATTCAACAACCGGCTATTATGCTGTCTCCATGCATCTTTAATATCCTCACTGTTCACCACTACCCTTCCTTCATCATTCTTCACACACTTCTCACCTGTAATATCCTGATTATTCCTCTTCATCTGATTTGCCAGCTTAAGTGTCATATTTTTCATTTCCCCATGATTTAGGTTATCAGGTTAAAGTCTCTGTGACACAGATTTCGCCCTGTATACCTCTCTTCTAGCCCTACGCTTGGCAGCCAAGTATTCCTCCTTGCTACCACCCTTCTTCCATTCCCAGAGAAGCCTTCTTTTCTCCTGAACTGTATATGTACATATACTGAATATTATATACATATATACAGTACTGTATATATCTATCTATCTATCTATAGCCCGACGCCCTAATCCCGCAAAGGGTGGCCGCAGACAAAACGCCTCCAAGTCACTCTTGTCACCCACCATTTGACTGCCCTCCCCCCAACCCACCCACCCCTCCCTCATATTCCTCTCAACTCCATCCCTCCACCTCATCCTCAGTCTACCTCTCCCTCTCCCTCCCTCCACCTCACCTACATACACCCTCTTAGTCAGTCATTCATTCTCCATTCTCTTCACATGTCCAAACCACCTCAGTGTATTTCTCCTAATCTTCTCAACCACATCCACATCCACCCCACAGCATTCCTTCACTTCTTCATTCGTCAACCTGTCCCTCCACGTCACTCCACATGCTCCTCTCAAGTAACTCATTTCCACTGCTCTCACTCTTGACTTGTTCCCCTCTTGCAAGGTCCATGCCTCGCTTCCATACGTCAGGGTAGGGATCACAATACTATCATACAGTGACTTCTTAACTTCCATACTCACCTCCCTATTTCTCATCACTGCTTTCAGTGTACCAACAACCTTCCTTCCCTGCTGTACCCTTTCACGCACTTCATCCCCCAAAGTTCCATCCTTACTCATCACAGTACCCAAGTACTTGAATGCACTCACATTCTCCATATCCTCACCATCCAACCTCACTGCACACTCTGTGACTTCATTCCTCTCAAACACCATAACTTTACTTTTGTTTACATTAACTTTCAGATTCCTCCTCCTACACACTGTCCCAAATTCATTCACCAAACCTTGCAACTCCCATTCATCTTCACTCAACAGTACTGTATCATCAGCAAACAGCAACACCTGTATATATATATATATATATATATATATATATATATATATATATTTATATATATATATATCATCATCATCATCATCATCATCATCATCATCATCATCCGGACCTCTTTTCCCTCCCAAGGGCAGGGTGAGGAGTAGCAATGTTCAGACAGCCCAAAATTGCCCAATCCAATGGGCCATGCTTCCATTCACTCATCATTCAAGCCCCCGGAATCCTGGCTCTATCGGATACGCCAAAAACATTCACCACGTTCTGTAGCTTCACATAATCGAATCCGACAGAGTCAATCCAGACGCTGCCACGTTAAAAAGGGGTGCCAAAAATCCCCGATCATGCACTTCTCACAAAATTCATCCAGCCAGCTCGATTTCCTGTCAGTTCCCTAGCCTCACTGACTTCCAAACCTCTTTTCCTCACACATTCATCCACCATATCTCTCCACCTTCTCCTTGGCCTACCTTGCCTCCTCCCTCCTTCGAATTCGCCCAGATATACCTTCTTCACCACTCTGTTGTTATCCATTCTCTCCACATGACCATACCATCTCAGTACACTCTCTTCAATTCTGGTGTCCACCGACTTCCTCACAAAGCATCTTTCATGAATCACATTATTTCATATCCTATGCACCCTCTGTACTCCACATACATTCCTCAGCAGTCCCATCTCCACTGCTCTTACTCTTGACTTTTCATTTTCATGCCACACCATAGTCTCACATCCATATGTTAAAGTTGGCACTAACACTCCTTCATGTAAGCCTCGTGCAGCAGCAACACTCAAGCCTCTGTTTTTTATCAAGGCCTTCATTGCACCAGCTAGTTTTCTTCCTTGTGTCACTCTACTTTCAACTTCTTTTGCACATTTTCCTCTCTTTTCTATCACTGTACCCAGGTATTTGAACTCTCTCATCAATTCCAGTCTCTCTCCATTCACTGTTACATTGCACTGGGAGTCACCTTCTCTCTCAGTAACCATCACTTTACTCTTTTCTGCATTTACTCTCAAGGAATGACACTTACAAACATCAGCAAAACTCTGCACTAGCCTACGAAGTTCTTGTCTGGTACTTGCAAGCAGTACTGCATCATCAGCATACAACGAATTTGAGATATTCCATCCATCACCATTCATTACCAATGCCATCTCTCTCCATTACTCATGTTTTCACTTGTCTCATCACCCCATCCATATATACATTGAACATCCATGGGGACATCACACAACCTTGTCGCACGCCCACACTGATCGTGAACCATTCACTTAGATGCCCATTAACCCTGACACATGCTTCACTACCATCGTAAAAACTCTTGACGGCACCTAGCAGCTTACCCTCTACACCATACATGCGCAAAACTTTCCACAATCCTTTTCTGTCCACTTTGTCATATGCTTTTTCCAGATCCATGAATGCCATAAACACCTTATGGTCCATCTCACAAGCCTTCTCTACTATCTGTCTCACTGCAAATATTTGGTCCACACATCCTCTGCCACTCCTAAAGCCACCTTGTTCATCACTCACTAGGACTTCTGATATCTCTCTTACTGTATAATAATTCTTCCATATACCTTCCCTACCACACTCAGTAAGCTTATGCCACGATAATTCTTGCACTCACTTCGTTCACCTTTCTTTTTGTACAGGGGTACAATTACAGCCTTTTTCCACTCTGCAGGCACAGGTTCTTTCATCCATGCCTTCTTACATATTTCCAACAAGCACTTCATTCCATTCTTTCCACTACATTTAAGCATCTCTGCATACACCTCATCAACCCCAGCTGCTTTCCCATTTTTCAGCTGCTTCACAGCATTCTTCACCAGTGCGAGTGTCACGTCTCGTGGCACTGCATTCCTTCTCTGCACACCTCCAAAACCAGTCATGTTTACAGCAGCTCTGCTTTCTCTATCCCCATTCATCAGGCTTTCAAAATATTCTTTCCATCTGGTCCTTACTTCATCTCCAGGGGTTAATAATCTACCATCTGCATCCTTCACACCATCCCATTTCTTTTTGCTTTCATTTCTACATTTCTGCACCTCTTTCCAGAATAACTTTCTATTTTCAGAGTAGTTTGCATTAATTTTTCTTCCTAGATCCTCGTTTACCTCCTTCTTTTTCCTCTTCACTAGTCTCTTTATGTGCTTCTTGCTCTCAACATATTCAGTTCTTATTTCAACTGAACCTCTATCCTGTAACCACTTTAGCCACTTCTTCCTCTTTTCATTCACGCTCTCTTTACCTCCTCATCCCACAGTGCCGTACCTTTCTTCTTTGTTGTTACTCTTGCCACACCACACACCGCTTTAGCATTCTTAACTAAACAATCCCTATGTGCGTTCCATAGTCTGTCCAGATCCATTTCATTCCAATTCAATAATTCTAACTCGTCCTCTACTTTGGTCCTGTAATCATCTGCCATTTCTTTGATCCTCAGCTTCTCAACATTCAGTCTTTCTCCCTGACTGCCCCTCTCTCTCCTGATCCACCTCACTCCTCTCAGCTTGATCTTGCATATCACAATCATATGATCTGACAGACCTCTACATCGTCCTCTCACGGCCCTCGTATCAGCAACCATTCCCATCATCGACCTCTCTACGAGCACGTAATCAGTCAGGCTTCTTTCAACACGATCCCCAGTCCCTCTATACCATGTATATTTATGTGCACCTCTGTTTGAAATACGAGTTACAAATGCACAACCTCCTCTCCTGACACATATCCTTTAGTCTCTTCCCATTATCATTTTCTCCTGGTACTCCATAGCAACCCATTATGTTATCCTCAGGACCAGTGCCTACTCTTCCATTCATATCCCCCATCACAATCACTTTATAGCTCCTGGGCATCTCTCCCACTACTTCACCCAGCTCATCCCAAAACCTGTCTTTCTCTCTCTCACTCCTGTCCTCACACAGTGCATATGCTACAATCACTGCCACTTTCACCTTTTCAGACTTGAACTTGACATACATACACCTCGAGCTGACACATTTGTAGTTTCTCATTCCACTCTGCCACAACTCATTCATCAACAAAGCAACTCCTTCCTTGTATCTTCCTCGCCCATTCATGCCCAATCTTACACATTTCACACCCTCCCACTTCTCCACTTCGCACTCTTTCATCTTCGTTTCACACAGTGCCATCACGGCATATCTCGCACTCCTGAACACATTCACCACTTCCACCCTCTTACCTTTCCTCATTCACACCTCTTGTGGATGTGGGGGTGGCTCTAATGAATGAGGGTGAGATTTGGAAGATTCCGGTGTTGCTGTTTGCTGATGATACAGTATTGTTGAGTGAAGATGAATGGGAGTTGCAAGGTTTGGTGAATGAATTTGGGACAGTGTGTAGGAAGAGGAATCTGAAAGTTAATGTAAATAAGAGTTAAGTTATGGTGTTTGAGAGGAGTGAAGTCACAGAATGTACAGTGAGGTTGGATGGTGAGGATATGGAAAATGTGAGTGCATTCAAGTACTTGGGTAGTTTGATGAGTAAGGATGGAATGTTGGGGGATGAAGTGCCTGAATAGGTACAGCAGGGAAGGAAGGTTGTTGGTTCACTGAAAGCAGTGATGAGAAATAGGGAGGTGAGTATGGAAGTTAAGAACTCACTGCATGATAGTATTGTGATCCCTACACTGATGTATGGAAGTGAAGTGTGGACCTTGCTAGAGGGGAAGAAGTCAAGAGTGAGAGCAGTGGAAATGAGTTACTTGAGAGGAGCATGTGGAGTGACATGGCAGGACAGGTTGATGAATGAAGAAGTGAAGGAACGTTGTGGGGTGGATGTGGATGTGCTTGAGAAGATTAGGAGAAATACACTGAGGTGGTTTGGACATGTGGAGAGAATGGAGAATGAAAGACTGACTAAGAGGGTGTATGTAGGTGAGGTGGAGGGAGGGAGAGGGAGGGGTAGACTGAGGATGAGGTGGAGGGATGGAGTTGAGAGGTATAATAGGGAGGGGGGGTGTGAGTTGGGGGGAGTGTAGTCAAATGGTGGGTGACAGAGCGACTTGGAAACGTTTTGTCTGCGGCCACCCTTTGTGGGATTAGGGCGTCAGGCTGTAGATAGATAGATATACAGTAATCCCTCATTTACCCCAACATAATAGAGCCAGAGGCATGTCTGGGTATTGGCAACATCTGGATAGCGAACACTATTCCCGTACCACACCAAGACCTTGCCTATACCCACCTCCAATCTATGCCTAACTTATTTGTACAGTACCTGTGCTTAATTTGGCAGTGTTTTCCAGTCATTTAGGCATATTTAAACATCAAAACACATAGGAATATCCAAAGTAATGCAAAACACCAAGAAAACCATGCAGAAAAACCACTGAAAACCAAAAAACACCCTACCTGTACACCACTGTATGTATAGTACCTTTCCTGATTTTGGCACAGTTTTCAGGTCAATCTGCCACATTTAGACATCAAAACACACATAGGAATATCCAGAGTAATGCTAAACACCAAGAAAACCATGAAAAAAAAACACAAACAAAACCAAAAAACACCCTACCTGTACACCACTGTATGTACAGTACCACTTCTAATTTTGGCACTGTTTTCAGGTCAATCTGCCACATTTAGACATCAAAACACACATAGGAATGTCCAAAGTAACGCTAAACACCAAGAAAATCAATCAATCATTCAATCATTTCCTGTGGCACCCCACGGGATGGATAAGGCCTCGATGAACGCTCTCTACCAATATTTGTCTCTTGCCATCTCCTTCAGGTCCCGCCAACACTCCTCTCCTGCTTCTCTTTTCATTGTCCTCAACCAGGTTTCCCTCGGCCTACCTCTGCCTCTTCTTCCTCTAGCAGTCTACTCTGGCACATCCTGTATTAAACTGCCTTTTTTTCTGTATATGTGCCCTAGCCATTTCCAGCGAGACAGTCTCACATATTCATCAACAGGTTCCACTTTCATAATATCCTTTACTCTTTCATTTGTAACTCTGTCTTGCAACTTTACTCCAAGAATCCTTCTCAGTATTTTATTCTCAAACCCTAATACTTTCTGATCTGTTGCAATTGTACTGTACCATGACTCATGCTCATAAATTAAAATTGGTCTAACCATGGACTTGTAAATTTTTACTTTAGTATGTACCGAAAGCATATTATTATTCCAAACAGATGTCAACATTCCAACATCTCGGCAAGCCTGTCTAATCCTATCCTTAATTTCATTGTTTAATGATCCAGTAAATGATACAATTGTTCCAAGATATTTAAAATTTTCTTCATTCTTCACCACATTATTCCCATTTACACAATCAGTTTGGTTCTCCATGTTCATAGTAATAATTTCAGTCTTTCCACAATTTATTACCAATCCCACTTTTTCTCCTTCCTCCAAGAGACAATCTCATAAATACTTTCGCAAATCAGTACAATATCATCAGCATAGTCCAAATCCATCAGCCTCTTATTTTCTTTCCAGTTAATTCCTGCACCTGTTCTCCTTACAACTTTTCTCATAACTTAATCCATAACCAAAACAAACACCAAGAAAAACCATGAAAAAAAAAAAAAAAAAATGAAAACCAAAAAACACCCTACCTATACACCACTGTATGTACAGTACCCCTTTTAATTTTGGCACTCTTTTCAGGTCAGTCTGCCATATTTAGACATCAAAATACACATAGGAATATCCAAAGTAATGCAAAACACCAAGAAAACCACAAAAAAAAGAACATTGAAAACCAAAAAACACCCTACCTATACATGACTGTATGTACAGTACCCCTCCTAATTTGGGCACTGTTTTCAGGTCAATCTGCCAGATTTAGACATCAAAACACACATGATTATCCACATTAATGCAAAATATCATGAAAACAATGCATAAACAACAAAAATTCACAAAAAACTGATGATGGTTTGAAAATCTGTTGTCTGTGACAAGTAGTTGCTCCTGGGGCTTAAAAAAAAAAAAAAAAAAAAAAAAAAAAAAAAAAAAATCTATGGCCAAATATGCTACCATATATTGGTTGTATTGGTATAAATCATATACCATCATCTTTGCTGATGTTTATAGTATAGGATAAGCTAATAAAAACACATAAAACTGAAAAGTAAGAGTACAAAATTCAAGCAGGAATAAAGTGTTCAAGAGTAAAACTTACCTTCATGTAACTTCCCACCATCCTAATTCAAAATTTTGCCAGCATCTTCAAAGAGTTAAGCATATGTCTAGATTCAGAATTTCATGAGCTTTCTTGTGGTCACCACAGAATTTCCATACGACCAATAGCAGTCGAATAAATCGCAAAAAAACTTTGAAAACTCATGAGTCAGTGCTATCACCATGGAAGAGGGTAAGGACTGAGGAAGTGAGGGAGGAGCCAGGAGGGTATGGAGGAGGGAAGGGAGTGGGGAGAGGCGAGGCTGTGGGCAGGATTCTTCCCCTTCTGTCAACAGGCGGACAGGTGCTTTTGCCATATATTTACTCATGGCTTGTGGTCTGTTAAATGCTGAGTGGCCATGCGGGGAAACAACGCATTGTGACCGGGGGACTTTTGACTCTGGATAGAGAGGCTGACGGCCATTGTCACTGAACATGTACTTGTGGCTTGTGGTCTGTGTTCGATAGAGGTGGTGGTTGGGAAAGACTTAGCCCCCATAGCTGCGGGATATTAGGCATTCGGTGGGGAATGCACACGGATGTTTTTATACCGCTTGCGGGTTACGGTTGTATTACTCGGGTGCTGGAGGTTTGTAGGGAGTGATAGGACGAGCATGCGATTCTGACCATTCAGTACAGGGTCAGACGGGCATTTTAGCTCTGGTTGTGGGTTGCAGACTACTTCCCGCTCACAGCTTGAGCCCAGCGGCCTCGATACCGAATGTTTGGACATGTTGGCTGGCCGGCTGAAGTTCTCGGGGACTTCTGCGTCCAGATAATAGCAAGTCTGTCTATCTATCTATCTATTGCCAGATGCCTCAATCCCGTTTGGGGTGGCCACAAACAAATCGCCTCCAAGTCGCCCTGTCCCCTGCCATTTCACTGCCCTGCTCCCAACTCACACCCCCCTCTCTCATATACCTCTCCACCCCATCCCTCCATCTCATCCTTGGCCTCCCCCTCCCTCTTCCTTCCTCCACCTCACTCACATACACTCTCTTCGTCAGTCTTTCACCCTCCATCCTCTCCACATGGCCAAACCACCTCAGTGTGTTCCTCATAACGCTTCCTATCACATCCACATCCACACCACAACGCTCCTTTATATCCTCATTCGTCAGCCTGTCTCTCCACATGACTCCACAGGCTCCTCTTAAATAACTCATTTCCACGGCTCTCACTCTTGACTTGTGTCCTTCCAACAATGTCCAAGCTTCACTTCCGTACGTTAGAGTTGGTATCACAATACTGTCATGTAGTAACTTTTTCACTTCCATGCTCACTTCCCTGTTTCTTATCACTGCTTTCAAGGAACCAGCAACCTTTCTTCCCTGCTGTACCCTTTCAAGCACTTCACCCTCCAAACCTCCATCCTTACTCATCACACTACCCAAATACTTAAACGTACTCACATTTTCCAATTCCTCACCATCTAACCTCGCTGTACATTCACTAACTTCACCTCTCTCAAAGACCATCACTTTACTCTTCCCTACATTCACCTTTAGGTTCCGTTTCTTACACACTCTCTCAAACTTATCCACCAACCCTTGCAGCTCCCCTTCGTGTTTACTCAACAACACAGTATCATCTGCAAACAACAGTACAGGGAGTTTCCAAACACTATCCTCTCTCACCAGGGCCACTCCAAGTAAATTCAGATAATGTTTAATAGAGCCAAGGCCCAGCGTCCAGTTATTGAATATTTTCAGATAATGAACGTCCAGATAATTGAGGGATCACTGTAATCACAATCATACCCACCTAGCGCTTGAAAGGGTGCAACAAGGAAGAAAAGTTGCTGTTTCTTTGAAAGCAGTGATAAAAAATAGGGAAGTGAGCATAGAAGGAAAATAGTCACTACATGATAGTATTGTTATACCAACTGTAACATATGGAAGTGAAGCTTGGACCTTGTTGGAAGGACATAAGTCAAGGGTGAGAGCAGTGGAAGTGAGTTACTTGGGAGGAGAATGTGGAGTTACATGGAGACACAGACCGACAAATGAGGAAGTGAAGGAGTGTTGTGGTGTGGATGTGGATATGATAAAAAGTGGTAGGAGAAATACTCTTTGAGGTGGTTTGGCAATGTTGAGAGGATGGAGAATGAGAGACTGATGAGGAGAGTGTATGTGACTGAGGCAGAGGGGGGGAGAGGGAGGGGGAGGGATGGAGTGGAGAGGTATCGTATATGAGAGAGGGGGGTGAGCTGGGGGGAGGGCAGTGAAATGGCAGGGGATAGGGCAACATGGAAGCAGTGTGTTTATGGCCACCCTTAGGGGATTTAGGCATGTGCAATAGATAGATAAATAGATGCTCACCTAGTGTTAGCACTGCCACAAAAGCCACAAACTCAGCCATCACGCAGAACTTGGGTACAGTAGCAAGAGCGCTAGGGCATGGAGCACTGGGGGCCACAAGGGATGTCACAGAACTACAGCAACAATCGAGGCACTGGGGGCCACAGGCTAAGTCACAGTGCTGAGGGGTATCCACTGCATGGGTCTCAAATGCACAGTGCACAGGTATGTCCTTGTTATATGGCGTCCATGGGAGAGAATGAGAGCGCGATGGTAAGCTGTATGTGTTGGATGGGCTGCTTTGCAATGCATTATGATTGCCTGGCGTGTTGTGTGGTCTGCCTGTGCGCCGATTGGGTCCCATGTCTGAGCTGGATGATACACATCAGCGCTGAAATATGCATATTACTGCCGATTACTTCCTTTTTGAGCTGGATATTGTCACATTTCGTTGGATATTGTTTTAATACAGCCAAGCAAACTGTGCCAGATGTTGCAATAGGCTGGATGTTATTTTAATAAAGCTGAGCAAAAAACACCAGATATTGCAATAGACTGGATATTGTGATGATCGATAATTGAGAGATTACTTATGGAAGATATCAGTATTAGCCTCTAGTCCTTAGAAAAATCAACTGTACCTGTACCATAGCCAACCTCAATACAAGGATTCCATGTGAGGAAGTGTGGCATACATTTTTATGGTATGTTATGTTATATCGGAGCCTCTGTGGTACAGTGGTATAGTGTGCATTTCGTACACGGGTGAACCAGGGTTTGCGCCCCTCCAGGGTAATAAACTTTGGGAGTGTTCACCCGGCCACGTACTGCAAGGGGTGCTGTGGTTGAACCAGTGTTGCTTACTATAAGTATGCTTGCACCCAGTCGGCTTGCATGGGCCGATTACACTTGGTTCACAGGTTACACACACATCCAAAGCCACTCCAACACTACAGTTACACTTACAAGCACTTCTCACCCAACATACAATCCCTACCAGACAGCCTAAGCCGCTTGGTAAAGATACATTGACTGTATCGTCCCGACTTCAGTCGGGATAGGCTGGTCCTGCAGTGGATACTCAAACGGCTGATGATGATGATGATGATGATGTTATATCAATATTAGAACAATAGCACTAACGTTTAAGAGTGTCTGTCTATTTGTCTATTTATAGCCAGCTGCTATAATACCATAAGAGGTGACCATTTGAAATTGAGTTAGCTGTTTTTTGGAGAGGGG
Organism: Coenobita brevimanus; assembly: GCF_032717465.1. Lineage (NCBI taxonomy): Eukaryota > Metazoa > Arthropoda > Malacostraca > Decapoda > Coenobitidae > Coenobita > Coenobita brevimanus. The sequence goes on along the minus strand of NC_137063.1, from coordinate 32,299,746 downwards.
CATTAACTCTTCGCCAACCCACTTGTTGCTACGGAGGGAACACACGTGGGTTGGTAATGTGGTTACTACCCTATGTTATAAATGGTTTCCTGGCTTACAGGAAGCCAATAGGCTTGTCACTCAATGTAAAGCCACTTGAAAAGGAAAGAAAAGTAATAAAAGGTGACAGGAAGGATGGGAGAAATAGGAAGTGAGGAGGGAAGACAGAAATGGAATGATAAAGGTGAAGGAAGAACTAGGCACCACTACATCAAGTGAGTAGACGACTAAGAAAAGAACAGAACTAAGGAAGTTGGGTTAGAGAATTTCTTAATCTGATGAGAATATTACACTTCACAGCTATACCAGCCATATGCGTCGGATGGTGTACAGTAACCTGGAGCGTGCACAGCTGGGAGGGGTGCCCGGGCTGGTGCCTTTAGTACGAGCGTACCTGGAAGTGGTTATGCCCCCCCATCTGGCAGCCACACTGGAGGACGGTCAGGCCAGTGGGGCACCCGTGTGGCCACTTATCTTCTACTGTATGAGAGCTGGAGGGAACAAGGCTGCATGTCAAGCTGCTGCTGAGAACAGGTGTGTTTTGACTTGGCTTAGGTAATGTGTCATGTTTTAGTAAGTAGGAGTCCTCATATACAGTAATATCTAAAGATATATACAGGCAAGTTACTATGTAATAACAACAACTTGGAGTAAGGTGTCAATGTTGAAGGGGATAAAAAAAAAAAAAACTCACTTGAAGCAACTTATGAAAGTAGCATGAGCAGTTTAACCCCTTAACCGCGGGGCGTCACTTTCATGACGCTCGGGTGTAATGGATCATACCATGGGGCGTCACTTTTGCGATTCTGTGTTATTTTGAATTCGCCCAGGCTTTGAAGTGGTTGCTTGTATCATCTGTCAGTACTGCCAGTGTCTAACAATAGTCAGTGCTGCTATTGTCATCTGTACTCCCATCCATTGTTGACAATTTAGCCATTTCTCCCCGTTCTTGACTCCCCTCCCTACCTCCCCTCCATTACCCTCTCCTCCAGCCTGCCCCAGCTGCGCCACGCTAGGTAAATCTTGCCCAGATTTTTCCACTCATTTCATCCATTGGAATGAGCCCAATGCCTTATTCTCATACAAAATAATATATATAAAGAAGAAAAAAGGTAATTGATAGTGCCATACACCTGGAATTGGCTAATTATCACCTGGCAACACCCCACGTGCACTCGTTCACTAATTTTCCCTGTTTATTTCCTCTTGAAATATGCTCTATGACCTGTTCTCATAATAAAAATATATATAGGAAAGGATGGGAGAAGCCTAAGTGATGTTTACATTCACCTGGAACTTCCTATTTTCCTGCCAGTCATTTCACAGCATATAAATTAGCAGCTGTCACCTCGCTGACGTTGTCAACCCTTGGTGGCCCCATATCCGCCTCGTCATTCAGTTCAGTGTTGTTTCTTGAGATGAAAGCGCGTAGCACTCGTGCCCCTCCATTTCCGCCACTTCTAGAGGGCCTGTGACCTCTACCCCTACTAAACCTCATGTGGGAAGGGGTAAAGGACTAAGTGACTCTGCTGTGGAGCGTGAACTGGCTAATTTATCCATGATAATGATGGACAGTGACTACAATCTTTCTGGTGAATCGTGTGATGAGCCAGTGGAGGAAATGGTGATAAACTACGAGTGCTTCAGTGTCCCAAGTTCATCCTGGCTCCAAGGGAAAGGAACCCTTAGTTACTGGAAGTGACTGTGTATAACGTAGTGTAAATAAAATAGAAATGTAAATAATTACTAATATAAGAATATGAGTACAAATACTTGGAGAAATAACACTGAAAGCTTTGCTCTCTGCGCTGGTTTACTGAACGAGAAAGTTAATGCCTGGAGTGAAAATAAACTACTATTACTGAAGGAAACTTATGGATAAATACTGTATATATATATATATATATATATATATATATATAAGTGTAATAAAGTAATAGGAATGTAAAGTGTGAGTGTGTTCATGAATAATAAATGACAGAATACCAGCGGGGAACGAGCGCAAGTGGGAGGCTCGTACACGCTCGTAATTTTCATTGCTTTCACAGTGTTCTTTTTTTTTTGGTGTATGGATTCCAAACTACTTGAAAATCATAGAATAGTGTTTCTAGTGATAATATCAGGCTGTGGCAGTCATATTATGGGGCGTAGGGAAGTGTAAAGTGGAGACTTCGTTACCCAACTTCAGAAGTCTCCACAAGTCCTACAGTAGTCGACGAAGACTCAACAAACATCCCAGGAGAAAGCTGAAGGTATGTGCCATATGCATATGTAATTATAATATTCTTGGACTAATAACTGATTTTTGGCAAATATTTTTAAAAAGGCAGTCGGAGCATGAATATCCTCACGGGATGCGCAACGAGCACAAAAACATCCCTGCGGTGTAGGGGTTAATGTAAAAAATAAAAATTAATTCTGTCATTTATAATGCCCAATAAATGAGACAGCTTTTAACTGGGGAGTTTCATTGTAAAGTAACTGTATTTTTAACTCCTTCATACTCCCTACTTGTCAAGTGGGTTGGTGGAGAATTAGTGCCCCTCCCTGTAAAACAAATAACTCTAAGTCCTTGGCCATCCTGTGTGTGATTATGGCGTCTGGCAATGAATGAATGATAATGATAAATCTTTCCTAAGTTTGCCTGAGATGGCAGGATAGTTTTATGTTATGTACAACTGCAGACAGAAATTCATGGTACAGGGTAATGTGCCACTAGAGGTCAGGTTAATTGCACACATCTACCCCGTAACTCCCCCTCCTTACCCCAAACCAAAACACTGATTTATTAGGGAGATCGATCGAAGATATGAAGCTTCGCTCACTCTCACGTCATGCTGCATGTAATGTTACTCTTATTTATCTTACCATTAGGTGTATTATCAAGCACATAGATCCATCTTCAGTTCCATGAGAAGTAATTATATTGAAGTGGACAGTGGTAATGGTGGGAGGTGGTTGCTTGGTGTTTTGTGTGGAGTGGCTTTGGGTGGCCTGTAAGGGTAGATAGGTTAGTGATTGGACGCATTTGGTGGGCTGGGTGGGTGGGGAGGGGTCAGTAAGTTAGGTTTGGATAGGATGAGTTTGGTGGATGAGTTAGGTTCGAATGTGTGAGTGGGATGGCGGAGTGAATGGAGTTGGATAAGATGGGTGGTTGGGCATGTGGATGGGTGGGTGGGTTGGTGGGAGGAGTGGGTGGACAGGATGGGTGGGTGGGCAGGATGAGTGAGTTTAGGGAGAGGTGGAAGAGTTGTGTAGGTGGATGCGATGGATGGCATTGTTGGGTGAGCAGGGTGGGTGGGATTCGTGGGTGAGAAGGGTGGGTGGTAGGGGTCGGTGGGCAAGACAGGTTGTTAGGATGTGTGGGCAGAGTGGGTCACCAGGGTGAGTGGGCACAGTAGTAGTAGTAGTAGTAGTTGTTCCTTAGGCAGTCTGGCCGAACAGCCCCGAGTCCCTTAGGAAGGCCATGGCTGAGACCGGGCTATCCCACAGAGCTCTCAAAGAATGTATGTTGTGTTGTTGGCATAGGTGATTGTGTGCAATGCAGTCTTCCATAATGTACTTAATAGTATGGAGTGCTGTGTCACATCCTGGACAGGCACCAGCGACGGAGTCATCCAGCCTCTTCTGGTAGCTTAAAAGGGCTGGATGGTGCCCACATCTCAGCCTGGCCAGGTGGACCCTGTCCTCACAAGGGAGATAGGATTCAGAAGGGTGGATGTCAGGAGGACGTGCATGCAGCTATGTGCTGTCCTCAAGTGACTGAATGGAGTGGTGAGTGACTTGAGTGCGGATATGCTTCTGGAAGCTGTTCTGAGGTGGGCGAAGGGGGAGAGATGACAGTATTTGTGTATGATATCGTGTGCTGGGTGTTGTTTTGATGTTCCTTGGTGTGGGTGGATGTGCTGCCATGTAATGTAGTGGATGTTGTGGGTTTGTGGAGGCTGCAGCAAGAATCTGGGTGCCTCTCATGTCTAGGTGATCCTTGACTTTGAGGACTTTGGTTTCTTGATGTAAGTGGTCTATGGGTGCAGCAGCTGTGCAGTCTGTGACCATTTTCAGGGTCCTGTTCTGTATGGTCTTCCGAGTGCCGCAGTGTGTTTTGGTGAGTTTAGGAGCCCAGGCAGGGCCTGCACAATTCATCACTGAACGCATGTATTGTTTGTACACTGTGGTGGTGGTTTTTTTGCTGTGTCCAAATGTTGTATGGGCAAGCGACCTCAAGGCATCGAGTCTTGGTGTTATTTTATGTTTAAAGTTTGTGATGTGTTGTTTAAATGACACTGATGTATTGTACGCTACACCAAGGATCCTGGGTGCGTGTGTGTGTGGTAGGGGAGCGCTGTTCATGGTGAGGTGTGGGATGCGACTGCGTTCCGCTGTCCAGCCTGTGAGAAGGTCACTGTAGATTTGGCTGGGGCTACCTTGAGCCTGTTTGTTGTGAACCATTTGTGTAGTGTGCCGAGGCAAGGTTGGAGAATGTGTGCAGCTGTGTTTGCGTTCTGGTGTGCACATGTAAGTGTTATATCATTTGCATAGGAAGCCATGCGCATCTGCGGTGTGTTGGGTGTGGGTATGTCGTGCATGTATAGATTAACCCCTACACCGCGGGCATGTTTACCGATGTTTTGCGTGTGCCGCGGGGTTATTCGGGCTCCGACAGACTCTCAAAAAATATTTGCCAAAAATCAGTTATTAGTCCTAGAATATTAAAATTATATATGCTTATGGTACATACCTTCAGCTTTTTCCTGGAATGTTTGTTGAGCCTTCGTCAGTTACCGTAGGACTTGTGGAGACCTCTGAAGTTGGGTAACGAAGTCTCCCCTTTACACGTCCCGACAACCCGTAATATGATTACCACAGCCAGATATTAACACTATAAACACTACTCTATGATTTTCAAGTAGTTTGGGATCCATACTCCAAAAAAAAAACCACTGTGAAAGCAATGAAAATTATGAGCGCGTCTGACCGCCGCACTTGCGCTAGTTCGCTCTTGGTACTCTGTCATTTATTATTCTTAAAACCCCTCACACTTTATATTTCTATTACTATATAACACTTATATATATCTACAGTCTTTATCCATAAGTTTCCTTCAGTAGTATTAGTTTATTGTCACTGTAGGGATTCAATTTCTTTCAGTAAGATACATAGCATTCACTTTCTCGTCCTGTATACTAGCATTGAGAGTGAATGTCACTTTCACCTTCACTCTTATAACTCATAGTATTCAGACATGCTAGAGTGAAACTTTCACTTTCATTACTCCTAGGGTATATACTCGTATTCTTATACTACTACTCATTTACATTTCTATTTACGTTCTCTATTTTATTTATGTTATTTACATTTCTATTTTATTTACACTGTTTTATGCACTGTCACTTGAAGTAACTTATAAAACTATTTTCCATTGTTCATGTATATTTACATTCATTACTTTCACTTGCTGTTTACATATTATTTACACATTATTTACAATTCCACTTGCACTGTTTTACTCAATAGAAAGATCGTAGTCACTCTTTTATCAATTGTCAGCCCTTTACCTCTTTCCACACGAGGTTTAGTAGGGGGTAAAGGTCACAGGGCCCTTTGCATGGGGTTGAAAAAGGCCCTGAAGTCAGCAAGAGGAACAGACATACCTCTTCTTCAGAAGATGAGAGAGAACTGATAAGGGAGGGCCGGCCCGGGTAGAGGCCTACTTAGGGGATAGTCAGTACTACCAACGTAGCTCTTGAAACAGCTATGTATTTCACTGAAATGATTGGCAGGAAATCTAGACAATACATTATAAATTAGGTAGTTCCAGGTGAATGTAAATATCACTTAGGCTTCTCCCTTCCCTCCTTATATGTATATTTATTACGAAAATAGATTATATGGCATATTTCAAGGGGAAAAAAACAGCAAAAATTAGCGAACGAGTGCACGTGAGGTGTTGTCAGGTGATAATTAGCCAATTCCAGGTGTATGGCACTCTCACTTACCTTATTTCTTTCTTTTTTTTTTCATTCATTCATTGCCAGACGCCATGTATCCCAAACGGGGTGGCCAACGGCTTAGAGTTAATTGTTTTACAGGGAGGGGCACTAATCCTCCACCAACCCCACTTGACACGTAGGGATGCCAACAGCATCTGGTGTTCCCAGGCGGCCACCCATCCAAGTACTAACCAGACCCAACGTTGCTTAACTTCGCTGATCGGACAGGAAGTGGTGTACTCAACGTGGTATGGCCATTAAAGATAATGCCGTCAGGTGAGAGTCAAACTCACGACCTTGAGATTATTCTCATGCGCTACCAACTGCGCTACCGAGGTATAAGAATAGGGCATAGGGCTTATTTCAATGGATGAAATCAGTGAAAAATTCCAGGGAAGATTTACTTAGCGTAGCACGGCCGGGCAGGCGAGAGGATAGGGTAATGGAGGGAGGGTAGGGAGGGGAGTCAAGAACGGGGAGAAATGGCTAAATTGTCAACAATGGATGGGAGTACAGATGAGATTAGGAGTGCTGACTAGTGTTGGACATTGGCAGTACTGATAGATGATACAAGTCCCCACTTGGAAGCCCGGGTGAATTCAAAATAACACAGAATCACAAAAGCGGTATGATCCCTTGCTCCCACGCGTCACGAAAGTGACGCCCCGCGGTTAAGGGGTTAAAGAGTGAGGAGAAAACAGATCCTTGGGGGATGCCATTTGTGAAGTTTCTGATGTTAGAAGACTGACCGGCAAAGGTTACGTGTACACATCTGCCCACTAAGTAGCTTGCCAACCATCTTCTTGTGTTATAGTGCATGTTTGTGTTGAGTACAGTATTTTGTTTCTGAGGTTGTGGCAGGGGATGGCATCAAAAGCTTTGTTGATGTCTAGTGTGACCAGGAGTGTTCTGTGTGGTGGCCCAGCTGAATTCATGCCATCGAAAACTTTCTGTGTAAGGTCTGCAAGAAGGGTGTTTGTGGAGTGCAGTGGCCCAAATCCGTGTTGTGATTGGGCTAGGGGAATGTGAGGTGTGACCAGTTGCAGCACCAGCCGCTCAGCAACCCCAGAGGGGGTGCAGAGGAATGTGATGAGGCAGTGTGAGGAAGGCAACATGGAGTCCTTGTTGGGTTCATGGATAGTTGACAGTGCCATGTTTCCAGATGTTGGGCACCATGCTGTGTGAGCAGCTGCAGCTTGATATGCTGGTGAGTGCTTGCGTGCCCCGCGGTCCAAGGTGTCCAAGTTGGGCACGATTGGTCTCCAGGGTGGCTGAGACGATTGTGTGGTCTGGATGCACTGGGTGGGTAGTTGGGTTGGGTGGCTGGATGGGTTCAGGGTGGAGAAGTGAATGAGTGAATGTGCTGGTTGGCATTGTTCGGTGAGTTTCGTGGGTGGCATTTGTAGGTTAGCAGGGTGAATTTGCAGGGACTGGTTGGCTGGGCAGGTTGCCCAGGTGGCTGGATAGGGTAAGTGGCTGGGATGAGGTCGGTGGTTTGTGTTGGATGGGTTGAGTGGGTAGCTGGATGAGTATGTGGGGGGATATGTGGCTGTCCAGATGACAAGGCAGGAGAGGGACTTATGTGGCCATATAACTTGTCATTGTTACTTGGATTTTAGTCTATTGCTTAGAACACGTTGGATAAATATTTGGAGACCAAACTCTGTACATTAGGGTCACTGTATTGAAATCTGCTAAAACTTCTATATAGCACAAAACTGTATATTTGAATCTGTTTTCAGTTCAACATCAGTGGTGGAGGTGGTGGGGGCACTGGAACAGTACCACCGCAGTGACACCACCCGCCTCCCACCTGACACAGAGAAGAAACTCAGGATGGCATACAAGAGATCAATAAAGAACTCCCCAGATCCCTTCAAGGTGAGTCCTTCTCTCTGATGTAGGACAAGTTGTAAGCAACCATTTCATTTAAAATCATGAGAGTGGTTATTCAAGATTTGTATCATTCATTATGAAGGTCCTGCAGTGAATGTAATTTTTAGCACATATTGAATCTGTGCAGGAAGTGGAATTGTGACTCTCTCTCAATAAATGTAGCCAGGAACATCTGTAACATAGGACAGTTTGATGTCATGCGTGGCTAGAGCTGAGTGTAACATTACTGTACTTCCGTCAAGTAGGTGGCATGACTGTGTGTGTGCGTGTGTGTGTGTGTGTGTGTGTGTGTGTGTGTGTGTGTGTGTGTGTGTGTGAGAGAGAGAGAGAGAGAGAGAGAAAGAGAGGGGGGGAAGGGAAAGTATATGAGGAGGATGGGAAAGCTGATTGTAGAGGGGAGAGAAGGAGGGAGGGAAAGTATATGAGGAGGATGGGAAAGCTGATTGTAGAGATGCTTCTAGGTAAAACTCCTGTTTCTCTGTTCCCCAGGACAAGCTTCTGATCATTCCCCTTTGCTGACTTTTATCATAGTATCACAAACACAGAGAGTAGGCTGACATACTCTCTTAGACACACTTCTCTAACTGTCTGCTGTTCACGTCATTTTACTGTATGCACTTTACACATCACACATCATACGCTAGTAGAACCCAGGGATTGGCGGGCATACAACTAGATAACTGTCCACCTGCTACCTAGTGGCATACTTGGGGGATGTGGGGGGTGGGGGTGGGGGCTTCTTCAGTGTACCCCCATCTGGGCTTGGGTTTGTGCAGGTAGGGCCTGAGGTCCATGTCCACCATTTATTTATTCCAACTCTGGAATAGGGGCAGCTAGAGATTGAGGAGCAAGGAGAGCCAGCATTAGGTGACCAATACGGGTGCATGCAAACATGTTGGAGCATTTAAGCGAATGAACAAACGATGTTTATTTTTGCATGTTTTGTGTGACACATTTATCTTACAGTAAAGCACAGATTTGTGTATTGGCAAGGTGTTATGGTATCATTGGTAGAGATATAGGAGAAAAAATGAAGCATGGATTGAGTGGCCAGTAGCAAATAGTCCCTCATAAATGTTTTCCAGTACTGTACATAATTAATGTGGTTTTGATTATCATAGTCACCACTTTGGCAAAGGTTGGTGTGTTAACTGAGGGTCCCCTGTTTTTATACTATACCCAAAGTTCTCATTTGGGCTTTCATTTTATTTTAAGACAATAAGTTGTGTATTTGACACACACGAAAGTGTTGCCCCTCTCCCTTTTTTTTTTTTTTTTTAAATCCTGAAATGTTGGGCTTTAGTCAGAGTAAAATAGAGAAGCCATTGCCTGAGGTTAAAGGGATATTTTAGGTAATCTTTTTAACAGCTGTCTGGAATTAGTTTCTTAGCCCTAAAATTTCATTTTTCATACTGGTAACGAAAACCTTATGATAGTAAGAATAAACCAGGTAAGTTTTCCTCTGAAGGTTTAGGGATAACATGAATGTTGATGGAATGGTTCTGTCCCATAGGTGTTGCAAGAATGCCTTATTTAAAAAAAAAGTATGGATTGCTTATGCCTATGAGGCAAAACTGAGAAATTTATTGGCATGAAGGATGAATAATGGTATAGTATTACTCAGGGTTGGCATTGATTAAATCAAATTGATTTAATCATATGATTTAATAATTGATTTTTTTTTTTTTTTTTTTTTTTTTTTTTTTTTTAAAAAGATTTTTTTTTTTTTTTTTTTTTAAATCTAATAGTTAACAAAAATAAAATCTGAAGGTTTATAAAAGTTGTGTATAACTTTGTGTTGACTTTCATTTATTCAGATACTTAAGTATTAAGTTAGCAGATTTTGGAGATTGGTGCCATTAGGAATTGCTATATTGTATGACAGAAAAAATATTTTTACATTTGTGTAACTAAGTATTGAAATTTTTTGTACATCTGAAATAATGAGCCATAAATCAAAAGCTAAAGCCATAAGACTAGGTAGGCTATGCTTGGTCACTTAAGGCCATGTCATAATAATATCGGCTAAAGATTTTTCTGTAGTAATATAATCAGCTTTGGAAGATGCTGTCTTGATTACCACTGGCAACTCAGCCTTAACCAGTATTGTACAGCAGGTATGTATCTGGATTCTGGGCAGTGGCTTTCAGCCTGAACCATCAGTGGATAGACAGGACGTGAATTTAACAGTATTCAGTGTACTGCTTTGAAATATTAGCTGTAAAATAAACAAAAAAATTAAATAAATAAAAAAATCAAATAAATGAAATGTAAAAAATTCATTGTTTTTTATTTTTTTATTATTTTGAAAAAAAAAAAAAAAAAAAAAAAAATCACCAACCCTGGTATTACGTATATCACAGGGCATGATTGATTTACATACTTTTCCATTTCGTTTCATAGCTTCTCAATCCCACCTACTAGATAGGAATATAATGAAAGAATTCTTTAAGTCTTTGCTGTACTGTACTGCATCATAGGGTGTTTAACTGTTCATGCACTGTGCTTATATTAATGCTGACACCTTCCCCTGAATTCTCAGAGGGCAGTGTACTGTATCCTGAGCCGCTGTGACCCTCATGATGACCACCCCGATATTGCCACAACCACTGATGACTACCTCTGGATCAAGCTCTGTATGGTAAGATTTGTAGTATCTTGAAATCATCTAATGTTAGCATGCCATTACTGTCTCAGATATAACTGGAAGACCTTTAATTGTGTCATGCCTGAGAGATGATTAGGCTGTTCATATACCTTTAAATATACAGGACTGTGATCACCTGGCATAAAACTTTTACACCTTTAAGAGGTTATTATGGCCCTGACTTTCCAACAGGGATTAGAGAAGAGCATAAGTTAGTGGGAAAAGTTCTACATCAGTGCAGCACTGACCCCGTCAGTACAGTATATAAATAAATAAATAAAATATATATATATCTATCTATCTATCTATAGCACGACGCCCTAATCCCGCAAAGGGTGGCTGCAGACAAAACACTTCCAAGTCGCTCTATCATCCACCATTTGACTACCCTCCCCCCAACTCACCCCCCCCTCCCTCATGTACACACGGCAAAAAAACTATCGTCACAGGGGGGTCCGATGTGTTTCATACTGAACAACCTGGCTGTCTCGCTAGGGTTGGTAAGGCTGACAGTGGGTGAGTTGCCAAATAGGATGAGGTAGAAATATGCATGGGAGAAGCAATGGATATAGCTTATAATAAATATGCAACAAACACACGCAGGGATACCAATGGAGGAGGCTGTTATCAAAAACCTTCATTCGTGTGTCATTTTATATCGCGCAAAAGGTGTAACGATAGTTTTTTTGTTGTGTGTACCTCTCATCTCCATCCCTCCACCTCATCCTCGGTCTACCCCTCCCTCTCCCTCCCTCCACCTCACCAACATACACCCTCTTAGTCAGTCTTTCATTCTCCATTCTCTCCACATGTCCAAACTACCTCAGTGTATTTCTCCTAATCTTCTCAACCACATCCACATCCACCCCACAACGTTCCTTCACTTCTTCATTCGTCAACCTGTCCCTCCATGTCACTCCACATGCTCCTCTCAAGTAACTCATTTCCACTGCTCTCACTCTTGACTTTTTCCCCTCTTGCAAGGTCCACGCCTCACTTCCATATGTCAGGGTAGGGATCACAATACTATCATGCATTGACTTCTTAACTTCCATACTCACCTCCCTATTTCAAAACACTGCTTTCAGTGAACCAACAACCTTCCTTCCCTGCTGTACCCTTTCACGCACTTCATCCCCCAAAGTTCCATCCTCGCTCATCACACTACCCAAGTACTTGAATGCACTCACACTCTCCATATCCTCACCATCCAACCTCACAGTACATTCTGTGACTTCAGTCCTCTCAAACACCATAACTTTACTTTTGTTTACATTAACTTTCAGCTTCCTCCTCCTACACACTGTCCCAAATTCATTCACCAAACCTTGCAACTCCCATTCATCTTCACTCAACAATACTGTATCATCAGCAAACGGCAACACCGGAATCTTCCAAATCTCACCCTCATTCATTAGAGCCACCCCCCCATCCACTGCCCTACCCTGCACCTCCTTTACAACCCCATCCATGTATATATTAAACAGCCATGGAGACATCACACAACCCTGTTTCAGTCACACATTGAGATCAAAGAACTCACTTAGCTCACCATCCACTCGCACCGTAGCCCTAGCTCCTTCGTACATACTCTTCACAGCATTCAACAATTTCCCATCCACTCCATATATTCGTAATACCTTCCACATACCTTGCCTATCTATTCTGTCATAAGCTTTCTCCAAGTCTATGAAGGCAGCATACACTTTCTTTCCCTTCTCTAGATACTTCTCCACTAAACATCTTAGAACAAATATCTGATCTACAGACCCTTTTCCCTTCCTAAATCCCCCTTGTTCTTCTCCAACTAGCTCCTCTGTCATATGCCTAACCCTATCAATGAGTATTCTACCATATATTTTACCAGTTACACTTAGAAGGCAAATATCCCTATGGTTACCACATAGTTCTCTCTCCCCTTTTCCTTTATATAAAGGAACAGTTATACCTGACTTTCAGTCCTCTGGAACCCTTTCCTCTTCCCAAGCCAATCTACACAACTTCCATATCCACTCCACAACAATCTCACCCCCATACCTCAGCATTTCACCACACACTCCATCAATTCCTGGGGCCTTTCCCAACTTGATCTTCTTCATTGTGTCCACTACTTCTGTCCTACTGATCTCTTCCTCCCTCCTCTCATCTCCTCTTCTCCCAGCCATTCCCCAACCACTTATACTTGCACTGCTCTCACTCTCTACATTCAACAAATCCTCAAAGTGCTCCTTCCATCTCCTCAATTTCTCTCTCTCTTCTCCACCAACAATCTATTATTCCTATCTTTCACCCCCCTACTATTTCCCCTTTCACACTGCCTGACTTTCTTTACCTCCTTCCAAAACAAATTCTTACTCTCCCTCCATTTCACACTCAGATTCCTCCCAAACTCTTCGTCCACTTTCTTCATACTCTCCTTCACCAGTCTCTTCACCTCCCTTCTCCTACTTACATATACCTCTCACTTCTCTCTCTCATCTTCTCCCCTACCTCTACTTGCTAACCATTCACTATATGCCTTCTTCTTTTGTTCCGCAGCTTGTTTCACCTCCATTCCACCTTGCTGTCCTTTGCACACCCTTGCATCTCTTCCTCACTCCACAAACCACCTCACACGCTGCACCTATCTCTTCCGTAAATATCTTATGTACGTCTTCCACCTCTTCCATCTGCTCTAGCTCATACCTTCCCAATCTTTCTTCCACTATGCTCCTATACTCTGCCATTTTCTCACTATCTTGCAAACTCTCCACTCTTCTCACAGGAGCTGTTTCCTCCTGTCTTCCCCTTCGTCTCCTCAACCATTTTCTTTGCAGCTTTACCTTGGCCATCACTAAGTGATGGTCCGAGACTCCATTCCCCACCCTTTCCACACTCTTGCATCCAACACTTGTGTTGTCATTCGCTCATCCACACACACGTAGTCTATCATTGTCTTTCGTTCAACAAGTTCACCATCCATCCTCTTCATTACACTCCATGTATACCGGTGGATCATCTTATGTCGAAAGTAGGTGTTGGCTATTGCCAACCCCTTACCAGCACAGATGTCCACCAAAGCACTACCATTCCCATCTATGTCAGCTGGCACACCCCACTGACCAACCACTCCAGCCACTCGTACATTCCCAACTTTGCCATTCGTGTCTCCAATCAAAAGCACTCTCTCGCTCCTCTCAAATTTGTCCATACATACATATATATATATATATATATATATATATATCTATCTATCTATCTATATATATATATCTATATCTATATCTATCTATCTATCTATATATATATATATATATATATATATATATATATATATATAATATATATGGTGGACTGAAGAGGTGAGACAGGTTGTGGCACAAAAGAAGAAAGCATACAATGAATGGATGAGAAATAGGGCCGTGGAAGAAGTTGAGAGGCGGAAGAGAGAGTTATATGTAGAAAGAGAGAGGTGAAAAGATTAGTAAGAGAGAGTAAGAAGAGAGTGGATGAGGAATTTGGAATGAATTTGAGTGTAAAGTGGAGGGACTGTAAGAAAATGTTCTGGAAAGAGGTGAAAAGAGTAAGACAGGGTGGAAGTGAAGTTAGCAGGGGAGTGAAAGATAAAAATGGTAGATTACTAGTGGAGCAGGGAGAAAAAGTGAGGAGATGGAGAGAACACTTTAAGGAATTGTTGAGCATAGAGGATGGAAGTAATGCAAGTATAAGTGGCTGGGGAATGGCTGGAAGAAGGAGGGAGGTGAGAAGACAGGAAGAAATCAGTAGGATAGAAGTTGTGGAAGCAATGAAGAAAGTTTAATCGGGGAAAGCCCCAGGAATTGATGGAGTGTGTGGTGAAATGCTGAAGCATGGGGGAGAGATAGTAGTAGGATGGATGTGGAAGATGTGCAGATTGGCCTGGGAGGAAGGTAGAGTCCCAGAGGATTGGAAGTCAGGTATAATTATTCCCTTGTACAAAGGAAAAGGGGAAAAAGAAGTGTGTGGTAATCATAGGGGCATTTGTCTTCTTAGTATAATAGGAAAAGTGTATGGTAGGATACTTATTGACAGAGTTAGAGAAAGAACAGAGAAATTAGTTGGAGAAGAACAGGGAGGCTTTAGGAAGGGAAGAGGTTGTGTAGATCAGATATTCATTCTTAGATCTTTAGTTGTAAAGTTTCTAGAGAAGGGAAAGAAGTTGTATGCGGCTTTCATGGATTTGGAGAAAGCATATGACAGGGTGGATAGACAAGGATTGTGGAAAGTGTTAAGAATATACTGTATGGAGTAGATGGGAAGTTGCTGAATGCTGTGAAGAGTATGTACGATGGTGCAAAGGCTGCAGTGCGTGTGGATGGTGAACTAAGTGAATTTTTCTCTTTGAAGGTTGGGTTGAAACAGGGATGTGTCATGTCTCCATGGTTGTTCAATCTGTACATGGATGGGGTAATAAAAGAGGTACAAGGTAGGGTAGTGGATGTTGGAGTGGCCCTGGTGAGAGAGGATAGTGTTTGGAAACTCCCTGTACTGTTGTTTGCAGATGATTTTTGTTGTTGAGTGAGGACGAAGAGGAGCTGCAAGGCTTGGTGGATGAGTTTGGGAGAGTGAGTAAGAAACGGAATCTAAAGGTGAATGTAGGGAAGAGTAAAGTGATGGTCTTTGAGAGAGGTGAAGTCAGTGAATGGACAGCGAGGTTGGATGGTGAGGAATTGGAAAATGTGAGTACGTTTAAGTACTTGGGTAGTGTGATGAGTAAGGATGGAGGTTTGGAGGGTGAAGTGCTTGAAACGGTACAGCAGGGAAGAAAGGTTGCTGGTTCTTTGAAAGCAGTGATAAGAAACAGGGAAGTGAGCATGGAAGTGAAAAAGTTACTACATGACAGTATTGTGATACCAACTCTTAACTTATGGAAGTGAAGCTTGGACGTTGTTGGAAGGACACAAGTCAAGAGTGAGAGCAGTGGAAATGAGTTATTTAAGAGGAGGCTGTGGAGTCACATGGAGAGACAGGCTGACGAATGAGGATATAAAGGAGCGTTGTGGTGTGGATGTGGATGTGATAGGAAGCGTTATGAGGAACACAGTGCGGTGGTTTGGCCATGTGGAGAGGTTGGAGGGTGAAAGACTGACGAAGAGAGTGAGGTGGAGGGGAGAAGAGGGAGGGGGAGGCTGAGGATGAGATGGAGGGATGGGGTGGAGAGGTATATGAGAGAGGAGGGTGTGAGTTGGGAGCAGGGCAGTGAAATGGTGGGGGACAGGGCGACTTGGAGGCGATTTGTTTGTGGCCACCCCAAACGGGATTGAGGCGTCTGGGAATAGATATATATATATATATTCATATACAGTACAAGCCCAGTTAGCCAGGCGGCTTGGAGAATTCACCTTCCCGGTTACAGATTTTTCCCGTAGTTCTGATATTCAAATCTGTACAAAGGCGATCATTATCACAGCAGTAAATACAGTTCAGGTACTCACCACTCACATCAAGGGGCACACTAAGAGATTCCACCTGAAAAATTGCCTCGTAAACACACACCATGGTCATAATGCACATGCGTGCAGTGCCTTGCAGTACCGGTACTGCAAAATGCACAAGTCCATTCTGTTAACTACCGAATAATTTCTTGTATGTACTGTACTCTTGTGGAAAACTAAAGAATTAAAATTTATCACGACACCTGTGCCCCCACATCAGCTTTGTTTACGATCCCGGCCCCAACTGACCACCATTCCGCCACTGTTTTGCACCATTCTGTTAACTACCGAAGTATTCGTTGTATGTACTGTACTCATAAAAGTGGAAAAATAAAGAAATAAAATCTTGAACATTTATTGGTGAACTGATGTTAAGACTGCACTGTAGAATTAACACACCTGTGCCCCCACAAAAGCTTTGTTTACGGTCCCGGCCCCGACTGACCTCCATCATTCCACCCTTCACCTGCCACCAATCAGCTGTTTTGTACAAAATAAAATACATGATGTACTTATGAAGTGCAGGCATATATATATTTTTTTCTTCCAACAAAGTAAACCTTCATTCCTATTAACATTTTTTTTTTTCATCTCTGCCAGCACACATGCGTTCTAAGATGAATTTATGTGGTGCAAGTTAGAGTCGGTCCGTTAGGAAGAAAAACACCGGCGTTTGCTGATTTGCTCTCTCCCGAGATGTCTGGCTTACAAATTCCATGCCTGTCTTTGAAACGATTTAACCATCCAACACTGAAATCACATTTGACTTCTGTATTCATTTTATTGTGAAACTCTCTTGCTTTTTCTTGGATAAGAGGACCAGAAATAGGTGCTCCCCTAGATCTTTCTAAGCAAAACCACTCGAACGATGAAGAGTATGCCTTTTTTCAATGGACTTACTTGTCTCGCTTTTCATGAAAAATTCATTGAGCTTGGATGCTTGGGTCTTGATATAAATCATTGGATTTCCTACATTATATTCGGTCATCAGTGTTTTATAATGTTTGCCTTTTTCAAGTCTATTGCGTATGTCCAGCTTCTGTTTTAAGGTAGGCACGACACGCTTACGTTTAGTTTGCTCTTTAGGCATTTTGGAATGTTGAATTTACCGTCCATCAGAGCAACACAACAGCAAGAGAGCTTGTTTACTGTCTGGTGGTAAAAAGCAGACTGATGATTTGTGGAAATTGTGGAGGATGACTGAATTCAAGTAGGGGAAAGAGGGAGGAGGAGGGCTGGTTAAGAGGATTTACTAGAGATTTACATTAGCCAGAAATGCCCTCACCTCGCTTAGTACGACTTCACCCAGCCTCGCGTGACACGATAAAACGGCGGTTTGGCGGTCCATTCAAAATGGCGCACAGTTATAACTTACTGACATTTTTACCAGCCCTTGAATTTTCCCGTTTTTCTGAATATTCCGTTTGTCTGGATACCGGATAGCAGGGATTGTACTGTATATATATATATATATATATATATTTGCTGGAGTGGCCGTAATGAGCAAGGGCAGTATTTGGAAACTCCCTGTACTGTTGTTTGCAGATGATACTGTGTTGTTAACTGAAGACGAAGGGGAGCTGCAAGGCTTGGTGGATGAGTTTGGGAGAGTATATAAGAAGTGGAATCTAAAGGTGAATGTAGGGAAGAATAAAATTATGGTCTTTGAGTGAAGTGAAGACAGTGAAGATACAGTAAGGTTGGATGAAGAGGAAATGGAAAATGTGAGTGCATTTAAGTACTTGGGTAGTGTGATGAGAAAGGATGGAAGTTTAGAGGGTGAAGTGCTTGAAAGGATACACAAAGGAAGCAAGGTTGCTGGTTCCTTGAAAGCAGTAATAAGAAACAGGGAAGTGAGCATGTAAGTGAAAGAGTTACTGCATGACAGTATTGTGATACCAACTCCAATGTATGGAAGTGAAGCTTGGACCTTGTTGAAAGGACAGAAGTCAAGAGTGAGAGCAGTGGAAATGAGCTATTTGAGAGGAGCATGTGGAGTCACATGGAGAGACAGACTGACAAATGAGGAAGTGAAGGAGCATTGTGGTGTGGATGTGGATGTGATAGAAAGCATTAGGAGAAACACACTGAGGTGGTTTGGCCATGTGGAGAGGATGGAGAGTGAGAGACTGATGAGGAGAGTGTATGTGAGTGAGCTGGAGGGGGGGAGAGGGAGGGGGAGGCCAAGGATGAGAGAAGGATGCGAAGGAGGGATGGAGTGGAGAGGTATATGAGAGAGAGGGGTGTGAGCTGGGAGCAGGGCAGTGAAATGGCAAGGGACTGAGTGACATAGAGGTGATTATATATATATATATATATATATATATATATATATATATATGTCTTATTAACCAGATGCAAAACAGACATATGACCATGGCATTTGAGGGATTTAAAAAACAAATATGGACTTAGGGTGAAAGTTACTTTCAGTACTAGAAAACCTTACACTCTCTTTCCATCAAAAATAGACCCTTGCCATACATGTGGCTGACTTTTGTTGCCGCAGCTAGCTTGAGTGCTCTTTGTTTTCCTATCTCACTTGCCTTCTCCTTCATCACGTCTCTTCCTCTCTCATTTCTACTTTCCTGTCTCCTCTTCCTTTTCTCATTCTTTTTCTTCTTGTCTTCACTCCACATTCTTTCCTTTCCTCATTCTGTTGCTTCTCTCCCTCTCAACTGTCTGTTGTACACTTTTTTTTTTCCCCCCTCCTGTTACTTCTAAAGGAAAGATTAATAGAAAATGGATAAACATGGAAGAGACAGTGTAACTGAAAATCATACTCCCATTTTGACTGTATTATAAACTATTTTTTTTCTCATGTTCATTCAAGATCTTTGTTTTTCACTTATGTGCAGGTTGACTGTGATGCATCTCCATCTGCATCCACTTCATCTGTGAGCAGTGTACAGCAGGACACTCTTTCCCTTACCCAGCTGCAGCACCTGCTTTATGAGCAATATGGTAAGAAGGAAAAACAGTGTTGAGCTGGATAGTGAGGTACTGGTAGTAGTGTTGTTGACAGAGAGAGGGAGGGAAAAGAGAAATTAGTATGGTATCTCAAAGACCTTGCAGTACAGTTACATACTGAAGAGATATTTCCTGTTGCATGGGAATGCATATCCAGTTCACACTCATTCTAGTGTGAATAAGATCCTTTTGATATTTCTTTTAAACTGCTCTACAGTAGTGCTACAGTATTAATGAGAGAGAGAGAGTTAATATATTGGTCATCTTTAATATATTGTTTTTGTTGTTCACAGGAGAATC
The DNA here is from genome assembly GCF_032717465.1 of Coenobita brevimanus. NCBI lineage: Eukaryota > Metazoa > Arthropoda > Malacostraca > Decapoda > Coenobitidae > Coenobita > Coenobita brevimanus. The sequence continues at coordinate 32,280,451 of NC_137063.1, read as the reverse complement.
CCACTTCAATGCCTGGAACCAGCCACTTTTGTATACCTCTGTGAGTATGTGACTGTTTCCACAATAAGTGAGTGAAATTAAGTGTACCTTTGCAGTGCTTCTATATTTTTACATTTTATGTCATAATTATTTAACATGTGTTGTCACAACTTGTATCAAAATTTCACTAATATATTTGAGTTGCATCTTGATAATAGGATAGTAAATTTTACACAATGAACATTAACCGATTCTGATTTCTTGATCATAGCAGTGGCAAGATGGAATATTCCAGATGACATGAAGATAGTACACAATGGGTGATTGAGGACAGCAAAATCTTATCTTATTTTTGAATTGCATCTTGATAATAGGATAATAAATTTTACAGTGAATATTTACCGATTCTGATTTCTTGATCATAGCGGTGGCAAGATGGAATATTCCAGATGACATGAAGATAATACACAATGGGTGATTGAAGACAGCAAAATCTTATCTTGAACCCCTCCAGGCCAGAGTTGTGCTTTTATATATGTATCCTTCATTCTTTCCTCTTCCTTCTGCCTGTGGGTGATTGTACACTGAGTGAAAAGCCAAATGGTTTCCTGTACACCAGGAAACCATTTACTGTGCTGGGTGGTAACCATATAACCAAATTATGGCACCTGGTGGTTTAGTGGGTAATTAACCCTTTAAACGCGGATCGTCGCGTTTGCGACGCTCGGCAAAAAGGACATAATGGCGGAGCGTCGCGTTTGCGATTCTAGTAAATTTTGAATAACCGCGGGCAGGCAGGCTCCAGCTGGTATTGTCTATCAGTACCACCACCCTTTAGCTACTTTTAGCACACTTGACCTTTGTACCACTGACCTCCGTTGTTGCCAAGTATCGCATTTTTCCCCCGTCCCCCCCCCCACCACGCCCCCTGCCAGCCTGGCTGTGATACATGGCAGCGCTCTGAGTGCTCAGAACTGTAAAGCTACGCTCTCCTCTCACAAGCAGTTTATGCTAATAGGAAACCCTTGTTTCCCCGGTTGTAACACTACCTTTTTTTCTCACAGTTTGCCCCTGTTTAGCGTCAGTTTACCGCAGGCTTTCAAAGTGACATTATGGCGAGTTCTAGCTCTTCCGAGTCAGTGCAAGCGGCCAACAGGAACGAGAATAAAGTGACGGGCATAAGGCAGAATAAAAAACGCGCTATGGTGATCTTTTTGGAAGTAATATGATTGAAAATAATGTAGTATACATGTTTTTAGCTGTGAAAATGGAAATGTTTGTTGAGTGACGGGAAGACTGCCGCCGCGCTGCATGTCGGCCGTACGCTCCGTTGATTTTAGCCTCATTTTCAGTTCTTATTGTACAAATACAGATTCCTAACTACCTTTACGTTGTAGTATAAAGTTTACTGTGACAGAATGAGGCTGTGGTAGAGTGGAAACCGCGTTGCTGGAGGTGTGAAAGTGAAGATTTGGTTACCCAACTTTGCAAGTCTCCACAAGTCCATGGGTAGTCCGCGAAGGCTCAACACCTGTCTCTGGAGAAAGCTGAATGTAAGTACTATCTGCTATACCAAGTATAATGTTCTAGGGTTAATCTCTGATTTTTGGCTAATATTTTCCTACAGGTACTCAGACCGCGATACAACCCCACCACTTGGGGGGGCGCGACTGTTCACGGCCGCGTTTAAGGGGTTAAGGCGCTCCAACCAGATTGAGCCAGTGTGGATTTATATCCAAAGGGGGGTTGGAGTTTGCTCATGTAATGCCACTCAGGAATGAGTGAGGCTGGCCACTTTCATCTTAACTGTCAGGACTAACTTGCCTAGCCTCAAACTCCTATGCTCCTCATGGGGCAACGTAGGATTCGATGATGGATGTTTTGTCTAACATCAGATGGTCTTATTGATCTTGGGAAGAACGTTTGTATTTTGAAGGGGAGCAGCACAAGTCTCCAGTAATCTCTTTAGCTTAACATTGTCTTTTACATAAATTCTAACTACTGGTAATGCTAGATGATTTTATTTAGCTCAGGATAGATCTCCTTGAATTGAAGAGGTTACCAATTGTGACCTACAGTGAACTTCATCCTGTTGTTCTGAAAAGCAGGTTGTTGAATAATTATGCACACTACAGCTAGTTGTTGTTGTTGCTGAATAACTCAGGTCAGTCTGGCATATCAGACCCATCAGCCACAGGCAAGCAACTGCCACTGCCGGGCCATCTCATGCAGTGGTTCGATGCTCCCCTGTGGCAGACAGATGGAAAGAGTGTGAAGGTTTGGTTCCTGGATGGACGCTGCATTTACATCTCTCCACCCAGTTAACATGGGGACTGTACTAGTCTTCACATCACCTCATTATTTGGATATGCAGTATAGTTACCACCTAGTGTTGTAAATTGTTTCTTTTCTTACAGGAAATCATCAGACTTGTCACTCATTGTAGAGTCACCAGAAGTGAAGAGAAATAAAAAGTGATAAGAAGAATGGGAGAAATAGGAAGAGAGTTGGGCAGACAAAAAAATTCTGAAGGTGAAGGAAGAAGTAGGCAGCACATAAGTTGTTTCACACTAACAAAAACAGGGAGAAGGTGACTGATGACAAAGACAGCGGTATTGAAACTGAGTATCTGTGAAATCCATCTTCTTGTGGGAAAGATTCTATTTTAAGCCTGGTGTGGTCATGTTTACCACAAGGGGGTGCCAGATCTCTTCATGGTGTGTGTACTGTTTATACTGCAATCATAGGATTGCCTCACAGAAGCAGTTACTTATGATAGGTCTGCTCAACTAGACAGACTGGAGTTAAACAACAACATCAAACATCTGTCATCTCCTACCCTGTCCCCTTAAAGGAGGATGGTGAACTACCAGAGAAGGGCAGCTTTAACTTGCAGTCCACTGGGTCTACAAATCAGATGAATCTGGGGCTACAACTGTTACTACTACAACTGCTACAATGCCATGATGTTTCTTGTGATATGGTAAATGGAGAGACGCAGATTGGTGAAGGAGTTTAACCCGTGGATTGTGCAATTACCCTTTTTTTCCCCACCCCATGGTATGCCAGAAAGTGAAGAAACATTTTTTTTTTTTTTTTTTTTTTTTTTTTTTTTTTTTTTTTAACTTGAAGATAAACATCCAGGGCATCATCTGGTGAAAAGAAAAAAATCTCTCTCTCTCTCCGTCTTTGTGTAGCACCATGCATAAGTTTGGGTAGGGGTGGAGTAGTTAGCAGTGATGCACAGCCAGCACAGCCTGAGCTGTGGCTTACAACATGACGCTACCCAGTCTGAGCTGTGGCTCGGAATCCACGGGTTAAGAGCCTGAGTGTAAATGTGCAAAGGAAGTAGAAAGTAGAGTAGCACAAGGAAGAAAAGTGGCTGGTGCTATGAAGGCCCTGATCTAACAGAGGGCTGAATATAGTGGCTGGGAGAAGCTTGAGTGAAGGAATTTGGATGCCTATACTAACATATATTTTTGCAACCTTGGTGTGGCATGAAAATAATAGTGAAAATTTGTATGGGGTGTATGACAAGAGTGTATGACAAGATCTTGGCACCCCTGTTTTTCCCTGGTGATGTGATAGTTGTCAGATTGACTATCTGACAGGTAATGTGGGGTGTCGAAGTGTGTATGTTTATGCTTGTGGAGTCAGAATTCTAGGGGACTGAATGGTGAGTGAATGAGAATGTGGCCCATTTAATTGGATAGGCTTTTGCTGGTTCTTTTATCATTTTTTCTTGCTTTCTGGACTCTACCTTACCTATTCTTAGATGGGAAAAGATGATGATGATGATGATGATGATTGGCAATGGTGGCAGTGGTATGAGAAATATATTGGTCAGGAATAAAACATAAGCTGATAATACTTTTCTATCTCTAGATACTATTGTTGACGGGCCAGTTTGAAGCAGCAGTCGAGTTCCTGAGCCGAAAGGAAGTTCTTCGATGCCATGCTGTTCATGTGGCCTTGGCTCTGCATGAAATGAACATGTTGGCACTCCCATCTCAAGTCAATGCTCCCATGTGTATGTAATCCATGTGGTGGCATAAATGTACATTTTTACTTAACTACTTTAAGAGGCAGCCCAAATGATTTACAGGTCTCAAAACTTTATTGTGCAGCCTTGCTTTTTGTATATTAATGATCCACAGGTATACATGGCGAGTGATGACAAGGGTGGATGGTGAACTGAATGAAAGGAAGGCAATGATTGATTATATCTGTGTGGATGAAAGGATGCAAAGATGTGTAATGGATGCAAGAACTTATACAGGTTGGGGGAGTGGACTTTCTGACCACTGCTTGGTGGTGGCCAGAATCAAGATCCAAGTAAGATGGAGAAATAGAAGAAGGGAAGGACGGGAGGAAGGAGTAGTTTCAAGGAGAGTGGAAAGGTTACAAGAGGATGAGAAAAAGGCAGAATATAAGAGAGATGTGGAGGAACGATTGGGTAAATATGAACTGGAGCAGATGGTGGACGTGGAAGGTGTGTGCAAGATATTCACAGAAGAAATATGTGCAGCTTGTGATGTGGTGTGTGGGGTGAAGAGAAGACAAAAGGGGATGCAAGGAACAGCATGGTGGAATGAAGAGGTGAGACAGGCCATGGCACAATAGAAGAAAGTATACAATTGAATGGATGAAAAATAGGGGCGTGGAAGAAGTTGAGAGGCGGAAGAGAGAGTTATATGTAGAAAGGAAGAGAGAGATGAAAGATTAGTAAGAGAGAGTAAGAAGAGAGTGGATGAGGAATTTGGAAGGTATTTGAGTGTAAAGTGGAGGGAATGTAAGAAAATGTTCTGGAAAGAGGTGAAGAGCGTAAGACAGGGTGGCAGTGAAGTTAGTAGGGGGAGTGAAAGATAAAAATGGTAGATTACTAGTGGAGAAGGGAGAAAAAGTGAGCAGATGGAGAGAACACTTTAAGGAATTGTTAAACATAGAGAATGGAAATAATGTGAGTATAAGTGGCTAGGGAATAGCTGGGAGAAAGAAGGAGGTGAGAAGACAGGAAGAAATCAGTAGGATAGAAGTTGTGAAAGCAATGAAGAAAGTCAAATTGGGAAAAGCCCTAGGAATTGATGGAGTGTGTTGTGAAATGCTGAAGCATGGTGGAGAGATAGTAGTAGAATGGATGTGGAAGATGTGCAGATTGGCCTGGGAGGAAGGTTGAGTCCCGGAGGATTGGAAGTCAGGTATAAGTATTCCCTTGTACAAAGGGAAAGGGGAAAAAGAAGTGTGTGGTAATCATAAGGACATTTGTCTTCTTAGTGTAATAGGAAAAGTGTATGGTAGGATACTTATTGACAGAGTTAGGGAAATAACAGAGGAATTAGGTGGAGAAGAACAGGGAGGCTTTAGGAAGGAAAGAGGTTGTGTAGATCAGATATTCATTCTTAGGTCTTCAGTGGAAAAGTTTCTAGAGAAGGGAAAGAAGTTGTATGTGGCCTTCGTGGATTTGGAGAAAGCATATGACAGGGTGGATACACAAGATTGTGGAAAGTGTTAAGAATATATGGAGTAGATGGGAAGTTGCTGAATGTGCTGAAGAGTATGTATGATGGTGCTAAGGCTGCAGTGTGTGTGGATGGTGAACTGAGTGAATTATTCTCTTTGAAGGTTGGGTTGAAACAGGGATGTGCCATGTCCCCATGGTTGTTCAATCTGTACATGGATGAGGTAATAAAAGAGGTACAAGGTAGGGCAGTGGATGTTGGAGTGGCCCTAGTGATAGAGGGTAGTGTTTGGAAACTCCTTGTACTGTTGTTTGCAGATGATACTGTGTTATTAACCCCTTAACCGCGGGGCGTCACTTTCGTGATGCTTGGGAGCAAGGGATCATACCGCGGGGCGTCGCTTTTGTGATTCTGTGTTATTTTGAATTCACCCGGGCTTTCAAGTGGGGGCTTGTATCATCTATCAGTACTGACAATGTCCAACACTAGTCAGCACTCCTAATCTCATCTGTACTCCCATCCATTGTTGACAATTTAGCCATTTCTCCCCGTTCTTGACTCCCCTCCCTACCCCCCCTCCATTACCCTATCCTCTCGCCTGCCCGGCCATGGTACGCTAAGTAAATCTTCCCTGGAATTTTTCACTGATTTCATCCATTGAAATAAGCCCTATGTCCTATTCTTATACCAAATAATATATACAAGAAAGAAATCAGGTAAGTGAGAGTGCCATACACCTGGAATTGGCTAATTATCACCTGACAACACCTCACGTGCACTTGTTCGCTAATTTTCGCTGTTTTTTTCCCCTTGAAATATGCCGTATAATCTATTTTCGTAATAAATATACATGTAAGGAGAGAAGGGAGAAGCCTAAGTGATATTTACATTCACCTGGAACTACCTAATTTATAATGTATTGTCTAGATTTCCTGCCAATCATATCAGTGCTACACAAAGCTGTTTCAAGATTTAACATTGGTAGCTCTGATTATATATCTCCTAAGTAGGCCTCTAATCTATTTTCGTAATAAATATACATGTAAGGAGGGAAGGGAGAACCCTAAATGATATTTACATTCACCTGGAACTACCAAATTTATAATGTATTGTCTAGATTTCCTGCCAATCATATCAGTGCTAGACTTAGCTGTTTCAAGAAGTAATATTGGTAACTCTGAATAACCCCTAAAGCAGGCCTCTAGGCTAGCTGGCCTGGCCAGTGTACTCTCATCTTCCGAAGTGAGAGGACATATGTTTCATCTTGCTGACTTCAAGGCCTTTTTTCACCCCCATGCAAATGGCTCTGTGACCTTTACCCCCTACTAAACCTCGTGTGGAAAGAGGTAAAGGGCTGACAATTGATAAAAGAGTGACTACGATCTTTCTATTGAGTAAAACAGTGCAAGTGGAATTGCAAATAATGTGTAAACAGCAAGCGAAAGTAATGAATGTTAATATACATGAACAATGGAAAATAGTTTTATAAGTTATTTCAAGTGACAGTGCATAACACTGTAAATAAAATAGAAATGTAAATAACGTAAATAAAATAGAGAACGTAAATAGAAATGTAAATGAGTAGTATTATAAGAATACGAGTATATACCCTAGAAGTAATGAAAGTGAAAGTTTCACTCTAGCATGTCTGAATGCTATGAGTTATGAGAGTGAAGATGAAAGTGACATTCACTCTCAATGCCAGTATACAGGACGAGAAAGTGAATGCTACGTATTTTACTGAAAGAAATTGAATCCCTACAGTGACAATAAACTAATACTACTGAAGGAAACTTATGGATAAAGACTGTAGATATATATAAGTGTTATATAGTAATAGAAATATAAAGTGTGAGGGGTTTTATGAATAATAAATGACAGACTACCATGAGCGAACTAGTGCCAGTGCGACGATCAGACGCGCTCGTAATTTCCATTGCTTTCACAGTGTTTTTTTTTTTGAGTATGGATTCCAAACTACTTGAAAATTGTAGAATAGTGTTTATAGTGTTTGTATCTGGCTGTGGTAATCATATTACGGGTTGTCGGGAAGTGTAAAGTGGAGACTTCGTTACCCTACTTCAGAGGTCTCCACAAGTCCTACGGTAACCGACGAAGGCTCAACAATCATTCCAGGAGAAAGCTGAAGGTATGTGCCATAAGCATATGTAATTTTATTATTCCAGGACTAATAACTGATTTTTGGCAAATATTTTTTGAGAGTCTGTCGGAGCCCAAATAACCCCGCGGCACACGCAAGTAATTGGTAAACGAGCCCGCGGTGTAGGGGTTAAGTGAAGACGAAGGGGAGCTGCATGGCTTGGTGGATGAGTTTGGGAGAGTGTGTATGTGTAAGAAACAGAGTTTAAAGGTGAATGTAGTTAAGATTAAAGTGATGGTCTTCGAGAGAGGTGAAGTCAGTGAATGTACAGTGAGGTTGGATGGTGAGGAAATGGAGAATGTGAGTACGTTTAAATACTTGGGTAGTGTGATGAGTAAGGATGGAAGTTTGGAGGGTGAAGTGCTTGAAAGGTACAACAATTGACGAAGGGTTGCTGGTTCCTTGAAACCAGTGATAAGAAACAGGGAAGTGAGCATGGAAATGAAAAAGTTACTACATGACAGTATTGTGATACCAACTCTAACGTGTGGAAGTGAAACTTGGACGTTATTGGAAGGACACAAGTCAAGAGTTGAGAGCAGTGGAAATGAGTTATTTAAGAGGAGCCTGTGGAGTTACATGGAGAGACAGGCTGACAAATGAGGATATAAAGGAATGTTGTGGTGTGGATGTGGATGTGATAGGAAGCGTTAGGAGGAACACAGTGAGGTGGTTTGGCCATGTGGAGAGGATGGAGGGTGAGAGACTGACGAGGAGAGCGTATGTGAGTGAGGTGGAGGGGGGGAGAGGGAGGGGGAGGCCGAGGATGAGTTGGAGGGATTGAGTGGAGAGGTATATGAGAGAGAGGGGTGTGAGTTGGGAGCAGGACAGTAAAATGGTGGGGGACAGGGCGACGTGGAGGCGATCTGTTCGTGTCCACCCCGTATGGGATTGAGGCATCTGGCAATAGATAGATAGATGTTTTTTTTACCGTTAAATATCCTTCATCCTGAAATCTTTTTATGTAGGAGTTGCTATACTCTTCTGTGAATAGCACAGTTTCATGTTCAGTGATCATGCTATTTGTTATACTACATAACATAGAACTGTAACAACTTTTGTGTTTAGTGATTTTACGTGTATTGACCACACAGCTGTTCAACATTAAATGACACCACAGCATATCTCATCCTGTGTGAAAGTGTTTTACTGCCAATACTATCATCATCATCATTCATCATCATCATCCAGACCTCCTTTCACATCCTAGGGCAGGATGAGGAGTAGCAATGTCCAGACAGCCCAAATTTGCCCAATCCAATGGGCCACGCTTCCATTCACTCATCATTCAAGCCCCTGGAATCCTGGCTGTATCGGATACACCAAAAACATTCACCCCGTTTTGTAGCTTCACACAAATGTATCTGATAGAGTCAATCTGGATGCTGCCACATTAAAAAGGGGTGCCAAATCCTTGATCATGTACTTCTCCTCACAACATTCATTGAGCCAGCTCGATCTCTTGTCAGTTCCCTAGCCTCACCAACTTCCAAACCTCTTTTCCACACACACACATCCACTATATCTCTCCACCATTTCCTTGGCCTACATTGCCTCCTCCCTCCTTCAAATTCACTCAGATATACCTTTTTCACCACTCTGTTGTTATCCATTCTCTCCACGTGACCATACCATCTCAATACACTTTCTTCAATTCTGGTGTCCACCGACTTCCTCACTCCACATCTCTCATGAATCACATTATTTCATATCCTATCCACCCTCTGTACTCCACATACATTCCTCAGCGGTCCTATCTCCATTGCTCTTACTCTTGACTTTTCATTTTCATGCCACACCATAGTCTCACATCCCTATATTAAATTGGCAGTAACGCTCGTTTATGTAAGCCTCATGCAGCTGCAACACTCAAGCCTTTGTTACTTATCAAGGCCTTCATTGCACCAGCTACTTTTCTTCCTTGTGTCACTCTGCTTTCAACTTCTTTAGCACATTTTTCTCCCTTTTCTGTTACTGTACCCAGATATTTGAACTCTCTCACCAATTCCAGTCTCTCTCCATTCACTGGAACATCTCACTGGGAGTCACCTCCTCTCTCAAAAACCATCACTTTACTCTTTTCTACATTTGCTTTCAAGGCACCACACTTACAGACATCAAAATTCTGCACTACCCTACCAGGTTCTTGTCTGGTATTTTCAAGCAGTACTGCGTCATCAACATACAACAAATTTGAGATATTCCATCCATCATCACTCATTACCAACGCCATCCCTCTCTCCATTACTCATGTTTTTACTTCTCTCATCACCCCATCCATATATATATTGAACAAAAATGGGGACATCACACATCCTTGTTGCACACCCACACCGATCGTGAACCATTCACATAGATGCCCATTAACCCTTACAGCGCTTCACTACCATCATGAAATCTCTTAACAACACCTAGGACCTTACCATCTACACCATGCAGGCGCCAAACTTTCCACAATCCTTGTCTGTCCACTTTGTCGTACTAGTATGTTTTTCCAGATCCATGAATGCCATAAACACCTTATGGTCCTTCTCGCAAGCCTTCTCTGCTATCTGTCTCACTGCAAATATTTGAGCGACACATCCTCTGCCACTCCTAAAGCCGCCCTGTTCATCACTCACTAGGACTTCTGATATCTCTCCTACTTTTTCAATAATAATTCATCCATATACCTTCCCTACCACACTCAGTAAACTTATGCCACGATAATTCTTGCACTCACTTCACTTACCTTTATTTTTGTACAAGGGTACAATCACAGCCTTTTTCCACTTTGCTGGCACAGTCTCACTCATCTATGCCTTCTTACATGTCTCCAACAAGCTCTTCATTCCACTCTCTCCACCACACTTAATCGTCTCTGCATACACCTCATCAGCCGCAGCTGCTTTCCCATTTTTCAGCCGCTTCACAGCACTCTTCACCTGTGTGAGTGTCACGTCTCCTGGCACTGCATTCCTTCTCTGCACACCCCCAAAACCAGTCATGTTTATAGCCGCTCTGCTTTCTCTGTTCCCTTTCATCAGGCTTTCAAAATATTCTTTCCATCTAGTCCTTACTTCATCCCCATGGGTTAATAATCTGCCACCTACATCCTTCACACCATCACATTTCTTTCCGCTTTCACTTCTACATTTCCACACCTCTTTCCAGAATGCCTTACTATTTTCAGAATAGTTAACATTCATTTTTCTTCTTAGATCATCATTTACCTCTTTCTTTTTCCTCTTCACTAGTCTCTTTATGTGCTCCTTGCTCTTAACATATTTTGTTCTTATTTCGACTGAACCCCTGTCCTGTAACCACTGTAGCCACTTTTTCCTCTTTTCCTCCACTGCTTTCTTAACCTCATCATCCCACCATGCTGTACCTTTCTTCTTTGTTGTTACACTTGCCACACCACACACCGCTTTAGCATTCCTAACTAAGCAGTCCTTGTATGCATTCCATAGGCTGTTCAGATCCATTTCATTCCAGTTCACTGATTCTAACTCCACCTCTGCTTTGGTCCTGTAATCATCTGCCATTTCTTTGATCCTCAGCTTCTCAACTTTCAGTCTTTCTCCCTGAATGCTCCTCTCTCTCTTGTTCCACCTCCCTCCTCTCAGCTTGATCTTGCACACCACAATCATGTTATCTGACAAACTTCCACATCGTCCTCTCACGGCCCTCGTATCAGCAACCATTCTCATCATCGACCTCTCTACAAGTACATAATCAATCAGGTTTCTTTCAACACAATCACTGTTCCCTCTATACCATGTATATTTATGTGCATCTTTGTGTCTGAAATACGAGTTACAAATGCAGAACCTTCTCTCCTGACACATATCCTTTAGTCACTTCCTGTTATAATTTTCTCCTGGTACTCCATAGCAACCCATTATGTCATCCTCAGGACCAGTGCCTACTCTTCCATTCATATCCCCCATCACAATCACTTTATAGCTCCTGGGCATCTCTCCCACTACTTCACCCAGCTCATCCCAAAACCTGTCTTTCTCTCTCTCACTCCTGTCCTCACACGGTGCATATGCTACAATCACTTCCACTTTCACCTTCTCAGACTTGAACTTGACATACATACACCTCGAGCAGACACATTTGTAGTTTCTCATTCCACTCTGCCACACCTCATTCATCAACAAAGCAAATCCTTCCTTGCATCTTCCTCGCCCATTGATTCCCGATCTTACACATTTCACATCCTCCCACTCCACTTCACACCCTTTCAACTTCATTTCACACAGTGCCATCAGGGCATATCTCGCACTCTTGAACACATTCACCACTTCCACCTTCTTGCTTTTCTCATTCACACCTCTCACATTTCACATGACCATGCTAATCTACCCATTTGGTTGGGGCCTTGGGGAGGTATTGGGTCCTCCGAGGCTCTCCGAAACAACTGTCTTGATTAATTGGTTTTGGATAGGGAAATCTGGGGGACACTTAACTGTGCCAGAAACCCTGGTTATATGGTTACCACCCAACGTAGCAAATGGTTTCCTGGGTACAGGAAACCATTTGGCTTGTCACTCAGTGTAGAGATCATATGGCATCTCTACATTGAGTGAGTGGATGATGGGCACCCCCATCCAACGAGAGTGATACTTGGGCAGTGAATTATAGAGAACTTAATCTACAGGCTGTAAAAATTACCTTGTTTTAGAATAGCTGCAGGCATAACCTGCCTGGTTTATTTACAGTAGTGGTGAAATATTTGAGTGTAATGATATGGTAGAGAGGGCTGTAAGAAGTGATAAGTGGAATTCTATCTATCTATCTATCTATTGCCAGATGCCTCAATTCCGTTTGGGGTGGCCACAAACAAATTGCCTCCATGTAGCCCTGTCCCCTGCCATCAGACTGCCCTGCTCCCAACTCACCCCCCCCCTCTCTCATATACCTCTCCACCCCATCCCTCCATCTCATCCTCGGCCTCCCCCTTCCTCTTCCTTCCTCCACCTCACTCACATACACTCTCTTCGTCAGTCTCTCACCCTCCATCCTCTCCACATGGCCAAACCACCTCAGTGTGTTCCTCATAATGCTTCCTATCACATCCACATCCACACCACAACGCTCCTTTATATCCTCATTCATCAGCCTGTCTCTCCATGTGACTCCACAGCCTCCTCTTAAATAACTCATTTCCACTGCTCTCACTCTTGACTTGTGTCCTTCCAACAACGTCCAAGCTTCACTTCCATACGTTAGAGTTGGTATCACAATACTGTCATGTAGTAACTTTTTCACTTCCATGCTCACTTCCCTGTTTCTTATCACTGCTTTCAAAGAACCAGCAACCCTTCTTCCCTGCAGTACCCTTTCAAGCACTTCACCCTCCAAACCTCCATCCTTACTCATCACACTACCCAAGTACTTAAACGTACGCACATTTTCCAATTCCTCACCATCCAACTTCGCTGTACATTCACTGACTTCACCTCTCTCAAAGACCATCCCTTTACTCTTCCCTACATTCACCTTTAGAGTCCGTTTCTTACACACTCTCCCAAACTCATCCACCAAGCCTTGCAGCTCCCCTTCGTCTTCACTCAACAACACAGTATCATCTGCAAACAACAGTACAGGGAGTTTCCAAACACTATCCTCTCTCACCAGGGCCACTCCAACATCCACTATCCTACCTTGTACCTCTTTTATTAACCCATCCATGTACAGATTGAACAACCATGGAGACATGACACATCCCTGTTTCAACCCAACCTTTAAAGAGAAAAATTCACTTAGTTCACCATCCACATGCACTGCAGCCTTAGCACCATCATACATACTCTTCACAGCATTCAACAACTTCCCATCTACTCCATATATTCTTAATACTTTCCACAATCCTTGTCTATCCACACTGTCATATGCTTTCTCCAAATCCAAGAAAGCCACATACAACTTCTTTCCCTTCTCTAGAAACTTTTCCACTAAAGATCTAAGAATGAATATCTGATCTACACAACCTCTTCCCTTCCTAAAGCGTCCCTGTTCTTCTCCAACTAATTCCTCTGTTCTTTCTCTAACTCTGTCAATAAGTATCCTATCATACACATTTCCTATTATACTAAGAAGACAAATGCCCCTATGATTACCACACACTTCTTTTTCCCCTTTTCCTTTGTACAAGGGAATAATTATACCTGACTTCCAATCCTCCGGGACTACCTTCCTCCCAGGCCACTCTGCACATCTTCCACATCCATTCTACTACTATCTCTCCCCCATGCTTCAGCATTTCACCACATACTCCATCAATTCCTGGGGCTTTTCCGTATTTAACTTTCTTCATAGCTTCCACAGCTTCTATCCTACTGATTTCTTCCTGTCTTCTCACCTCCCTACTTCTCCCAGTCATTCCCCAGCCACTTATACTCGCATTACTTCCATCCTGTATGTTCAACAATTTCTTGAAGTGTTCTCTCTATCTGCTCACTTTTTCTCCCTTCTCCACTAGTAATCTACCATTTTTATCTTTCACTTCGCTGCTAACCTCACTTCCACCCTGTCTGACTCTCTTCACCTCTTTCCAGAACATTTTCTTACAGTCCCTCCACTTTACACTCAAATTCCTTCCAAATTCCTCATCCACTCTCTTCTTACTCTCTCTCTTTCTAATCTTTTCACCTCTCTCTTTCTTTCTACATATAACTCTCTCTTCCACCTCTCAACTTCTTCCATGCCCCTATTTCTCATCCATTCATTGTATGCTTTCTTCTTTTGTGCCACAGCCTGTCTCACCTCTTCAGTCCACCACGCTGTTCCTTGCACCCCCCTCCGTCTTCTCTTCCTCCCACACACCACATCACATGCTGCACATATTTCTTCTGTAAATATCCTGCACACACCTTCCATGTCCCCCATCTGCTCCAATTCATATTTGCCCAATCGTTCCTCCACTTCTCTCTTATACTCTGCCTTTTTCTCATCCTCTTGTAACCTTTCCACTCTCCTTGCAACTACTCCTTCCTCTCGTCTTTCCCTTCTTCTATTCCTTCATCTTACTTGGATCTTGATTCTGGCCACCACCAAGTAGTGGTCAGAAAGTCCACTCCCCCAACCTCTATAAGCTCTTGCATCCATTACACATTTTCACATCCTTTCATCCACACACACATAATCAATCATTGCCTTCCTTTCATTCAGTTCACCACCCACCCTTCTCATCACTCGCCATGTATACCTGTGGATCATTTTATGCCTGAAGAGGGTATTGGCTATCACCAACCCCCTCCCAGCACAAATGACCACTAACGGAATTACTAATTGAATAAATTGAAATACATGGAGATGGTATGGTTATATTTTAAAACATGCATATGAACAGGTAGCCAAATAAACAGGATACTAAAGAAAGTCTTTGAAAATGAGACTGAAGGTATGGTTAGAGACAAACCACATGAGATGTGAAAGAGTGTCGAGCAGTACTTTAGTGGAGGGATGGAAGGGGATGAGGTCTGAAAGGGCAAGACAAAGTAGTCTGGTGGTTCTGCCATGGTCATCCTCTATTGGGGGGTTTCTAGGAGGGTGTTAGAGTGATGAAACTTATGATAAATATTTGATACGTAAACCTTAACATGTTTGTCATAGCTTGATAAAGCTAATCTACTTTAACTGATAAAAACTTTAAACTTTACAAATCAGATTTACTAAAGGGGATGATGAGTCGAGCTGCTAACAGGCTGGCACTCTAATGGTACTGGTGAGGTCTCGCACTGGCAGCATGCACATGCACCGATTTTCACCAGAAAACAAAATTACATTCATTTAATTAAAAGAAAAAAAAAAAAAGCTGAATGAGTATGTAGTAAGAGGTCTGCCCCTATTGGTTTTGGATTTAGATCCCGGAAGGTTTCTCATGAGACCTAGCAGAAACTTTGATTGCAAGTTAAAGGCAGGATTTTGAAGGTTTGAATAATGTATGAATGATTTGTGTGGTTAATTTCAATGGGCGTGTGTGGTTCATTTCAATGAGCCTCATGTTTTGCAGTTTGCTGGCTTTTATATCATCCCCTTTTTTGTTGTTGGATTTTATCACTCCATCATTTAGGTGGAAATTAGAGGTGGGATAATTATTAATCTTTCACTGTGGTGAAATTATTTATTTCATTTTATTCTTGCTACTCCAGGCCATTTTATTCAGTTTAAGAGAGAATTTTCAAACTTGAGGGATTGGCTACAGCTTTCATCAACTCCTTTATTTCTTGATTTGAATAAAATTGTTGCATAAAATAATCTGGTAATAGTTTAACCCCTTAACCGCGGGGCGTCACTTTCGTGATGCTTGGGAGCAAGGGATCATACCGCGGGGCGTCGCTTTTGTGATTCTGTGTTATTTTGAATTCACTCGGGCTTCCAAGTGGGGGCTTGTATCATCTATCAGTACTGCCAATGTCCAACACTAGT
This sequence comes from Coenobita brevimanus, assembly GCF_032717465.1. NCBI lineage: Eukaryota > Metazoa > Arthropoda > Malacostraca > Decapoda > Coenobitidae > Coenobita > Coenobita brevimanus. The sequence goes on along the minus strand of NC_137063.1, from coordinate 32,264,431 downwards.
CAGCACTCCTAATCTCATCTGTACTCCCATCCATTGTTGACAATTTAGCCATTTCTCCCCGTTCTTGACTCCCCTCCCTACCCCCCCTCCATTACCCTATCCTCTCGCCTGCCCGGCCATGCTACGCTAAGTAAATCTTCCCTGGAATTTTTCACTGATTTCATCCATTGAAATAAGCCCTATGTCCTATTCTTATACCAAATAATATATACAAGAAAGAAATAAGGTAAGTGAGAGTGCCATACACCTGGAATTGGCTAATTATCACCTGACAACATCTCACGTGCACTCATTCGCTAATTTTCGCTGTTTTTTTCCCCTTGAAATATGCCGTATAATCTATTTTCGTAATAAATATACATGTAAGGAGGGAAGGGAGAAGCCTAAGTGATATTTACATTCACCTGGAACTACCTAATTTATAATGTATTGTCCAGATTTCCTGCCAATCATTTCAGTGCTAGACAAAGCTGTTTCAAGATCTAACATTGGTAGCTCTGAATATATATCTCCTAAGTAGGCCTCTAATCTATTTTCGTAATAAATATACATGTAAGGAGGGAAGGGAGAAGCCTAAGTGATATTTACATTCACCTGGAACTACCAAATTTATAATGTATTGTCTAGATTTCCTGCCAATCATTTCAGTGCTAGACTTAGCTGTTTCAAGAACTAATATTGGTAACTCTGAATAACCCCTAAGCAGGCCTCCACGCTGGCCCTCCGTTATCAATTTACTCTCAACTTCCGAAGCGAGGGTATTTATGTTTCTTCTTGCTGACTTCAAGGCCTTTTTTCACCCCCATGCAAATGGCCCTGTGACCTTTACCCCCTACTAAACCTCGTGTGGAAAGAGGTAAAGGGCTGACAATTGATAAAAGAGTGACTACGATCTTTCTATTGAGTAAAACAGTGCAAGTGGAATTGTAAATAATGTGTAAACAGCAAGTGAAAGTAATGAATGTAAATATACGTGAACAATGGAAAATAGTTTTATAAGTTATTTCAAGTGACAGTGCACAACACAGTGTAAATAAAATAGAAATGTAAATAATGTAAATAAAATAGAGAACGTAAATAGAAATGTAAATGAGTAGTATTATAAGAATACGAGTATATACCCTAGGAGTAATGAAAGTGAAAGTTTCACTCTAGCATGTCTGAATGCTATGAGTTATGAGAGTGAAGATGAAAGTGACATTCACTCTCAATGCCAGTATACAGGACGAGAAAGTGAATGCTACGTATTTTACTGAAAGAAATTGAATCCCTACAGTGACAATAAACTAATACTACTGAAGGAAACTTATGGATAAAGACTGTAGATATATATAAGTGTTATATAGTAATAGAAATATAAAGTGTGAGGGGTTTTATGAATAATAAATGACAGAGTACCAAGAGCAAACTAGTGCCAGTGCGACGATCAGACGCGCTCGTAATTTCCATTGCTTTCTCAGTGTTTTTTTTTTGAGCATGGATCCCAAACTACTTGAAAATTGTAGAATAGTGTTTATAGTGTTTGTATCTGGCTGTGGTAATCATATTACGGGTTGTCGGGAAGTGTAAAGTGGACACTTCGTTACCCTACTTCAGAGGTCTCCACAAGTCCTACGGTAACCGACGAAGGCTCAACAATCATTCCAGGAGAAAGCTGAAGGTATGTGCCATAAGCATATTTAATTTTATTATTCTAGGGCTAATAACTGATTTTTGGCAAATATTTTTTGAGAGTCTGTCGGAGCCCAAATAACCCCGCGGCACACGCAAGTCATTGGTAAACAAGCCCGCGGTGTAGGGGTTAATAAAAATTGAGTGTGTTTTACCATATTAAAGAGGTTAACAGTACAGCAAGTGGCTGGTGGGGGCACTCACCATCCACTCATTTGATGTATTGCTGCTCTTGGATGCCTGTTTTTTCCTTTGTTCCTTCCTGCTTTCCATCCTTCCTCTTCAGTCTTTCTTTTCTTCATTCCTTCCTCTTCCTTCTGCCTATGGGTGACTACACTGAAAGACAAGCCAAATGGTTTCCCTTACACCAGGAAACCATTTACTCTGCTAGGTGGTAACCATATAACCATATTATGGCACCTAGTGGTTTAGTGGGCAATTAAGGCGCTCCAATCGGTTTGAGCTGGTGCAGGTTTATATCCAAGGGATGGTTGGGGTTTATTGCTCATTTAATGCCACTCAGGGATGAGTAAGTCTGGTCACTCTCATCTTAAATGTCAGGACCAACTTGCCTGGCCCTGGGCTCCTGCGCTCCTCACAGGGCAACACTGGACTAGATGATGAATGAATGAATGAATGAATAATACAGTATAGTTGCTGTATTCATGCATGGTTTTTTATGATAAAGAGAACATAAATTTTGTCAGTGATAAGAGAAATATTAATTTATAATTTATAATAGTAGTAGTATTAGACTGAAGGTGATAATTGTTGTGTTTGTGCTTCACAGTATCTCGTGAGGAAGGTGACCCTGAAGGTGTGCGCCGTCTCAACTTGACTCGCTTGATCCTACTTTATACCCGGAAGTTTGAGGCCACCGACCCTTGTGAGGCACTCCATTACTGCTACTTCCTCAGGTGTGTGAGGGTACTGTGATTGGCATGGTTGTATATTTATAGATTGCACCAATCTTATGATGGAAATGCAATGGCATATCATCTGAGACTGCTTTTGCTGTATAACAGTCATCACTCATGTATCCGGATGCTTTGTATCTGGTCGTGCTTCGTACACAGACATTGGGCCTTGGCTCTGGTAGGTCTTTATTCGGATTTATTTGTCCGTACCCAAACATAAAAGTTCCAGTAGGCCAGTCGACCTACAAAGTCAAAAAAGTCGGTTGGGTGGTTGACCGGCCTCTGGCCACGCGCGGGTAATAGACCATAACCCACAAGCAGAGCAAACAAGGCTGTCTGACTCCCAGCCGAATGTTCAAAGTCCCCCAGCCGGCTGGATCGATTGAAAATTTCTGCCAGCGCGCAAGTAATACGGGCCCTAATCCACCAGCGGAGTAAAACTCCCCATCTGCCTCTTCACGAAACGGTCATTCCCCCCCAACCACCCTCCCTCCCTCCTGCCTTTCCCCACCCTGGCCTCCCATCTTCCCTCCATCACCATGGACAACTTTAAAGTTTTTGGCGATTTACTTGAAATCTATTGGCTGTATCAGAATTCTGAAAACATCATGAGAAAGCTTGTGAAATTCTGCATGGTGCAGGCAAAATTTTGCACTAAAATGTGTGAAAGTTATTTGAAGCTATATTTACTCTTAACAAGTTCATTTCTCACTGCATTTCTGTACTTTTACTCATCAGTTTTGTGTGTTTTTATTAGCTTATCTTACGATATAAACACCATTGAAGATGATGGTATACAATTTATACCAATACAGTATAACCAATTTCCGTGGGCAAATTTGGCTCTGGAAATTATTTCCTTTGTGCCCAGGAGGAAGCAGACATGGCCTAGCTGGGTAACTTTCCGCTCAGTTAGTCAGTTGGTGTAAGGCAGGCTTAATGACAGTGTGCGTTCCGTTGTCTTCATTTACTTCTTTGTGAATTTTTATTGTATATGCATTGTTTTCTTACTATCTATCATTGTAATGGATCTTCCCATGTGTGTTTTGATGTCTACATAGCTGAAAGACCAGAGAACATTGCTACAATTAGGAGGGGTACTGTACAGATAGGTAAGGTATTTGTGGATTTTTATTGGTTATGATATGCATTGTTTTCTTAGTGTTTAGGATTATATTGCATATTCCAATGCATGTTTTGATGTCGAAAAACAGATGAAAGACTGCATAACACTGCCAAAATTAGGAGGAATCTTGTGCACATAGGTAGGGTTTTAGTGGATTTTTATTGTTTATGTATTGTTTTCTTAGTGTTTAGGATTATGTTGCATATTCCAATGTGTGTTTTCTATCTATCTATCTATTGCCAAATGCCTTAATACCGTAAGGGATGGCCACAAACAAATCGCCTCCATGTTGCCCTATCCCCCACCATTTCACTGCCCTGCTCTCAGCTCCCACCCCCCTCTCTCATACACCTCTCCACTCCATCCTTCCATCTCATCCTTGGCCTCTCCCTCCCTCTCCCCCCCTCCACCTCACTCACATACACTCTCCTTGTTAGTCTCTCACTCCATCCTCTCCACATGGCCAAACCACCTCATTGTATTTTTCCTAATGCTTCCTATCACATCCACATCCACACCACAATGATCCCTCACTTCCTCATTTGTCAATCTGTCTCTCCATGTGACTCTACATGCTCCTCACAAATAACTCATTTCCATTGCTCTCACTCTTGACTTCTGTCCCTCCAACAAGGTCCAAGCTTCATTCAATATGTTAGAGTTGGTATCACAATATTGTCCTGTAGGGACTTTTTCACTTCCATGCCCACTTCCCTGTTTCTTATCACTGCTTTCAAGGAACCAGCAACGTTTCTTCCTTGTTGTACCCTTTCATGCACTTCACCCTCCGAACTTCCATCCTTCCTCATCACACTACCCAAGTACTTAAATATACTCGCATTTTCCATTTCCTCTTCATCCAGCGCCACTGTACATTCACTGAATTCACCTCTTTCAAAGACCATAACCATACTCTTCCCAACATTCGCCTTTAGATTCCGTTTCTTACTCTCCCAAACTCAACCACCAAGCCTTGCAGCTCCCCTGCATCTTCACTTAACAACACAGTATCATCTGCAAACAACAGTACAGGGAGTTTCTAAACACTGCCCTCTCTCACTAGGGCTGCTCCAACATCCACTGCCCTATCTTGTATCTCTTTTATGACCCCATCCATATACAAATTGAACAGCCATGGAGATGTGACACATCCCTGTTTCAATCCAACTTTCAAATAGAAAAATTCACTCAGATCACTATCCACACGCACTGCAGCCTTAGCATCCTCATAGATACTCTTCGTGGCATTCAACAACTTCCCATTTATTCCATTTGTTCTTAATACTTTCCACAATCCTTGTCTATCCACCCTGTCATATGCGCTCACCAAATCCAAGAAGGCCGCATACAACTTCTTTCTCTTCTCTAGAAACTTTTCCACTAAAGATCTAGTAATGAATATCTGATCTACACAACCTCTTCCTTTCCTAAAACCTCCCTGTTCTTCTCAAACTAATTCCTCTATTATTTCCCTAACTCTCAATAAGTATCCTACCATACACTTTTCCTATTGCACTAAGAAGACAAATGCCCCTATGATTACCACATACTTCTTTTTCCCCTTTTCCTTTGTACAGGGGAATAATTAAACCTGACTTCCAATCGTCGAGGACTCTACCTTCCTCCCAGGCCAATCTGCACATCTTCCACATCCATTCTACTACTATCTCTCCCCCATGCTTCAGCATTTCACCACACACTCCATCAATTCCTGGGACTTTTCCCATTTTAACTTTCTTCATGGCTTCCACAACTTTCATTCTACTGATTTTTTCCTCTTTTCTCACATCCCTCCATCTCCCGGCCATTCCCCAGCCACTTATACTCACATTAACCCTCCCCGTCCTGACTGATTTTCCACCACTGACTCCCCCCAATCCCGACCAATTTTGGAAAAAAATTTTTTGGCTCAAACCTCCACTTTTGGTGAGAAACACCGAAAATTCATAGAGAAATTGCTCACCTGAGGTTTAAAATACTTGATACATGTAGCAGTACCTCTTTTCTATCAGGCTGGCTCCAAAGAAAACAAGTTCTTTGGGAGGGTAACTATTCCACACCACTCATAAACGGTATTTATTTATTTATTTGGTACAAATTTTTATGTAGTACGAGAGTATATTGATTTTCACACAGTAATACAGTAGAACCTCAGTCCTCGAACACAATCCGTTCTGGAAGGCTGTTCCAGGACCGAATTGGTCGAGGACCGAACTAATTTTCCCCATAAGAAATAATGTAAATCATTTTAATCCGTTCCAAGACCCCAGATGCTTACCTATTTTAGTTTCAGCACTGGTACCAGTGCTTTCCTTTACGAGGTGACTGTATATTTCTCTTGCCTTTTCACAAATTATATACTCACTAACACTGTCTCGTGCTAACTGTTTCTCATTGATGAAGATAAGCAATAATTTTTCCACTTCTTCAATTATTTTCCGCACTACTTTCCTCTTTTCACTGCCAGTAGCCGTACTGGATGACCTTGCTTTCTTTGAAGCCATTATTAGGGGCTAATACTGCACTGAATCAAGAAAAATGTGAAGCACAGCAGGACGACCACGTTGACGAACAACAAAGGTGGACACGTGACTGTCAGTCGGCCAGCTTCCCTTTGTTTGGCTACGTTCAGGTTGGTCGAGGTCCGATATTTTGGTCGACCTCTGGAGCAAAAATTTCTTGAATATTTTGGTCGAGGTCCGATTTGTTCAACATGTGAGACGTTCGAGGACCGAGGTTCCACTGTATAGGCAATATAAGCATTGTTTCACTCACCAAACACATCAGCATACCTGACCTTTTTTGGCGACATTACCTGATCATCATTTCTGACTGTTTCTTCCTCTAATGCTACGTAAACTTTGTCCTCCATATTGTCATCAATTGGGAAATCACTGTGGCCCTGAATTTCGTACCGTGGCACAACATGTCTTTACTGGCCAGGTCACTGGTAACAGGTGAATTGCCGAGACAATGGCATGCGGGGGGGGGGGGGAGGTCATGTGGGGTAAGGCATTGTCCCTGCCTGGCATCTTATAGACGAAGGTGTCCTGTGTATACGTACCAAAAATCACGCACGAATATTGAAAATTTTGCAAATTAGGGACCTTGCAATTGATGCATGTTTATATACATCAACGGGACTGACAGTGACAAAACGTGTGGACGTATATATACGTCAACGGGACACGGCGAGTTAATTTCATTCTCTATGTTCAACAATTTGTTAAAGTGTTCTCTCCATCTACTCACGTGTTCTCCCTCCTCCACTTGTAATCTGCCATTTTTATCTTTTACTCTCCAACTAGCTTCGTTGGCACCCTGTCTAACTCTCTTTACCTCTTTCCAGAACATTTTCTTACATTCCCTCCACTTTACACTCAAATTCCTTCCAAATTCCTCATCCACTTTCGTCTTTCTCTTACTAATCTTTTCACCTCTCCCTTCCTCTCTACATACAACTCTCTCTTCGGTCTCTCAACTTCTTTCATGCCCCTGTTTCTCATCTTATCCTCTCATTATATGCTTCCTTCTTTTGTGCCACAGCCTGTCTCACCTCTTCATTCCACCATGCTGTTTCCTGCACCCCCTTTCATCTTCTCTTCACCCCATACACCACCTCACATACTGCAATATTTCTTCTGTGAATATCTTGCACACACCTTCCACATCCCTCATCTGCTCCAATCCATATTTTGATGTCTGAAAACAGATGAAAGACTGGAGAACACTGCCAGTATTAGGAGGGGTGCTGTACATATAAGTTGGGTACAGGTATAGGGTTGGGTATGGGTAGGGTATGGGTACAGTAGAGAATATTGCTTCGTATCCAAACTTTGCCCCTATCCCAATATGCCTTTGGCTCTGTTATGTCGAATAATTGAGGGATTACTGTATTAACTTTTTAAAACATTTTGGAAATTTGAGAATACTGTACTTAGCATGTTATTTTGCCTCTTATCTGAATGTGTAATTATTTTTCTTTGAGATCTGTCATTACTTAAGCAAATAAAATATATCTGTTATATGTATAGTATGCTGTATGTTGGTAGAGTAGTTTCAGTATACAAACATAGTGATATAATTAATTAGAGCATTTATTAATTTCAAGCATTATTTTAAGTACCTTTGTTTTATGCAGGTCACTTAAGGGTAAGAGTGGAGAAAGTGTGTTTGCTGGGTGCATCAGTCAACTGGTGCTACAGTCTCGGGAGTTCGACATGCTCTTAGGTCGGCTTGAACCAGATGGACGGCGCACCCCAGGCATCATTGACAGGTTTAAGGTCTGTGCAGGTTGTTGAGGTTGTGGGACTGTGTGAAGAGTTGTAATATGCACTGGAATGATTTAATACCGCATATTTGTTGCTGTATGCTATAGTGTTTTTTTTGAAGCTGCGAGCCATCTGTGAGATGTGTCAGTGAACATGTAGTGTAAGTACCATAACAGTAATCTAATAATCACACGAAGAAAGGAAATGGAAAGCATGGGTCTTTGATATGTCTAGGAACATATTCAGAGAAGATACCTGCAGCTTCAGCATGTCCTCATCTGAATTGCAGGGTGAAGGGAATATGACACCCCAGTAGCAAATAATGTAAACATGCTACCACGTTAAAAGTGCCATGATAGTGTTCAGTGAAAGTGCTGCTTGCCTAACTATTAGGTGTGTACTCCGAGGACAGGTGTATTGAATAACTATGATGGTGTGAGATACTTTGCATGTGGAGAATAGAAAAGACTAATATTTTTTTAGTAAGTCAATTGTGAGGTAGAGCCAGTAATTACGAAGGCATGAATGACAAGTGGATGGATGTATTATTCATTTCACAGGGAAGTTTGTTTTTTTACTTTGTACACTTCTTTGCATTCTTGTTGTTGCTTCTGAATCGTACCCTCTCCCCTCCCATTAGCTAATTAGAAATACAGTAACTGGCTTTTGCAAAGCCCAAAAAATCACTTTTCTCTTGTAGTGAGTGTACTTTGAGGCACTACTGAAGATGAGGTTTCAAGTCCTTTTCAGCACTATACAGGTAGACCCCAAGATATGATACCCCTAGCTGCAATACCCCAGCATAGCAATGGATGTAGAAATACCACCCTACCCCGCCATATGATGGCCAGACCCTGGTATAATGATGTTTTATTTTTTTAACCAATTTTGATATTTTAGACTTAAATTTTGTGTGTAAGTTGATTTATAACCTGTTTTTTGACCTAGATTAATGTGTTTTAGTCATAGATGTGGTGAACGTTCCCATTTTGGGGTACAGTTTACTATGTCTGATTTTTTCCAGACCTATTTTTGACAATTTTCAGATTTTGGGAGGGTTTAGGTAAGCTATAAACTGCTTTTAGGCTTAGTTTAGCTTGTTTTAAAGCTATTTGAGGGCTTAGGTTAGCTAGAAACATGTTTTTGGATGTATTTTGGTGGGATTAGGACTTGGTTGGGGGGGAACCCAAGGCTCAAAAACGCATCCCTATACTTCACATGTTGAATCTACCCCGAGATACGATACCCCGCCTGGCAATGGGTTTTTACTTAATCAAATGCATCATTAAACTGGGGTATACCTGTACTAATATTAGAAATGGTGATGGGAGGAGTCACCTTAGATTCAGAAAGCTATTTGCTTTCTTGTCGGCAGTCACATTGGCTCATGATGTCTTGTCTGCTGACAGACTGAGTACTTGAGTGAGCACTTCACTTGCCTCTGATGGCATGAGTCAGTTGCACTTGTGAGTGATGGCCATGTTGTGACAACTTGTGTGCCTGGCCTTACACATTTTGATGTGGGGAGGAAGAGAACATAAAAACTAACTCGGGCAGAGTCTAGTCAATAAGGTGCCTCCAGCTTCACACTCTGTGAGTGAAAAATGTACTTTTGGCCTAGCGAAACTATGTTATTTTGCGTTACACTTCCTTATTTTATGATATACTTGAATATGGCAGTAGCAGAGAGGAAGAGATTAAATGAAATGGAGATAAGGTGTCTGAGGAGTATGTGTGGAGTGACACGTATGAAGTGAGTGAGAAGTGGTGAAGTGCGAAGGAGAACTGGAGATATGGAAGAGACAGCTGATCTAGTTGAGCAGAGAGTGTTGCAGTGCTTGGCCATATGGAGTGAATGGATGAAGAGCAATTGGCGGAAAAAATAACTGGATCTGCTGTGAGAGGTGTAAGGCTGAGAGGAAGACCATGAATAGGATGGATGGACAATGTGAAGAGAGTGTTAATGCAAGAGGCATGTCTGTAGAGCAAGGAAGAGTGGCTGTGCATGATAGGGATGAATGGAGAGAAATTGTGAATGCTTAAATGGTGATGCAGCCCCAGTGGGATGTTCTCTCACGTCTGGTCTGATCAACTAATTGGGTCAGGTGCAAGGAAGGGGCTGGGTCCATTATGATGTGGCAGGGGTAAACCAGCTCTGCTGTTGGGCCCTGCTGTGGATGTCACTGGATTGCACTGCACAGCTGATCCTCGTCCAGTGTGGTGTGGTCTGGTGAGGCTCAGTCTCTTCTCCCCTTAGAGGCTAAGATATGATTAAATGTGTGTGTGGACAAGTATTTTGGTAAGTCTGTCGTCCTGTCTTGGCTGCCCCCTGTTAGAGGGGAAACAGCCTAGGTATATACTGTAGATAGTATAGAGATAGATTTGTAAAAAGAAAGAAAAAAAAAAAGTTGATGAGAAAAGAGCAACAAAGAGACCCAAATGTTACCTTCTTGGTTATAGGGCCATTTTCACAGTCATTCTCATTGTAGTCCCCAGCAGCTTACCTCCGAACACACATTTTTGTTTTCACTGTCGTCCCCAACCAGCCTTCTGAAGCCTCTGTTGGGGATGGCATTCAAGACATCCCGAACAAATTACTGGAACATTTTGGGGGAGCCAGGAGCCTCCCCAACAGGCGGTTCTGAAAGTAATAAGGTAAAAGAATAATTATATGTCCTGTAGCATATTTTCATTAATGTTTCAATATTAGTTACCCAATGTAATACTTCTGAGATAAATAACACACCTTGTATTGAAAAAAAGCATTATGTTTGTGTACTTTCATGAGACTTTCTACTGTGTATCTGAATACAAGCCTTTCGCAGACTGGTGGAGGCTCCACAACAAACGGACCAGAAAGTGATATGAGAATCGTTGTCTAATGCATATATTCATAAAAATTCAAATATCTGATGCCCAGTGTAATAGATGAAATAACTAACACACCTTGTTTAGAAAAACCTCATGTTCATGTACTAATACTATAACCATTAATAAACCACACCATCACTCATTAGATGTTATACATGTGCTACTTCTTCATAGTTATTTTTGCTTAAGCCTTTTTTACAATACTTAACATTTATCATGATTCAGCTTACTTACAATTTCAAGTGGTAAGGTAGCTGTTAGTTAGCTCGTCATTCTGATGACATTTCCAATTAGTTATTTTTGCTGCCTTCATGTGAATTTCTTCACTCCTGAATATATTGGTAAGAATTGTGTGAAGTGGATTTTCCTGCCATACTATTCACCACATTCATAACATTCCAGTTTCTAAATATTCTCAGCAAATGGAAATTACTGGGTTAGGTATCTTTTTCTTCTACCAGTTTATTTCAATAATACTTTTGCCATCCAGAAGTACCAACCCTACCACATCAACACAGGCAGACGTTCCTACGTCAGTAAGCTCTTTCAATCCATTCGGAGTGACTGTGAAATTCAAAGATGCTTTTGGTTCAGACCTGAAAGGTTAGGGAAGACTGTGAAAATGGCCCATAGACTAGGGCCATTTGTTGCCTCTAGTGGGCTGACTAAAGCATGACAGACATCAGTGTATTCTGTGTGGCTCAGCTTAGCTCAGCATTAGTTCTTTGAAGCTGTCATTAGGGGTGAATACCAAGAACCCTGGTAAGCATACTCAGAGTCTTGTCATAGAGAGGTAAGCCAGAGGTGTGATGCTCAAACAGCCCAAATCCTAATGTGACTAAACCTCACCAGACACCTCCTTTATGATGTAAGAAGAAGGATTGAAAATGCCAGGTGCAAGGAGATATATCGCTTTTGAAGAAGGAGGTGATAGTCTAGCAGTGCCTACAGTACCAGCTCCTGTAGATATGAAGTAAAAAACAAAGAAAAGATATCACAAAATAAATCAGACATGGAGTAGAAGAGGAAGAGGGTCCACCTTAAGATGTTCTTGTGATGTCATGCATGGTGAGCTTAAAGTCTGAGGGGTGCACTTGTGATATCATGGTAAAATCGGAAAGCCCAATGGCTGTTATTTCGCTTAAGGTAGCAGTATACACGTCAGAATCCAAGAACCATTACATGCAACAGTGTAAGGTCCAAATTATATACAACCAGCTGCAATTCAAATTAGTAGTAGCATACAGTCCTTAACCCCTCTGTGCCAGGCTGTTCATACCGCTGTCACCCTCTCAGTACGTGCAATTTTCCCAAAATTGCTTGTTTTCAAACTTTAATATCTTGGAAAGTGTAGAAGTTAGGGAAACAATTTAAAAAACATATTACTCAGCAACACTTCTTCTTGCAAATAAAACCATCCCCAGGCCTGTAACTGGTCATGCAGATGAGTAAGGATGTGATGAATGTACGTAATTTTTTGGCCATGAGGCAGGCAGTATTCGTGCGTGTGCGCATGGCACCGACTTTCGCTTTGCTCTTGGTGTGATAGCTTCTCTATTACTAGATAAACTAGACACAGTTGCATCCAAGACATACCATATGGCACTGTCATTTAGCCCTTTCCTAGTGTCCTTGGAAAGAGGCTTGGCAGGGATGGATGAGGCAAGAGTCCATGTGAGGCAGGAACAGAATTGGACGAGAGACGTAAGAAAACATCATCCAACATCTGGCAAAGTCACAGAGACAATTAAGGTATGCTTGCTTCGGGTACCAGGAGGCTATCCCTACCCTTTGGTGACGAGATCAAGTGGCAGCCACTTCAAACTATGGCGTGGAAACACTTGCGGTTATAGCTGTCACCCGGTGGCCCCAAGCCACCTATATCGCATTGGATACAACCATCATCCAGTGCTTAGGGGTTAATGTGACAATGGTAAATGAAACTTGATTGTGTCTCGTAGAGGACTGTTAACATTAAGAAAAAATTTGGAAATGATTTATTGGATCTATCTCAGGTTTATGATCTGAGCATAACTATTATGGCACATTTCATGGACAAGAGCCAGTATTTCAAGCATTGTGAGTACACACTGAGTATACATGTTACTGTACAAGTTGTACAGAATGATCTGAGGTGTGGAACTCAGTACCTTCAGAGGCAACCAGTGTGGGAACCCTAGGAGGGGTAGTGACTATCTGTGCATGAGATGTCAAATGCCTATAGAACCAGGCTCCTCAAAACCATAACTCTAACAGATAATGATAATCATGGTCATGAACATATGAACATGTCTCAGTAAAACTGGAGTCATGGTATAACTTTGGTGGCCCTGATAAGTGTATGACCACAGTGGGTTCTATCTCTCTCTCTACAGTATCTATCTATTGCCAGGTGCCCTAATCCCATAAGGGGTGGCCACAAACAGATCGTCTCCATGTCGCCGTGTCCCCCACCATTTTGCTACCACCCCCTACTCACATCCCCCCTCTCTTATACCTCTCCACTTCATCCCTCCACCTAATCCTTGGCCTCACCCTCCCTCTTCCCCTCTCCACCTCACTCACATACACTCTCCTCATTAGTCACTCACTCTCCATCCTCTCCACATGGCCAAATCACCTAAATGTATTTCTCCTAACACTTTCTATTACATCTAAATCCACACCACAATGCTCCTTCACTTCCTCACTTGTCAGTCTGTCCCTCCATGTAACTCCACATGCATCTCTCAAATAACTCTTTTCAACTGCTCTTACTCTTGCCTTGTGTCCTTCCAACAAGGTCCAAGCCTCACTTCCATATGTTAGAGTTGCTATCACAATACTATCATGCAGTGACTTTTTTTTACTGTCATGTCTGCTTCCCTATTTCTTATCACTGCTTTCAAAGAACCAGCCTTTCTTCTCTGTTGTACTCTTTCATGCACTTTATCCTCCAAACTTCCATCCTTACTCGCCACACAACCCAAGCACTTAAATGCACTCACATTATCCACTTCCTCATCATCCAGTCTCACGGTGCGTTCATTGACTCCATTTCCCTTGAAGACCATAATTTTCCTTAGATTCCGTTTCTTATACACACTCCCAGACTTATTCACCAAGCATTGCAGCTCCCCTTCATCTTCACTTAACAATACAGTATCATCTGCAGACAACAGAACAGGAAGTTTCTAAATGCCGTCCCCTCTTATTAGGGCTGCTCCAGCATCCACTGCCCTACCTTGTACCTTTTTTATAACCCCATCCTTACACAGATCAGACAGCCATGGACACATGACACATCCTTTCATATTCTTCACGGCATTCATCAGCTTCCCAGTTACTCCATATTTTCATGATATTTTCCACATTCCTTGTCAATCCACTCTGTGATATGCTTTCTCCAAATCCATAAAGGCAGCTTACAAAATCTCTTCCTTCTCTGGAGACTTTTCCATTAAAGACCTAAGGATGAAGGGAAGAGGTTGTGTAGATCTACACAACCTCTTCCTTTCCTAAAACCTTGTTAAAACCCCCCTGTTCTTCCCCTACTAATTCCTCTGTTATTTCCCTAACTCAGTCAATATGTATCCTACCATATACTTTTCCTGTTACACCAAGAAAACAAATATCGCTATTATAACCACACACTTCTTTTTCCCCTTTTCCTTTGTACAGGGGAGTAATTATACCTGACTTCCTATCCTCCAGGAGTTTACCTTCCCCCTGGGCCAAACTGCACATCTTCCACATCCATTCTACTACCATCTCTCCCCCATGTTTGCAGCTCATTAGTCCTTGCCTGGGGCCATAGCTGTAATATGCAGTGCAGTGTCATACGTAATGCAGCATGGGTTGTTATTATGGTGTCAAAGATGTGAGTGCACCATAAGGCAATGATGTTGCTCAGCTTCAGTCCATCTGATTGAGCCAACCCATTGACCACAGGTAAGCAATTGCACTTACAGGGTTGTCCCAGATGTACCTTGATGTGTCTGTGTCCTAGTGTGACATATGCTCTACAGTGCTCCACTATGTGTGTTGTATAGGCCCATTCTACAAGAGGGGCACGTGTCATCTGTGAGTCCATTCATCATCACCATCGCCATTGTCATCATCATTGTCATTGTCATCCAGACCTCCTTTCCCACCCTAGAGGAGAATGAGGAGTAGCAATGTCCAGACAGCCCAAATTTGCTCAATCCAGTGGGCTACGCTTCCATTCACTCATCATTCAAGCTCCCAGAATCCTGGCTGTATCGGATATGCCAGAAACATTCACCACATTCTGTAGCTTCGCATAAACGTATCCGATAGAGTCAGTTGGGATGCTGCCACATAAAGGGGTGCCAATCCCTGATCATGCACTTCTCTTCACAACATTCATCCAGCTAGCTTGATCTATTGTCAGTTACCTAGCCTCACCGACTTCCAAACCTCTCTTGCTCACATACTCATCCACCATATTTCTCCACCTTCTCCTTGGCCTACCATGCCTCCTCCCTCCATCAGATTCACTCAGATATACCTTTTTCACACTCTATTGTTATCCATTTTCTCCACATGACCATACCATCTCAGTACACTCTCTTCATTTCTGGTGTCCACCGACTTCCTCACTCCACATCTCTCATGAATCACATTATTTTGTATCCTATCCACTCTCTGTACTCCACACACATTCCTCAGCAATCCCATCTCCACTGCTGTTACTCTTGACTTTTCAGTTTCACGCCACACCATAGTCTCACATTCGTATGTTAAAGTTGGCACTAACACTCCCTCAGGTAAGCCTCATGCAACTGCAATACTCAAGCCTGTGTTTCTTATCAAGGCCTTCATTGCACCAGCTTCTTTTCTTCCTTGTGTCACTCTGCTTTCAACTTCTTTTGCACATTTTCCTCTCTTTTCTATCACTGTACCCAGGTATTTGAACTCTCTCACCAATGCCAGTCTCTCTCCATTCACTGTAACATCGCACTGGGAGTCACCTTCTCTCTCGATAACCATCACTTTACTCTTTTCTACATTTACTCTCAAGGCATGATGCTCATAGACATCAGCAAAACTCTGCACTAGCCTACCAAGGTCTTGTTTGGTAATTGCAAGTAGTACTGCTTCATCAGCATACAACAGATTTGAGATATTCCATCCATCACCATTCATTACTAATACCATCCCCCTCTCCATTACTTGTCTTTTTACTTCTCTCATCACCCCATTCATATATATATTGAACAAAAATGGGGACATCACACAACCTTGTTGCACGCCCTCACCGATCGTGAACCATTCGCTTAGATGCCCTTTAACCCTTACACATGCTTCACTACCATCATAAAATCTCATAACAGCACCTAGCAGCTTACCATCTACACCATACATTTGCAAAACTTTTGACAGTCCTTCTCTGTCCACTTTGTTGTATGCTTTTTCCAGATCACTAAATGCCATAAACACCTTATTGTCCTTCTCACAAGCCTTCCTTGCTATCTGTTTCACTGCAAATCTTTGATCGACACATCCTCTGCCATTCTTAAAGCCACCCTGTTCGTCACTCACTAGGACTTATGATATCTATTTACTCTCTCTCTTATAATTCTTCCATATACCTTCCCTACCACACTCAATAAACTTATGCCACGATAATTCTTGCACTCACTTCACTCACCTTTATTTTTGTACATGGGTACAATGACAGCCATTTTTCACTCTGCTGGCACAGTTTCACTCATCCATGCCATCTTACATATCTCCAACAAGCACTTCATTCCACTCTCTCTGCTACACTTAATCGTCTCTGCATATACCTCATCAACCCCAGCTGCTTTCCCATTTTTCAGCCGCTTCACAGCACACTTCACCTGTGCGAGTGTCACGTCTCCTGGCACTGCGTTCCTTCTCTGCACATCCCCAAACCCAATCGTATTTACAGCCGCTCTGCTCTGTCTATTCCCTTTCATCAGGCTTTCAAAATATTCTTTCCATTTGGTCCTTACTTCATCCCCATGGGTTAATACTCTACCACCAACATCCTTCACACCATCGCATTTCTTTCCGCTTTCATTTCTACATTTCTGCACCTCATGCCAGAATAACTTTCTATTTTCAGAGTACTGTAGTTTGCATTCATTTTTCTTCCTAGATCATCATTTACCCCCATTTTCCTCTTCACTAGTCTCTTTACGTGCATCTTGTTCTCAATATATTTAGTTCTTATTTCAATTGCACCCCTGTCATGTAACCACTGTAGCCACTTCTTCCTCTTTTCCTCCACTGCTCTCTTAACCTCATCATCCCACCATGCTGTACCTTTCTTCTTTGTTGTTACTCTTGCCACACCACACACCACTTTAGCATTTCTAACTAAGCAGTCCCTATATGCATTCCACAGGCTGTCCAGATCCATTTCATTCCAGTTCACTGATTCTAACTCCTCCCCTACTTTGGTCCTGTATTCATCTGCCATTTCTTTGATCCTCAGCTTCTCAACTTTCAGTCTTTCTCCCTGATTGCATCTCTCTCTCCTGATCCACCTCACTTCTCTCAGCTTCATCCTGCATACCACAATCATGTGATCTAACAGAGCTCCACATTGTCGAGTTACAAATGCACAACCTCCTCTCCTGACACATATCCTTCAAGTGCTTCCCATTATCATTTTCTCCTGGTACTCCATAACAACCCATTATGTTATCCTCAGGATCAGTGCCTACTCTTCCATTCATTTCGCCCATTACAATCACATTATAGCTCCTGGGAATTCTCTCACTGCTTCATCCAGCTCATCTCAAAACCTGTCTTTCTCTCTCTCACTCCTATCCTTACGCAGTGTATACACTATAGTCACTGCCACTTTCACCTTCTCGAACTTGAACTTGACATACATACACCTCGAGCTAACACATTTGTAGTCTTTCATTCCACTCTGCCACACCTCATTCATCAACAAAGCAACTCCTTCCTTGCATCTTCCTCGCCCATTCATGCCCGCTCTTACACATTTCACACTCTCCCACTCCACGTCACACCCTTTCATCTTTGTTTCACACAATGCCATTGTGAAAAATATTTAGAATTTATGGTAAACAAATCGGGGCCCTCTTTCTGGGCACCAAACATGTGAAAAATATTTAATGTATACAAGTCGGTATTCCTGTCGCGGCACCGCTATGTAAGAAATTTCTGGTAAACAACTCGTAGGTCGTTACTCTTCCATTAAGTTGTCTTTAAGTAAATCAAACAAGTCTCATAGAGTTAGGTGAAACGTAACTTAACCTTAACTCACCTACAATAACTATTTCTCTTCTATCTCATAGCTCATCCCCCCTTGAATTGGCCAGTTCGCAAAGGTTACTTAGCCAGTGAAGAGGGAGTGATCGATAACCGATGACGATGGGCTGCTGAGTGTAATTGCTTGAGCAGGCAAGCGTCCTTTAGGTGCTTATGTACAACAGTGCTAGCTTGAGTATGTCTAGGAACAGAGTGTTAACTCCACAAGGTCTGGGAGCAGAGTGAGTGTGTTTGGCAGGATCTACCTCCCTCATAGAATGGTAGGTTGCCAACTCTTAATTAATTACAGTACTAAATATGGTTAGATTACATCATAATACAGGGCGAATCTAACAAATTAATCTTCGTTTTACTTAAACTAAAGTTAGACCAAGTATTCCCTTAAACTGTGTAAATATCTTAATTCCACATCTGCTTAACATGAGAATCTTTCCCTACTCGCCACGTCATCTAATGCGCAGACGCAGTTTAGGTCAGTGGAAAATTCCATATAATTACATGTATTTACAATATATAGTTGTCCACGAGGGTTAAACACAGTAGCATTTAATTTATCAATAACAAGAATTATTAAAGAGAACGTAATTTCTGGGTTATAAAAACCACTTGAACAATTAACAACGGTCTCAAGTTTTCCTCTGCCTTTAACCAGGGATAACTATGATAAAAGTAGAGAGTGCAACTGCTCTGGGGGAAAATATTTCCCACAGTTTTGGGGCCGGCGGAAAATGATACGCTGTATCATGTAATATGACCCTTAACCAAGAGTTCCCTCCATAGTTCTGTGCTGCGGCCTTTCTATGTCGCGTCTCTTGACCCGTTTGATCTTCACCATCCTCTGGATCTGGAGTGGCTGCTAACTCAAGGGGTACCAGTTTATCAATAGTTTTTATACTGGTATGTCCCCTGCATTTTATTTTTACGAGTCTCAGCACCCCTTCAGAATCTGGGTGTGTGGAGATCACTTTAGCTAATGGCCACTGGGATCTTGGCTGTTCAGTCTTCACTAAGACCACATCTCCAGTGTCAATAACTGATTTGTTGCTGGCAGCCTGAGCTCCATAAAACCTCTCGCGTAGGCTCAAAAGATACTCTTCGCTCTAATGTCTACCCAAGTATCCAACACCCTTTTCAGACGTTGATATCCCTCCTGCAGATGTTGTCCTAAATCATTATTTTCTATGTTAGGATCATCAATTTCTTCTTGGATATCCACACAAGGCATTGGATGGAGCTTCCTGCCATATAACATGTGAGCCAGTGTTAAGGCCTCAAGCGAGACGCTAGTGTCATCTTGATAAGTCAAGGGTCTGTTATTAATCCTGGTTTCAATTTCAGTTATTACTGTTCTTAAATCTTCTCTCGTGATCTTAGTTCTATATAATGTTTTCGTCAGGCAGTTCTTGACAATACCAGTCATTCTTTCGGTAAATCCATTTTGCCATGGAGCTCTTGGAGCTGTGAACTGCCAAATACAATTTCGGATTCCCAGCGCTGACTTAACTTTTGGGTTGTTCATTATGTTCAACAGTAAAGGTGCTGTTCCAACGAAATTAGTTCCGTTGTCGCTTATTAACTTGCCAGGACAAGACCTTCTAGCGGCAAATCTGCGAAAAACATTGAGGAATGTCTCCGAGCTTAGGTCTTCCGCTAATTCTAGATGGACTGCCCTTGTGTAGGCACAAGTAAATAAACAAATGTAAACTTTATGGGGAGTTTCCTCACCCGTAACAGTTATAGCCCCTGTGTAGTCCACTCCTGTGATATGGAAGGGCCGACTTATGCTCCCCCTTTCCTTCGGTAGGGCTGGTGGTCCTGGGTAGTTATAAGGTCACTGCTCATACCTCCTACAAATGATGCAGTTTTTGAGATATTTTTTAATAACCTGTCTACCCTTAGGAATCCAGTACCTTTCCCGAATTTGGGCTAAGGTCTGTGGTACACCTCCATGGAGAGTGGAATCATTGGCTTCTTTTATAATAAGTTGTACAAAGCATCCGCTCTTGGGTAATAAAAGGGGATGTTTGGTATGGATGGGCAAGTCAGCCTTTACCAATCGGCCTCGACATCTTATTAGACCCTTTCCATCTAAGAACAAGCCTAAATTCTTCATCAGCTTATTCCCTTTCCCAGTGTCTTGGCCTAAAAGCTTATATATTTCCCCTTAAGAATTTCTTTGTACTCTTTTCAGCCAGTATTCTAGGGGATCTAATTTCTGAAACCCCACCTTCTTTTTCAAAAATTCAACAACCAATTTAGTAGTATTTAGAAGTTGTCTTATTGATGAGAATCGGCTGATGTCAATTACTTCTGGCTAAGGTACTATAGGATCCAAGTTCACTACACTAATCTTAGCAATACTGTACTGTTTCTGTTCCGGCCAATCCTTAGTGAGTAACCATTTAGGACCTTTAAACCACAAGTTATCTTTGATCAGTCTCCTGACAGTCGAACCTCTCGAGAGCAGATCAGCTGGATTTTGTTTGGAGGACACATGAATGAAATTAAATTTGGAAGACAGCTCTTTAATAGTCTTCACTCTATTACGGACGAAAGAAATTTTACTGTCTTCCTTTCCTATCCAGTAAAGACAAATTTCACTGTTAGTCCATATGTAAATACCCTCAAACTGAGTATTAAGAGTAGTGGTTATATACCTGGCCTATTTAGTTCCTACTGCTATGGAAGCCAATTCCATTTGAGGTAGGGTTCTTTCTTTAATTGGCGCAACTTTGGCTTTGGACATAATAATCTTACTATCCTCTCCTGTTGCGCAATAAGCTACTGCTCCATAGGCCCTTTGAGGAGCATCACAAAACATGTTTAAGTGCGACTTCTCATTACTGTTTATTTTCCTGGGAATACATATGCTTGATGTACTTGCAAACTCCTTTCTAATCTGTTCCCATTGTTCCACATATGTCTCACCTAATTCAGTGTCCCAGTCTAACTTTTCTCGCCAAGCCTGCTGTACTAAACATTTGCCCCTAATAACTATAGGACTGACCAACCCTAATGGGTCATATAGCTTGGAAACCTGACTTAACAGGGACCTCTTGGTGAGAGTGACATCAGAGAACTTAATTGGTTTCAAACTTATTACATCAGCTGTTGTATCCCAGTTAAGACCTAACACATTTTGAATTTTGGGAATGTCAGAATCTGGATAGTCCTCGTGTATTTTATTCGTCAAAAGCGGTGAATTTGTATTCCAGCTCTTTAACGGCAAATTTGCCTTCCCACATTCGGAAATGGCTACTTCATAAGCCTTCAAAGCTTCCAATTCTGTATCAGCAACTCCTTGCAAATTATCCATATAAAAAGCCTGCCCTATTTCTGGACATTTGGCATTTTCAAAATGATGCTTTAAAGTGTTGCAAAGTAGGAAAGGACTAGCACAAGAGCCAAAGAGCACCGATCGGAAACAGTAAGTTTTCAATGGACTATCGTCATTTTGAGGATCATGAGGGCAGAGGAATTTTGTAAATTTCCTATCCTCATCTCTCAGTCCTATTCTGAGAAAAGCCTTACTAATGACTACTGTGTAAGCGTAAGGTTTCTCTCTAAATCTTAGTAACACATTCCCTAACTTCTCTGTTAGTGTGGGTACAGAGTATAGGCAAATGTTCAAGCTAGCTGATCCCTTGGAATGTTACTAATACAGTTGAATACTATCTTTATGAGAGTAGTTACTGAATCCTTGCTTACAGCATGATGTGGTAAGTAGTGTCTTCTTTGTGGTTAACAGGGTATTCTACCTCTTCTATAAATTTATTCTTCAATTGATCCATTATAATATTATCATATATGGTTAAATGTTCTGGTTTCTCTCTCAACTTTCTTAGAAGAGAATTTAACTGAGCTTTAGCTGCTTGGTAATTTGTTGGCAACTCTGAATGGGTTAGTTTCCATGGTAATCCTACCCAATACTGTCCATCCTTAAATTCCACAGACTGATTATACAAATCCAAGGTTATCTTATCTTCAGGGGTTGGTTCCTTAGAGTGTATTCCTACACTGTGTATAGGTTCAATATTTTCGTCCAACAAGTCATTTATCTGAGTAGGTTCTAATTCTGCACCTGTTCTAGCTACCATCAATGACTGTGTGGGGGTAACAAAGACTGAGCCTACTAGTTTGGCCTCTCCTTTAACTTGTTTTGGAAAAGGCAACTGACCCATAATAAGGTTACCTCCTGGACTCTTGAACAACTGTACCTTATTCCTTTTGAAAGTCCTATGTAGGAATCTTCCACAATAGTCAGAACCAATTATCATTTTTATGGGACCCACAGTATCTGATTCAACATTCTGTTTAGCCAACTTTATCCCTGAGCTTTGTAGATGATCAGAGGTTTTCTTCAATCCCTTTATGTATATACTTGTCTCCAAATTATCAAGCACAGCTGCTGTTATACGGCATTTATATCTATCTATCTATCTATCTATTGCCAGACGCCTCAATCCCGTTTGGGGTGGCCACAAACAAATCGCCTCCAAGTCGCCCTGTCCCCCGCCATTTCACTGCCCTGCTCCCAACTCACACCCCCCTCTCTCATATACCTCTCCACCCCATCCCTCCATCTCATCCTCGGTCTCCCCCTCCCTCTTCCACCCTCCACCTTACTCATATACACTCTCTTCGTCAGTCTTTCACCCTCCATCCTCTCCACATGGCCAAACCACCTCAGTGTGTTCCTCACAACGCTTCCTATCACATCCACATCCACACCACAACGCTCCTTTATATCCTCATTCGTCAGCCTGTCTCTCCACGTGACTCCACAGGCTCCTCTTAAATAACTCATTTCCACTGCTCTCACTCTTGACTTGTGTCCATCCAACAATGTCCAAGCTTCACTTCCGTACGTTAGAGTTGGTATCACAATACTGTCATGTAGTAACTTTTTTACTTCTATATCTACCTAATTGTATTACAAGTCTAACTAAATCAAAAGACTGAGCCTTCCTAGTTGTCAAGAATCCTGTAATGGCTAGATTTACCTTGCCAATAACTGGTAACTTTAATTTCTTCACAATGTCTGCAGAAATGAAAGTTTTCTGAGCATCCGTGTCAAACAGGGTACATACTAATTGGTTTCTATTCTCAAACAATACTTTCACATCTGCTATTGGTACTGCAGCTGGCATTACTAATGGAGCATTCCCTTTTGCAATTGTCATATTGATGCTTGCAGGTTTAGGAACCTCAATTTTCATCGTAGGGCATAAAGCAGTATGGTGATGATCTTTTTTGCACTTAAAGCAAAGATTTAATTTAGTCTTACAGTCCGCGGCAGTATGTTCGGAGTTCATACAGATTATACAACACCCCAGTTCCTGAAGCTTCCCTACTTTAGAAGCATAATCAGGGTACTGTTGACAAGATGCACTGGAATGTTGCTCACCACAAAAGACACAAACTTTCCTGTCTTTTACCATGGAAGGATTTACTTCCTTAATATCCTCAGCATGTCTATTCCTTGGCTTTAATACTTTATCCTTAGCCTTTAAGGAGCTAAGGAAAGTACCTATCTCATCTTTAGGCACATACTTAGTCTTCTCTGACTTAACTTTCCCAACCAGTTGGTTAGTGGGTTTTTTCTTTACTTCAGAGTTCTGTTTGACCTCAGTAGTGTTTAATGTTCCTTGCAAATGTTTACAGAGTTGCATCAAGCCTTCCTCAGTCTCTTCACAGGAGAAATTATCCTTCTGGTACCTACCATACAAAGCATCCTTGGTTTTTGGTGGTAGCTTTAAGGACACAATTCTTTAAAGCACCCAACCTGATGTCTTAATATCTTCGTAAGTACCTAAGGCCTTTAATTTACAACTTAGTGTAATCCTAAAGAGTTGCAAGGAATCAAAATCGTGTCTAGGCATGGGTAATTCAATTAGAGCCTTCAGCAAATGAGTTATAACTTGCTCCTTGTCTTCGTAATTTTGTCTAAGGATGGTCAAAGCCACCTCATAATTATTTTCTTCTACTGGTAATTCTTTTATCAGTTGATATGGTGTTCCTTTGACCTGCCCTAACAGATACGTAAGTTTGCTGACTTTAGGGAGAGCTGTTCTATCGTGTACCATATATTTGAACTGATCCTAGAAGGATTTCCAGTTCTGCTCCCCATCAAACTCCAGAAGCGTTATTTGTGGTAATACAGCACTCTGCTGTGCCACAACTTGTGTTTCCGCGGTAGTCTCAGCTAATTTTGACTCTAGTGTCTTTACTACAGTTAAGTATTCTTCTAATTTGCTTTCAAACTTCGTAGTTTCTGACTCTAAGAGTTCCCTATTCTCAGCCTTTACTATAGCCGCTTCTAAAGTTATGTAATTCTCTTCATACTTATTCCATCGATCTTTTAGGATATTTAGGAGACTATTTATTTTCTCCTTGGTCAGAGGTTTTGGTCCAACGACTGGTTACAATCATTTATGGCTCTAGTTACCCATCCTGCCTTACTACTAGAAGATTTGCAATAAAGAAACAGACATGTTGACTGAATTCTAATTTAATAATTTAATTAAGAATCCCAACCACAAATTTACCTCAACTTAGTAATGATCTGATTATTTTACATTTTGAAGAGGGTAGGGATTAGGTCCTCTTTGTGCAAACTATCCCCCTGGGTTATTAAACCTCTAAGGTTGCATTAATCCCCCCTCTCAATTTCGAAATATTCATTACAGCTTAGCTAATTATTTATGTAATTTTGAGGAGTGTAGGGATTAGGTCTATAATTTCAACCTATCCCCCAGGGTTGTTAAACCTCTAGGGTTCTATTTCATCCCCACACTCAACTGCCAAACCACCCATATTCCCCGAGCTCAGAATTAATTACCGGTACCTCAATACTCCATAGGTCCACCCATAGCATGTACAGCATAGACCTCTCCTTTCTTATGTTCTACATAATTTATAAATTTCTGCAGAACCGCTTCCCCACCATGACGGTTCCAATGTATACCATCAGCTTTCAACATTGCTTGGAAGGGCATGGCATTAAAATGTATGAAATCCCTTCCCTTCCCGATCCGTTGCAACTTTCGGTTTACAGCTCTCCTAATTAATTTATATGTTCCATAACAAACTGGAGAGCCATATGGCAGGTTCCTTGGCTCAAGGAGAGTTATGGCTACTGAGGATTTTGAGGATTTGCAAGAGCCCTCTATGGCTCCTACCACTGCTAAAATATTCTCCACTACTTCATTGACCTCCACGTCCTCATGGATATCATTTCCTCCAAGGAACAGGACCATACGGTCATGCTCCCAGTCTAGTATGGCATTCAGCCTTTCATCTTCAGAGAAAGAGCTTGCCTTTCCTCCCTGAGCTCTATAGACACGTATGTCCACGTCCACTTCAACCGAACGTGGTAGTAAACTGTGCCCCACAAAAGCAACTTTAAACACATTCAGTGCCTTGCCACACATCGGCTGTCCTCACTCGGTCGGAGCACCAAAAATGTGAAAAATGTTTAGAATTTATGATAAACAAATTGGGGCCCTCTTTCTGGGCACCAAACGTGTGAAAAATATTTAATGTATACAAGTCGGTATTCCTGTTGTGGCACTGCTATTTAAGAAATTGCTGGTAAACAACTTGTAGGTCGTTACGCTTCCATAAAGTTGTCTTTAAGTAAATCAAACAAGTCTCATAGAGTTAGGTGAAACGTAACTTAACCTTAACTCACCTACAATAACTATTTCTCTTCCATCTCATAGCTAATCCCCCCTTGAATTGGCCAATTCGTAAAGGTTACTTAGCTAGTGAAGAGGGAGTGATTGATAACCGATGACGATGGGCTGCTTAGTGTAATTGCTTGAGCAAGCAAGCGTCCTTTAGGTGCTTATGTACAACAGTGCTAGCTTGAATATGTCTAGGAACAGTGTTAACTCCACAAGGTCTGGGAGCAGAGTGAGTGAGTTTGGCAGGATCTACCTCCCTCATAGAATGGTAGGTTGCCAACTCTTAATTAATTACAGTACAGAGTAAAAAGAAAGTGGATGAGGAGTTTGGGAGGAATCTGAGTGTGAAATGGAGGGAGAGTAAGAAATTGTTTTGGAAGGAGGTAAAGAAAGTAAGGCAGTGGGAAAGGGGAAATAGTAGGGGAGTGAAAGATAGGAATAATAGATTGTTGGTGGAGAAGAGAGAGAAACTGAGGAGATGGAAGGAGCACTTTGGGGATTTGTTGAATGTGGAGAGTGAGAGCAGTGCGAGTATAAGTGGTTGGGGAATGGCTGGGAGAAGAAGAGATGAGAGGAGGGAGGAAGAGATCAGTAGGGCGGAAGTAGTGGAAGCGATGAAGAATATTAAGTTGGGAAAGGCCCCAGGAATTGATGGAGTGTGTGGTGAAATGCTTAGGTATGGGGGTGAGATTGTTGTGGAGTGGATATGGAAGTTGTGTAGATTGGCTTGGGAAAAGGGAATGGTTCCAGAGGACTGGAAATCAGGTATAATTGTTCCTTTATTCAAAGGAAAAGGAGAGAGAGAAGTATGTAGTAACCATAGGGGTATTTGCCTACTTAGTGTGACTGGTAAAATATATGGTAGAATACTCATTGATAGGGTTAGGCATATGACAGAGGAGCTAGTTGGAGAAGAACAAGGGGGATTTAAGAAGGGAAAAGGGTCTGTAGATCAGATATTTGTTCTAAGATGTTTAGTGGAGAAGTATCTAGAGAAGTGAAGGAAAGTGTATGCTGCCTTCATGGACTTGGAGAAAGCTTATGACAGAATAGATAGGCAAGGTATGTGGAAGGTATTAAGAATATATGGAGTGGAAGGGAAATTGTTGAGTGCTGTGAAGAGTATGTACGAGGGAGCTAGGGTTACAGTGCGAGTGGATGGTGAGCTGAGTGAGTTCTTTGATCTCAATGTGGGACTGAAACAGGGTTGTGTGATGTCTCCATGGCTGTTTAATATATACATGGATAGGGTTGTAAAGGAGGTGCAGGGTAGGGCAGTGGATGTGGGGGTGGCTCTAATGAATGAGGGTGAGATTTGGAAGCTTCCGGTGTTGCTCTTTGCTTATGATACAGTACTGTTGAGTGAAGATGAATTGAAGTTGCAAGGTTTGGTGAATGAATTTGGGACAGTGTGTAGGAGGAGGAATCTGAAAGTTAATGTAAACAAAAGTAAAGTTATGGTGTTTGAGAGGAATGAAGTCACAGAGTGTGCAGTGAGGTTGGATGGTGAGGATATGGAGAATGTGAGTGCATTCAAGTACTTGGGTAGTGTGATGAGTAAGGATGGAACTTTGGGGGATGAAGTGCGTGAAAGGGTACAGCAGGGAAGGAAAGTTGTTGGTACACTGAAAGCAGTGATGAGAAATAGGGAGGTGAGTATGGAAGTTAAGAAGTCACGGCATGATAGTATTGTGATCCCTACCCTGATGTATGGAAGCGAGGCATGGACCTTGCAAGAGGGGAACAAGTCAAGAGTGAGAGCAGTGGAAATGAGTTACTTGAGAGGAGCATGTGGAGTGACGTGGAGGGACAGGTTGACGAATGAAGAAGTGAAGGAACGCTGTGGGGTGGATGTGGATGTGGTTGAGAAGATTAGGAGAAATACACTGAGGTGGTTTGGACATGTGAAGAGAATGGAGAATGAAAGACTGACTAAGAGGGTGTATGTAGGTGAGATGGAGGGAGGGAGAGGGAGAGGTAGACCGAGGATGAGGTGGAGGGATGGAGTAGAGAGGTATATGAGGGAGGGGGGGGTGAGTTGGGGGGAGGGTAGTCAAATGGTGGGTGACAGAGCGACTTGGAGGCGTTTTGTCTGCGGCCACCCTTTGCGGGATTAGGGCGTCGGGCTATAGATAGATAGATAGACTAAATATGGTAAGATTACATCATAATACAGGGCGAATCTAACAAATTAATCTTAGTTTTACTTAAACTAAAGTTAGACCAAGTATTCCCTTAAACTGTGTAAATATCTTAATTCCACATCTGCTTCACACGAGAATCTTTCCCTACTCGCCACGTCATCTAACGCGCAGACGCAGTTTAGGTCAGTGGAAAATTCCATATAATTACATGTATTTACAATATATAGTTGTCCACGAGGGTTAAACACAGTAGCATTTAATTTATCAATAACAAGAATTATTAAAGAGAATGTAATTTCTGGGTTATAAAAACCGCTTGAACAATTAACAACAGTCTCAAGTTTTCCTCTGCCTTTAACCAGGGATAACTATGATAAAAGTAGAGAACGCAACTGCTCTGGGGGAAAATATTTCCCACAGCCATTATGGCCAACCTAAATTTAAGCTGGTGGTTAACCCGTCACATCCCGAGGTTTTCCGCACCTCCGACATCCCCCAATCCCGAGGTATTTTCGAAAAAATTTTTTTTGGCTAAAACCTCCGCTTTTGGTGAGAAACATAGAAAATTCATAGAGAAATCGCTCACCTGAGGTTTAAAATACTCGATCCCGTAGGAGTACCTCCTTACCTGACTGGGTTTTCTAACAGGCTGGCACCAATGAAAACGAGTTCTATGGGAGGGTAACTATTTCACACAACTCATAAACGGTATTTATTTATTTACTTAGTACGAATTTATATGTAGTATGAGAGTATATTGGTTTTCAAGCAGTATTATAGGCATTATAAGCATTGTTCCACTCACTAACTAATCACCATACCTGACCTTCTTTTGGCACATTACCTGATCATTGTTTCTGACTGTTTCTTCTTCTAATGCTATGTAAACTTTGTCCTCCACATTGTCATCGATTGGGGAATCACTCTGGCCCTGAATATCTTTACTGGCCAGGTCACTGGTAACAGGTGAATTGCCAAGACAATGGCGTGAGGGGGGGAGGGGGGAGGTTATGCGGTGTAAGGCATTGTCCCTGCTTGGCATCTTGTAGAGGAATAGAGGAAGGTGTCCCGTGTATACGTACGAAAAATCACATGCGAAAATTGAAAATTGTGCAAATTAGGGACCTTGCAATTGCATGACGTACCAGTACGTCGCCGGGACTGGCAAATGCAAAATGTTGCAACGTACCCATACGTCGACGGGACGGGGCGGGTTAAGGAAGATAGGGTGATGTCCTACTTAAAGCCTAGCAAGATGAAACAATTCATTTTTATTAAAGGAAATCTCTGGTATGTGGATGTCAGGAAGGGGGGCTTGTAATATGGTGTTATGATTGAGGTGTCACTGCCATGGGCATAAAGTGAGTATGTAGGTGTTTCTTCATTGCTTGTGCTGGAATGACTGGGAGTGGGATATTGTTGTGGAGGGTTTGATAATGTTTGTGTGGTGATTATTTTATGTGCCTGTGTGTGTGCGTCATGTAATGAGAGGGGTACTGTGTATTAGCACAGGCTGCTGCATAGAATTGTATGCCCTTCGTATCAAGGTAGTCTCTGACAGGGAGGATGATAGTTTTAGAGTGTAAATGATCTGTGGGAGTGGTTTTGGTACAGGCCAGTGGTGCTGTATATGGTGTTGGAAGGTGTAATGGGCATTATGTACAATGGGAGCACATGTCAAGGATAAATAGGTAATCACTGATCTAATATATTGTTTGTGAAGTAAAGAGGGTGCTTCTCTTTGTTTACCAAAGTCTGGTCCTGTAGTTGCCCTGAGTGCTTGGAGTTTGGAGGTGCACTGCCCTTTGATGTCTTGTACGTGGTCCTTGAAGGTGATTCCAGTGTCATATGTCACTCCAGAGATCTTGGTGGAGGGGTGCGTGGCACAAGTACATTGTCAGGTGTGATGTGGAGAGTACCTGTGTTCATATTTACTGCCGGTGATGTGTCATGGTGGATTTTGCAGGGGCGATCATCAGCCTGGTGTCCTCGACCCAAGTCTAGGTTGTGTCAAGGGAGTCCTGTTGCAGTGTGCAGGCTGTCTGCAGTGAGGTGTGTGGTTGTTATGGTGGTGTCATCTGCTTATGAGTTTCTTTTCATATACAGAAGGTGAACAGAGTAAGGAAAAACAGAAAACTTCTATGCACCATATAACAAGCTGGGGTATGGAAATATCCTGCAAGTATTGTATAGGGTCAAGAGTGTGGGCAAGAGATCAGAGCCCTGTGGAACTGTTAGAGTTCTTGATGATGCCCTGAAATTTAAGATATGCTTTTTCTACCAGACAAACAGTTGGCAAGTCAGCATTTGGTGGTGTTCTCCATGTACGTGTATATATCTTGGTGGTAAGTTTGTATTAAGGGTTAGCATCAAAGGCTTTGCTAAAGTCCGTTATTATGATAAACTTGCATTTTGTGGGTGTCATGGCATTGATGCCACCCGATGCTTATTGTGTGAGATAAGTCAGAAAGGTGTTTGCAAACTGAAGTACCCTGAATCCATGTTGTCGAGGAGCAAGGGGTACATGGGAAGTGACTCTGTTGAGAATGAGGCACTGTTATTTTGGTTGGTTTGCAAAGTAATGTACAAGGGTTTGCACAAAGAAGTGAGCATTGGATCTTTGTTTGGTCTAAGTAATGTGATGATTGTTCCCTGCTTCCAAATACTGGGAATGATACAGTGTGTATATGAGTAGTTGCTTATGCTTGTGAGAGCCTGGATGCTTTACGATCCTAAATGTTTGTGGCGTAGGTTACTGATGCCGTCCAGCCCTCTTGCTTTTAGAGGTCTTTGTTTTCTTGATAAAATTACAAGTCTGTTCTGGAGTGAAGGAGGTTGCATTGTGATCAAGTGGAAAGAACTGCTTATGTTGAGAGGGTAGTTTTTCAGACTGTTTTTGTGTGTTGGTGTTGTGACTCATGTTCATGTAGTGGTTTACGAGCATATTTGCTTGTTCCTCGTAGGAAGGGATGTGTTAGATGTTGGAGGTGATGGCAGCATGGGTCTTGGTAGTGCATGTTTGCGATTTAGTGATAATATTGAGTATTTTGTACAGCAGAGAGGGGTCTGTGGAGTAAGTGTTGTTACAAAGGCCATCCAGTTTTCATGTACCAATTTTGTTGTTGATCTAATTGTTTAGTTCTTGGAGCCTTGTGCAGTGTCTTAGGTGTGTGGGAGAGGTGAGCTATGTTTAAGTCTGTCATGTTGTCTAAGGCAGGCAATCTTTGGTGTAAAGTTTGGATTGCAGTGACATCTGTTGTCTCGTGGAATGCTGGTGTTTGTCGTTATTGAATATGTTGTTGAACTTCATAATGTGCCTGTATTGTTGGTGGTGGTGTGTTGTTTAGTGTGCTGAAGTGTTGCCCTGTTTCTTAAGTGAGTTTTTTCCAGTTTGCTTACTTGTAATTTGTGTATGTGAGGTGTGATCACTGTGGATTGGATTGTGTTTCTGTGGTGATAAGGATGGGGAGATGCTCTGTAGTGAGTTTGGGTCCCGTTCACCAGGTGGTGTTGAGAGTAAATGTTTGCTATTTGATGATGTCTTGGGAGGGGGAGATGCAGTTTGCTTGGTATGGGATGAGGGTGTATCATGAGGTGTCACTGAGAATGTACATGTTTGTTGAGTTGTGAAGCAGTCCTGAGGCCTTGGCAGTTGTTTTTATTGTGTTTGCACCAGGCAGCATTTTTAGCATGACTGTGAGGGAACCATGCAGACTCTGTGTGCTGGTTAAAGACAGGACAGTTGGAACCCTCACTGCTGAATAGCATTTTTGAGTATAAAAGTCAAAATCAAAGGCAGAGTGAGGATGGTCTACTAGAGTATTGCATAGCATTAGAAGAGCAGTTGTCAAGACTTACACTTCATTCTTCATTTTTCGTTTTCTTTTTTAAAGGCTCCAACATGCTTGCATGCGTCGGCCTTGGTCACCTAATGGCGACTCTCCATGCTGTACGATCTATTGCAGCCTCCCTGTTCAGTCCCTTAACCCTGAGGTCACACTTAATGACCTCGTCCCATGTCTTTCTCGGTCAACCCCTCATAACCCCACTCTCAGTATTAACACTTCTCACCTTCCTCATCCAATTATCATCCCCCATCCTCTCCACATGCCCAAACCATTTCAGTCTACCTCTCCTCATCACAACACCAATACATTCCAGCCCCATCCTACCTCTCAACTCTTCCATCGTAAACCCAGCCCCCCCAGACCTTGGATGCAGGGACACACTACACATCCACCTAATCATTGTCATTTCTGTACATCTGAGCCTGCGAACATCCTCTTCCTTTACTGCCCAGGTCTCACTACCAAACACCGTTACACTCCTAACACATGCTGCATACAAAGACCCTTTAGCACGTAGGAAGAGTCCTCTCAATGTCAGGAGAGGCAAGAGCTCCCTGAACTTCTTCCAACCACTTCTCACCCTAGCCACAGTGCTAGCTCTGGCCCCACCTCCAGCACACATGTCTCCCAAATAACAAAACTCTTCCACACACTCAAGAGATTCACCAGCAAATTCAATCCTGTCATGCCTGACAATCTCCATCTGCTCTTCCCGACACGCCGTACACATAAATTCAGCATTATCTCGCAGTCTACCTCTGATACCACTACATCTCTTGTGCACCCATTTATCACAAACACCGCACAAGATGGAATTACTTCCCACGCCATTGTGGCAAACTGCACATGGTCACTCTCCCTCGTCTTTGACAGTACCACCACTAACCCTAGATATCATCACTTTTGTTTTATCTCCATTGCCCAATTTAGGGAAACTCACTGTGAAAACCAAGGACTCATGAAACTATGGGTGCAAGTCCCGTTCAGGAGCCAGCTAGTCAAAAGTTGGCATATCTCTGTAGGAGATGCTGGCAGCAAGTTTGTGACTGACAAAGTTGCCACTATGTTTGGTTTATCTCAGTAAGTATGGAGGTGATGTAATATGTTGACCCACAGACCATTTTTAAGGGGAGGTAGATGCACTTCCATTGTAACCAGGTGAAATTCTAAGCACTGGTTAAGTGCCCATGTCCTTGCTGGGCACAGCTGATACAAAATATAGTAACAATACATTGGTGGGAGAAGCCCAGAGATTCTTTTAATGGTGCACTAAGTTTTCCTGTTAAAGCTCCAAGGTCAGCATCTTGGAGGACCACTTAGTGTGACAAGTATTACGTCTCAATAGGACATCCCCTCACAGGCTTGATATTCCAGGTACCCATTATTTTCATTACACAGTTAGGTTAGGTTTGTAAAGAACTAATTGTAAACTGAATGCCTTTATATTGATATACAGGTATACCCTGGTTTTATGATGCAGTTGGTTAGGTAAAAGCCCATCGCTAGGCAGGGTATTGTATAGTGGGGCAGATTTAACATGTAAAGTATAGGGATGCATTTTTCAGCCTTGGGTTTCCTCCCCAGCCAAGTCCAAAACCCACCCAAATGGGCCCAAAAACAAGTTTAAAGCCAATCTAAAATGGCCTAACAGTTGTATAGAAAACCAACCTAAGCCTAACACCTGTAAATAACTCACTAAAACCAATAGATAAAATCTGAAAATCATATAAAATAGGTTACAAAATAGCAAACACCTCTCGTCACTTCTTGTAAGTCCATGTCCGGTCCTGGTCGTCATTCTTGCTATCCTCCCTGAGGCTATGGGACGTGTGGTGCTCCCTAGCACTCATCCATCCTCCTCAAAGCCCTCAAACCCCATATCCAGGGGAGGCTCAGAGGGGGCGGAAGCCTGGTGAGGTGGGAATGATCGTAGTGGGAGACTGATGCACTGGCTCTGGGGGTGGCAATGGGGTGCAATGCAATGACTCAGGCGGTGGCGATGGGGTGCAATGCGATGGCTCAGGTGGTGGCAATGGGGATGGCTCTGGTGATGGAGTGCGATGCAGTGACAGAGGAAGTGGTAAGGGAGACAGTTGCGATGACCGGAGAGGTGGCCGAAGTGGTGTGGGAGATGGAGGCTGGGACGAGGAAGGCAGCGATGGAGTGGCTGAGTGCTGCAGTAGAGACACAGATGATACGGGAGACGGGGATTGGCTGAAGGTGATGTCTAGCACTAGGGGCCGAGCACGTCCTTGGCAGGAGGAGGCCCTGGGTGTGTCCCTGCTGGTCGATGGCTGGGGAGATGCTCTGCTAGTCGAGGGCTGGGGAGATCCTCTGTGGGTCACTGGCGCGTTGAGGACCTGTTTGAAGAAGGCAGTGATTGTAGTCTGACTGGGCGCCCTCTTCTTTTCCTCCAGCATTGTCCTGTACACCTTCATCCCCTCCTCCTGTCAATCAGCTGCATCCCTGCTTCATCCTTGTGTGTGCGCACAAGTGCAATGACCTTGTCCACCTTGGTCACCATCTCCCTCAGAATGTTCATACTGAGGGCTCGCACTTAAGGGACGATCTCCTCCTCCTGTGCCTTCTGGTGCGCCCACTGAATCTCCATATTGAGGAGCTCCTCATTGCTGAGTTCCTCCCTGTGGCTCTCCAGGACCTCCTCCACGTCCTCGTCATCGACCTCCCCAAAGCCTGCCTCATGTGAGGGTTCAACAATTTCCTGCCGCACACGCTGCACTGGCGGAGCTTGCACGCCCTTGGGAAAGCCGGTGAAGGAGTGTACACACTCTGGCCACAGCTTCCACCACACACTGGTCATGGTGGGCTGGCTAACTTCCCGCCACGCAGCAGTGATATTCTCAATGGCATGGCGTATATTGTAGCCTTTCCAGAACGTTTGCACTGCTGTATCGTCGTCGCTGTCACAGGCCCTCACCAACTGCTGCATAGTGGGTGGAATTGTTGCTTCCGACACGTTTTCTTCCCTTGAAATGGCGTCAAATTCTTCTCTGCTGCTTTCCAACTTTGCAATATCTACTTAGATGGTTGCACCATTTTCAAAAAGTGTCCAAAAATGATGAGAAATGGCCAAGGTTAGTGCAGACTGAGAACAGGTTGAGACTAAGGCTGGCACGTCTTACACCTCCCAGTGTCATAGCAACTCTGGCTTTTCCCGCCTCACTGCCCCCCCCCCCCACACACACACACACATTGCCAGACGTATGACGAAATTTTTTGCAGACGAAAAGGAAAACAATTGGAAAAAAAGTGGTCATATTATACTGTAATTTGCATAGAAAATGGAGATTTCTGCAGGTAAGTGACCTCAAAATTGGAATAACAAAATAATTTTTTTTTCTCCTAGATCTGTTAACAGTGGTGTTCCTCAGGGCTCTGTCCTATCACCAACTCTTATCCTTTTATTCATCAGTGACCTTCTGGGCTGTACATCTAACCCTGTCCACTCATACGCTGATGATTTCACCCATCACCTTTCCATTCGGTTCCCACAATTTCCATCTCAGCAGTTACTTCAACAAACAAGGGATGAGGCTATGGCATACCTAATGTCTGACTTGGCTCGTATCTCTGACTGGGGTAAAAATAATCTGGTTGTTTTTAATGCATCAAAGACTCAGCTTTTACACCTGTCAACCCGACAAAATCTTCCACAGGTATACCCACTAATGTTTAACCCCTACACCGCGGGCATGTTTACCGATGTTTTGCGTGTGCCGCGGGGTTATTCTGGCTCCGACAGACTCTCAAAAAATATTTGCCAAAAATCAGTTATTAGTCCTAGAATATTAAAATTATATATGCTTATGGCACATACCTTCAGCTTTCTCCTGGAATGTTTGTTGAGCCTTCGTCAGTTACCGTAGGACTTGTGGAGACCTCTGAAGTTGGGTAACGAAGTCTCCACTTTACACTTCCCGACAACCCGTAATATGATTACCACAGCCAGATATTAACACTATAAACACTACTCTATGATTTTCAAGTAGTTTGGGATCCATACTCCAAAAAAAAACCCACTGTGAAAGCAATGAAAATTATGAGCGCGTCTGACCGCCGCACTTGCGCTAGTTCGCTCTTGGTACTCTGTCATTTATTATTCATAAAACCCCTCACACTTTATATTTCTATTCCTATATAACACTTATATATATCTATAGTCTTTATCCATAAGTTTCCTTCAGTAGTATTAGTTTATTGTCACTGTAGGGATTCAATTTCTTTCAGTAAAATACGTAGCATTCACTTTCTCGTCCTGTATACTGGCATTGAGAGTGAATGTCACTTTCATCTCCACTCTCATAACTCATAGTATTCAGACATGCTATAGTGAAACTTTCACTTTCATTACTCCTAGGGTATATACTCGTATTCTTATAATACTACCCATTTACATTTCTATTTACGTTCTCTATTTTATTTACGTTATTTACATTTCTATTTTATTTACATTGTGTTATGCACTGTCACTTGAAGTAACTTATAAAACTATTTTCCATTGTTCACGTATATTTACATTCATTACTTTTACCCCTGGGGGTAGGGGGGTTTCAAGAATACTCCCCCAGTATCCCTGCTTGTCGTACGAGGCGACTAAAAGGGTTGGTGGTGGGTTAGTGCCCCACCCCGTAAAAAGAACTAACAAAAAAAGCAAATAAAGCGCCTCGGACCCGGACGGACCATACGTTGACGACTAAGGAACGGACAAAGGACATTCTGAGAGTAGGAACGTGGAATGTGAGAGGAGTGAATGATGAAGTGAAAGAGAGAGAGATTGTCCAGGTGCTTGAGGATGCAAAAGTGGATATATGTGGATTGACTGAAACTAAATGGAAAGGTGAAAGGATGAGAGAATGGGAATACGGTGTAGGTATATGTGCGGGAGTCAGTGAGAATGAGAGGGCAAGAGAGGGAGTATGTCTGATGATAAGCAAGAAGTGGAAGGAGAATATAAGAGAGTATGGAACAGTGGGTGCAAGGATTGTATGGGTGAGGATGAAAGTAGGTATACAAGCATGGGCGATTGTATGTGTGTATGCTCCAACAGAGGATCGAGTGGCAAGAGTGAAAGATGAGTTTTGGGCGAGAGTAGAAGCATGTATGGACAAGTTTGAGAGGAGCGAGAGAGTGCTGTTGATTGGAGACATGAATGGCAAAGTCGGGAATGTACGAGTGGATGGAGTGGTTGGTCAGTGGGGTGTGCCAGCGGAAGTAGATGGGAATGGTAGTGCTTTGGTGGACATCTGTGCTGGTAAGGGGTTGGCAATAGCCAACACCTACTTTCATCATAAGATGATCCACCGGTATACATGGAGAGTAATGAGGAGGATGGATGGTGAACTTGTTGAATGAAAGGCAATGATAGACTACGTGTGTGTGGATGAGCGAATGAGAAAACAAGTGTTGGATGCAAGAGTGTGGAGAGGGTGGGGGAATGGAGTCTCGGACCATCACTTAGTGATGGCCAAGGTAGAGCTGCAAAGAAAGTGGTTGAGGAGGCGAAGGGGAAGACAGGAGGAAGCAGCTCCTGTGAGAAGAGTGGAGAAATTGCAAGCTAGTGAGAAGACGACAGAGTACAAGAGCATAGTGGAAGAAAGATTGGGAAGGTATGAGCAAGAGCAGATGGAAGGGGTGGAAGACGTATGTAAGATATTCACGGAAGAGATAAGCGCAGCGTGTGAGGCGGTTTGTGGAGTGAGGAGGAGATGCAAGGGTGTGCAAGGGACAGCATGGTGGAATGATGAGGTGAAACGAGCTGTGGAACAAAAGAAGAAGGCATATGGTGAATGGTTGGCGAGTAGAGGTAGGGGAGAAGATGAGAGAGAGAAGAGAGAGGTATATGTGAGCAGGAGAAGGGAGGTTAAGAGACTGGTGAAGGAGAGTAAGAAGAAAGTGGATGAAGAGTTTGGGAGGAATTTGAGTGTGAAATGGAGGGAGAGTAAGAAATTGTTTTGGAAGGAGGTAAAGAAAGTAAGGCAGTGTGAAAGGGGAAATAGTAGGGGAGTGAAAGATAGGAATAATAGATTGTTGGTGGAGAAGAGAGAAATTGAGGAGATGGAAGGAGCACTTTGAGGATTTGTTGAATGTAGAGAGTGAGAGCAGTGTGAGTATAAGTGGTTGGGGAATGGCTGGGAGAAGAAGAGATGAGAGGAGGGAGGAAGAGATCAGTAGGTCGGAAGTAGTGGAAGCGATGAAGAAGATTAAGCTGGGAAAGGCCCCAGGAATTGATGGAGTATGTGGTGAAATGCTTAGGTATGGGGGTGAGATTGTTGTGGAGTGGATATGGAAGTTGTGTAGATTGGCTTGGGAAGAGGGAAGGGTTCCAGAGGACTGGAAATCAGGTATAATTGTTCCTCTGTACAAAGGAAAAGGGGAGAGAGAAGTATGTGGTAACCATAGGGGTATTTGCCTTCTTAGTGTGACTGGTAAAATA
The DNA here is from genome assembly GCF_032717465.1 of Coenobita brevimanus. NCBI lineage: Eukaryota > Metazoa > Arthropoda > Malacostraca > Decapoda > Coenobitidae > Coenobita > Coenobita brevimanus. The sequence continues at coordinate 32,226,166 of NC_137063.1, read as the reverse complement.
TATGGTAGAATACTCATTGATAGGGTTAGGCATATGACAGAGGAGCTAGTTGGAGAAGAACAAGGGGGATTTAGGAAGGGAAAAGGGTCTGTAGATCAGATATTTGTTCTAAGATGTTTAGTGGAGAAGTATCTAGAGAAGGGAAGGAAAGTGTATGCTGCCTTCATGGACTTGGAGAAAGCTTATGACAGAATAGATAGGAAAGGTATGTGGAAGGTATTAAGAATATATGGAGTGGAGGGGAAATTGTTGAGTGCTGTGAAGAGTATGTACGAGGGAGCTAGTGCTATGGTGTGAGTGGATGGTGAGCTGAGTGAGTTCTTTGATCTCAATGTGGGACTGAAACAGGGGTGTGTAATGTCTCCATGGCTGTTTAATATATATATGGATGGGGTCGTAAAGGAGGTACAAGGTAGGGCAGTGGATGTGGGGGTGGCCCTAATGAATGAGGGTGAGATTTGGAAGCTTCCGGTGTTGCTGTTTGCTGATGATACAGTATTGTTGAGTGAAGATGAATGGGAGTTGCAAGGTTTGGTGAATGAATTTGGGACAGTGTGTAGGAGGAGGAAGCTGAAAGTTAAAGTAAACAAAAGTAAAGTTATGGTGTTTGAGAGGAATGAAGTCACAGAGTGTGCAGTGAGGTTGGATGGTGAGGATATGGAGAATGTGAGTGCATTCAAGTACTTGGGTAGTGTGATGAGTAAGGATGGAACTTTGGGGGATGAAGTACGTGAAAGGGTACAGCAGGGAAGGAAGGTTGTTGGCACACTGAAAGCAGTGATGAGAAATAGGGAGGTGAGTATGGAAGTTAAGAAGTCACTGCATGATGGTATTGTGATCCCTACTCCTGACGTATGGAAGCGAGGCGTGGACCTTGCAAGAGGGGAACAAGTCAAGAGTGAGAGCAGTGGAAATGAGTTACTTGAGAGGAGCATGTGGAGTGACATGGAGGGACAGGTTGACGAATGAAGAAGTGAAGGAACGTTGTGGGGTAGATGTGGATGTGGTTGAAAAGATTAGGAGAAATACACTGAGGTGGTTTGGACATGTGGAGAGGATGGAGAATGAAAGACTGACTAAGAGGGTGTATGTAGGTGAGGTGGAGGGGGGGAGAGGGAGGGGTAGACCGAGGATGAGGTGGAGGGATGGAGTTGAGAGGTATATGAGGGAGGGGGGTGTGAGTTGGGGGGAGGGGAGTCAAATGGTGGGTGACAGAGTGACTTGGAGGCGTTTTGTCTGCGGCCACCCTTTGCGGGATTAGGGCGTCGGGCTATAGATAGATAGATAGATAGACTTTCACTTGCTGTTTACACATTATTTACAATTCCACTTGCACTGTTTTACTCAATAGAAAGATCGTAGTCACTCTTTTATCAATTGTCAGCCCTTTACCTCTTTCCACACGAGGTTTAGTAGGGGGTAAAGGTCACAGGGGCCTTTGCATGGGGGTGAAAAAAAGGCCCTGAAGTTAGCAAGAGGATGAGCCGTACCTCCTCTTCGGAATCTGAGAGAGAACTGATAAAGGAGGCCCGGCCCGGGTTGAGGCCTACTTGGGGGTTATTCAGTACAGTACTACCAACGTAGCTCTTGAAACAGCTATGTATTTCACTGAAATGATTGGCAGGAAATCTAGACAATACATTATAAATTAGGTAGTTCCAGGTGAATGTAATTATCACTTAGGCTTCTCCCTTCCCTCCTTATATGTATATTTATTACGAAAATAGATTATATGGCATATTTCAAGGGGAAAAAAACAGCGAAAATTAGCGAACGAGTGCACGTGAGGTGTTGTCAGGTGATAATTAGCCAATTCCAGGTGTATGGCACTCTCACTTACCTTATTTCTTTCTTGTATATATTATTTGGTATAAGAATAGGGCATAGGGCTTATTTCAATGGATGAAATCAGTGAAAAATTCCAGGGAAGATTTACTTAGCGTAGCACGGCCAGGCAGGCGAGAGGATAGTGTAATGGAGGGGGGGTAGGGAGGGGAGTCAAGAACGGGGAGAAATGGCTAAATTGTCAACAATGGATGGGAGTACAAATGAGATTAGGAGTGCTGACTAGTGTTGGACATTGGCAGTACTGATAGATGATACAAGCCCCCACTTGGAAGCCCGGGTGAATTCAAAATAACACAGAATCACAAAAGCGACGCCCCGCGGTATGATCCCTTGCTCCCAAGCGTCACGAAAGTGACGCCCCGCGGTTAAGGGGTTAATAATATACAATTTAATCCTGCATCATCCTTGAACATGCTTGAGGTTTCATTTACTCAGGACTTATCTTGGAAAGATCATATTACATCTCTTGTAAAATCTGCTTCAAAGAGATTAGGTGTGCTAAGCTGACTCCGTTCCTTCTTTACCCCTGCACAATTGTTGACTCTGTACAGGGGTTTTATCTGCCCCTGTGTGGAGTACAACTCTCATGTGTGGGGAGGCTCCCCACATACAGCTCACTTCAATAAGGTGGTGTCAAAGGCTTTTCATCTCATTAACTCTCCTCCTCTTACCGACTCCCTTCAACCTCTGTCACTTTGCTGCACTGTTGCATCTTTATCTCTTTTCTATCACTGCTTCAGTGGTCACTGCTCCTCTGCACTGTCTGCGTGCACTCCTCCACCTCTACGACGGTCGCGTAGTGCCCGTCTAGCAGCGAACTCTCATCCCTTTTCTATCCAACTTTCTAGTGCAAGAGTTGATCGTTACTCCCAGTCCTTCATTTATGCAACAGGTTAACTCTAGAACTGTGTCCCTCTGTCTGTGCTTCTTGCATCCTGTGATCTCCAGTCTTTCAAGTGCGGTGTGTCCAGGCATCTCGAGGTGGTCGGATCTTGAATTTGGCTCTCTCTTGTATTTTATTTTTTTCTTGGAAGGAGCAATTTTGCGGGCTCATGGCCCTTGCTTCCCTCTTCCTCACATTTAAATTAAAAAAAAAAAAAAAAAAGTCATACAGCTGCCAAATTTGTACAGAGAACGAGTGATACTCGGAGCTATTTTATGGGATAACTTTCACAAAATGCCTTTGTTAGTTGAAAATCGGTCCCTGCTGGTGTCCATTCCCCTTAGTATCCTCCCATAGTGAGAGAGCCTTGGTGAAAATGACCGCTGACTCATGGGTGCCTTCCTGATCTGGTCCTCCACCCATGTGTGGAGCATCTGCTCCAGCTCCTCCATCGCAGGCTCTCTCTGGCGGGTGATACGGGAGGTGGGTAAGGGCGCAACTTCCCCAGCGGCAGTCTTAATGGCCTCCCCCTTCTTGATAATAGTGAAGTCAACTGAGCCAGGTGGAGAGCCGAGGCAATGGCACACTCACCCTCGCCTTTGTCGTAGTGCTTAAGAATATCTAGTTACACTTCCAGAGGCACAGTTTTATGAGCACCCTTCGTGGGAACATTGCCAGCACCAACACTAGCAGGTCGCTTACCACCCCAACTAGGGTCTCCACTAGCACCACCACTAGCCCCACCACTTTCAACGCCCTTGCCAGACGTGATCACATTTATTTAGGCCAAAATTCACACAGAATTGCACTCCACACATGGTTAGTATCACTACTTACAGCACTGTTCGTACTAAGTTACGATGCACTACGATAGCGGCTTACGTGACGTTAGTGATGCAACACGATGCGTGATGGGCGAGTGCGAGAGAGTTCCTCACTCAGAGATGCCAGTGTGAGAAGAATAATATGAATGAGTGCAGGGTTAGCGGTGACTGGGGGCTGCACGAGCGTTTCTGTGCATCCTGGGAGGCTGGTGGGCTTAGCTGGCTGCAGGAATGCGTGTGATTCAAAATTTCAGCCTATCGCCCACGGATGTGACCTCGGACGGCCCATCGTTAAACCTGGGTGCGGCCATCATCCAGCGGGGTATGGTGGTATTTCTACCCCCACCGCTAAGCCAGGGTATCGTATATCGAAGTACACTTGTACTGCTTACTACACAGTACTGTAGATACAAGATGGGTTCATTGGAGATATAGACAGCCACTTGACATGGTTCTAAAAAATTACTTTTTCACATAGAGGATATTATTATTATAGAAATGTAAGTAACATACAGTACTTTGTTCTTCTAGATGGTTTACCCAAACTTTGCTAATCAGCTTTTCTAATATCTTACAACACTTGTCAGTGATACTGGTTGGTAGTTGAGTGGATTCTGTCTGTTCCCTTTCTTGAATAGGAGAACAATGTTTGGTTTCTTCCTAATATCAGGTAGTTTACTTTGACCTAAGGATTCCTTGAATATTAAATATAATGGTCTGCTTAACTCTTCTGCACATTCATGTAGCACCCAACCCGAAATTTTGCTAGGACCAGATGCTTTTCCATTGTCTAATTTACTTAACTTTTCCTGTACTTCCTTTTCAGATATTTGTATATCAGGTAATATGTGTGGGCACATGTTCCATATCAGCTCTTTCAAAATTATTTTCTTCTGTAGAAACTGATTAGAAATATTTATTTAGTGCTTCACAAATATCTTTCTCTTGTGTATAGATGAACCCCTTGTCCGTAATGGACTGTATTTTATCTTCAACTTTGGTTTTGCCTTAGATGTAGCTGTAAAATAGCTTAGGTTGATCATTGCTTTTATTTATAATGTCTTTCTCAAACTGTCTTTGAGCTTCTCTCCATATCCTTGTATAATAATTTCTTGCCTGTTTATAGTTGTTATATGCCCTCTCACTAGTGTGTCGTCTGTATCTATTCCACAGCAAATCTCTTTTTCATTTGTTTTTACATTCTGTATTAAACCATTTCCGTATTTTCATTTCTGTTTCATTGTGCTGAGGGATGTAATTTTGAGCTCCTGTTTCATAAAAATCACAGAATTTTCTATATATATATAGCATTTAATCTTGTGCTGTAAGCTCCTTTTCCCAGTCTGTTTTTAGGTACATTTTACATCATGGTAGTTGCCCTTTTTGTAGTTTAGGCTCTTTTTGTAACTCTCATTACTGGTAACTGTGTCATATGCGATCCTGAAGTTGCAATTTAATACTGCATGGTTGCTTTTGCCGATTGGAGGCTGATACATTATATTGTCAATATCATTTTCATGTCTAGTAATATAAGATCTAGCACTGATGGATCATCAACTCCTCTTTTTCTGGTGTTTTTCTTTACATGCTGTGTTAGGAAAAACTTCTGCACAAGATCCAGTAACTTTTGATCCCAACAGCTTTCATGGCTTTTTACATGTAGAGTGTTCCAGTTTGTATTTGTATTGAGATCTCCAGTTAATATACAGTAATTTTTTTAAATTCCCCATCCATTCTATGTAGCAGTGTTCTTAAACTCTGAATTGTACTTTCTGCTGGGTCTTGATATTCACCTCTTTCCCAGGTGTTTGTTTAGGGTGGCATATTACTTTCCCTTCAGATGTGTTAAACTCTAATGTAATCAATTCTACTTGTGAAGGTATATCTAGTTCTATTTCTTTGACTTGTAGATTTTTCTTTAAGATTATAATTCCTCCTTTTCTTAAATTTCTGTCTCTTCTCCATGTACAGGTATACCCCAGTTCAACAAAGCAAATTGGTTAGGTAAAAACCCATCGTTAGGCAGGGCATCACATAGCGGGGTAGTTTTGACATGTAATGGGATGCATTTTTCAGCCTTGGGTTTCCCCCCCAACCAAGTCCAAAACCCACCTAAATGAGCCCAAAAACAAGTTTAAAGCCAATCTAATTGGCCTAATAGCTGTAGAAGAAGCTAACCTAAGCCTAACACCTGTAAATAACTCACTAAAACCAACAAATAAAATCTGAAAATCATCAAATATAAGTCTTGAAAAAATCAAAGTTAGTAAACTGTACCCCAAAATGACAATGTTCACTCCACTTATGGCTAAAACATATTAATCTAAAAACTGTTTATAAATCAACCTAAACACAATTCTAGTCATAACTATCATCAAATTTGGTAAAAAAAAAAAAATCAAAACCCTTAGTTAAATTGGGGTTTGGCCATCATTAGGTGGGGTATGGTGGTATTTCTACCCCCATCGTTAAGCAGGGGTATCGCATTTAGCGGTATCGTATATCGGGGTACTACTGTATTGTATTCCTCTACGTTTAGGGTATCGTTTGATATCTTTGGGGTTAATTTTGTTTCAGTTAGGCAAATAATATGTGGTTCCATTTCTTTGGTATTGCCCTTATCTCTAATGATATAGACACCATTCCATCTACATTTGAGTACCTCAATTTAATCACCTTGTTGACATACTTGGCATAGCTTGAGTCTTCTACCTTCCTTCTTTGTATTCCCTGTTGGTTATGTACCACTTTTGTAGCTGCAAACCAATTGCTGTGTAAAAAAAATTCACTTCTCTCTTCCTGTGATCTTTCCTCGTTCTTTGTTTTTGCTTCCTCCCTCTTCTCTAGTATTCCCAATTCCTTCTGGTTAGGCATTTTTTAATCCATACTTTTTTAAATTCCTCTTTTTCCATGAGTTTGTTTGTACTTTTTAGTATTTCCTCCACAGTGTTCACACACTGGAAGGTTACTTTCATGGGCCTTGACTTATTACTCTCATATTTCCCTAGCCATTTGTGTTCCTCTATGTCTTTATCACAGATTTCCACTGATACTTCCTTCAGTGTGTTCATTAACTTTGCAATCTCCTTTTTGTCTCAAAGTTTTGTTTCTTATATCTTCTTCATCTGTACCAATGACTGCTATAGATAGGTTGATATCTGCTGAATCTTTGATCAATGTTGGGTTGTTTTTAACGATTTCTTTCACTTCCTTTCTAATGTTTTTTCTTCGGGTTTTGTTTCTAAGTCTTTCTGTACTTTCACCAGTTCAACATACGTAGTTTCTACTTCATCTTTGCAACTTCTCATCACTTCGTTCATTGGCTTATCTTCTCTTCAATATCTAATTGTCTCTGTATCAGTTCTGAACTCCTCCATAATACTCTCATGGTTGACAACTGTCTGTTGCCATTTAACTAATCTTCCTTCCAAGTGAACCTACCTCAGCTGACAGCTCATCTGTTGTTGTGTCTTTTTGGTTTAATTCCTTTACTGATTTTTAATTTTCTTCCTTCTGCATGCATAATTGCTTATAAATTTCATCTTTTTCACTTTGAAAAGTTTTCTTCAGTTTATTCACTTTCTCAGTTAATATATTATATGTTTCCACTTCAACCAGTTCTGGGTAGAAATTATCATCCTGTTTTCTACCATTATCCCTTTTCTTAACTCCTTCTGTATTCATTTTACTAAAGATTGTGCTCATCGTGTGGTAATTATCAGTTAGAAAGATAACTTCTACTTACAAGTTTGCATTTCCCTGCTGCCCAGCTGGTGACAGACGACACCGATGATGTGTTGTATCAGTGGATTCTTGCACTAAGTGGATGTATTCTATTAGGACAACACTTTTGCTTATACCTGCTCTGCTGTGTTAGAACATCATTTAGTTTAACGACTGATAAAATACTATGTAAGTGTGGCCAAGGGTAGCCAGTCCGGGGTGATGTGCTGCCTCTTCTGGTGCCTCTGTGTGTGTGTGAAGGGGGGGGGTGTATGTGAGAGAATGTCTTTCATTCCGATATATTTTTCATTGTTCAGGTACCATCATGAAGAAATAATATATCAGAGGGAAATTGTGATACCATGACTTACTCACATGTCATGTGGCCACAAAGCGCACTTTACTGGTTTACAGTATTGTATACAGTCTGTCTGATGATGTTTTGGGACAATGCAAAGGGTTATTAGGCAGCCATATAGGTTTCCTGTTACTGCAGGGTCCCCTTAGGGGGTATGACCAATACAGTTTTCACTGAAATTTGGTACTTTCGGGAATCTCTGTGACGTAACCCCTGTAAAAAGGAGAGAGTGCTGGAAATGTTCTGGGATTGCACAGACGAAAAATAAATAGTTTATGATGGAAGAATTACGAGGAAGGATGGGACTGGAGAGTATTGGTGTTGTGATGAAGAGAGGTAGATTGAGATGCTTTGGGCATGTGGAGAGGATTGGGGATGACAGTTGGGTGCAGAAAGTGAGAAGTGTGAAAGTTGGGGGTAGGGTTGCAAGAGGCAGACTGAAAAAACCTGGGATGGGGTCATAGAGTGTGACCTCAGGAATAAGGGACTGAATAGGAAGGCTGTCAGAGATTGGGCAGCATGGAGAGCTGCCATTAGGTGGCCAAGGCCAATGCATGCAAGCATGTTGGAGCCTTTATATGCAAAACAAAACTAAAGGAAAACAAGACGATGACCCAAGTAACACAGGCCAATATTGCTGTGTGATCGACCATTATGTGATTGTTTGTTTATATGATCTTAACATTTAGCACCCTTTTTTAATATATCGTTGCCATTTCTCACTAAATGATTTATGCATCCCCCAGTGAAAAAACATTTTTTGATATGTGATTACAAATTTCACTTAATATGATTGCTGTGATCCCTATGTTTCTTGTACAGTCAGTTGTTATCTGACTGGTTTTCCAGGGTCATAACACAGTTTTATCATGAAATTACCCAGTATTTCAGACTTTAGAATATGGATCTCCCGTATGTAGTAAGCCAAAGAAGCAGATGTCGTTGATGTATGAACTTGAAGGGGATTTAAATTACCAAGAAATAGCTTGGAGTGTGGTGACCATGATACATACCATGGCTGTTTTACTGTCCAGAGCAAAGTGGTAGTGAAATTCAGTGCTGGCACCTCCCAGAACAGGAATGAATGGGCTAGCAGAAGCTCCTTTATGTTACTGTTTTGCTGCAGTGATGGGATAGGTTGCATACAAATAGTGCTTGTGAGTAAACTATGATGATGGGAAGTTTTGGCCATGGTCCTGAGGTTGTAATGTCATGGATGTGAATCCACCACGTGATATAGGTTGAAGAGTATGGGTGTTAGTGATCTCTGGCAGGTGTGAGGTAGGTGAAGGATGATGATGCCCTGTTAGGCCAACCATTCAAGATACGGGTATCCAAAGAGTAGGATGTCTGTTGCAAATTATCAATGCCTCCTAGGACCTCCAGTGTTATGTTGCCTCCATGTGTCCTACAGACAGCCTTTCCATGCTGAGGTCTGAGTCAGTTGCAGGTGTGAATTGAGTGAAGGGCCCCTTGACATTATCAGCTGGAATGGGTGTACAGTACTGTCATTCAAATGTAGTCATGTCATTGGTGGACCTTGTAGGAAGGGGAGAATGATGTCCCTGAGGAAACTTTTCAATATTGCATAAATTAAGGTACTGACTTCATCAGGGTTGATGACAGCTAAAATTGAGGGCCTGAGAAGTGGCCTATAGTAAGAGGTTAAAGTTCAGCAAACATATTGCCCATATGCTGGATAAGGGAGTCACCCATCCAACACAGAGATCGCGCATGTTCTATGCTGCGAGTGGCATGGATATACGAGTCAGGTTTAAGGCGGTCCTCAGTTAGCTGTGATCATAGGCCACATGTGGTATCCATAGTGGCCATGTGTCACAGCCAAGTGGTTAGTTGACAACTGACAGTATAAAGATAATCACTGTTCATAGTGATTGTATGGAAAAAGGTCACATATTGATGGCATTGACTTAGCTTTTCTGCTCTATGTAGAGGCATTAATCAAGACCCTCCCTCCAGTGACACTTCCACCTTTAACTACAGATGTAAAATGGGAAGCCAGTCAGTGACCAAAAGGGAGGAGCATATGAATTCAGCCATAGGAGAAGGTAACGAGTTATCCACCTCAGTGTGAGCCTAATGAGAGTGCATATTGGAGCCTCTGTCTGGCAAAGGACACCACTTACTGTTGTTCTTGCAGCCGACAGGCTCAGCAGAACATGAACTTGGTGGACTGCAGGCAGAAGTTGTCCTTCTTTTGAGGCTAGGAAAGGAGTTGGAGACATCTGTATAACCAGGCATCGGACCCACTTGGTTATATCAGTGTCATTCTTGTGAAGGCTTGGACAACTTGTCCTGTACATAACTGGAGAACTGGCATAAGGAAGGACATTGCATACTCACCGTGGCTGTAGCAATGTGGCCATTCACAGATGTGCAGAATACCATGATTTTTTTAGGTGAGGCTGTCAAAGGCAACCAGAAGCAAGATAGATGCATGTGCAGTTACATACAAGTGGAGCCACTCATACTTGCTCTGCCAGCAGATGAGACATTGAGACTTTGGAGGAAGGTCACCATAACTCAGGGGACATTGTAATTGTAAACAAGAAGCACTACACCATCTCCTCAGCTCAATTGAATCAGAGATGGTGCCTCGTGTCACTGTTTCTAATGCTGTACTATTGCTTAGCAAAGTATCCTTACTAAAGTGACGTGAGTCATTTCGACACAACAGATGACGAAATATAGAATACCGACACTGCTCAAATCACTGTACTCATTGTTGAGTCCCGCATTCACTTGAATAAGGATACTTTTTTGAGCGATAGTACTTATTTGACACCAAAAATTACTTTTTCTTTTTCAAGGATGAGTTTCCTGTGAATGTTGGTGTGCATCAGGGGTCAGTTTTGAGTCCCCTGTTGTTTGTATCATGGTTCTTGAGGCCCTCTTGAGTGACTTCAGAAATGGACTCCTGTGGGAGATGTTGTATGCTGATGATTTGTTGTTGATTGCAGGGAATGAAAGGGAGGCAGAAGAAAGATGCAGGAAGTGGAGAGATGGTATGGGGCACAAGGGCTTAAGAGTAAATGCAGATATAATAAAAGTGATGATTCCTAGGGTTGGTGGCAGTACTGTCAAAGAAGAGGGAGAATGGCCATGTGCAATTTGCCACAAGGGCATGGGAAGTAATTCCATCTTGTGCAGTGTTTGTGGTAAGTGGGTGCATAAGAGATGTAGTGGTATCAGAGGTAGACTGCAAAATAATGCTGATTTTATGTGTGCGCCGTGTCGGGGAGAGCAGGTGGAGGTTGTGAGGCATGAAAGGATTGAACTTGCTGGTTAGTCTCTTGAGTATGTGGAAAAGTTTTGTTATTCGGGAGACATGTTATGTGCTGGAGGTGGGGCTGGAGCTAGCTCTGTGACTTGGGTGAGTAGTGGTTGGAAGAAGTTCAGGGGGCTGTTGCCTTTCTTGACAAAGAGAAGGGTCTCGTCATTTCATCGTTTCGTTTTTAAAGGCTCCAACATACTCAAATGCATCGGCCTTGGTCACCTAATGGCGGCTTTCCATGCTGCATGATCCATTGCAGCCTCTCTGTTCAGTCCCTTAACCTTGAGGTCACACTTATTGACCTCGTCCCATGTCTTTCTCGGTCTACCTCTCACAACCCCACCCCCAATATTAACACTTCTCACCTTCCTCACCCAATTATCATCCCCTATCCTCTCCACATGTCCAAACCATCTCAATCTACCTCTCCTCATCACAACACCAATACACTCCAGTCCCATCCTACCTCTCAACTCTTCCATCGTAAACCCAGCCCCCCCAGACCTTGCACGCAGGGACACACTACACATCCACCCAATCATTGTCATTTCTGTACGTCTGAGCTGGCGAATATCCTCCTCCTTTACTGCCCAGATCTCATTACCATACAGTATTACACCCCTAACACATGCTGCATACAAAGACCCCTTAGCAAGTAGGGAGAGTCCTCTCAATGTCAGAAGAGACAAGAGCTCCCTGAACTTCTTCCAACCACTTCTCATCCTAGCCACAGAGCTAGCTCCAGCCCCACCTCCAGCACACAAGATGTCTCCCAAATAACAAAACTTTCACACACTCAAGAGATTCACCAGCAAGTTCAATCCTTTCACGCCTGACAATCGGTAGAGAGGCGGCCTGCAGTCCTGATGGGCCCAGGTTCGAATCCCGGCTGGGGCAGGGAACAGTTTAAGGATTTGAATTTCATAAAAAAGGCAGACTTTCCTGATCTACCAGATGACCTGCTGACACGTCGTAAAAATACCCCCGCTAATACTAATACACCAGTTCTGTATGAGACAGCCCTAGCATGTATTCAGTATGGGCGGTGGGTGTTAGTGCCGAAGTGGTGACATGTGGAGGTGTAGGAGGACTACTGGGCCTTGGGATAGGCTACTGCCCCTGAGATGTAGGCCCTGAAGCCTTTGCCCAGAGTCAAAAAAAAAAAAAAAAAAAAAAAAAAAAAAAAACTGCTCTCCCCAACACTCTGTACACATAAAATCAACATTATCTCACAGTCTACCTCTGATACCAGTACATCTCTTGTGCACCCATCTATCACAAACACCGCACAAGATGGAATTACTTCCCACGCCCTTGTGGCAAACTGCACATGGCCACTCTCCCTCGTCTTTGACAGTACCGTCACCAACCCTAGATATCTTCACTTTTGTTTTATCTGCATTTACCCTTAAGCCCTTGTGCCCCATACCATCTCTCCACTTCCTAAACCTTTCCTCCGCCTCCCTTTCGTTCTCTGCAGTCGACACCAAATCATCAGCATACATCTCCCACGGGAGTCCATTTCTTAATTCATGTGAGAGGGCTTCAAGTACCATAATAAACAACATGGGACTCAAAACTGACCTCTGATGCACAACAACATTCACGGAAAACTCATCACTCAAATCTCCATTCGCTCTTACCTGGGTGCGAGCACCCACATACATAGCCATAACCACCCTAACCAACCACTCCTCCAAGCCAAGCTTTCTCATTGCCCACTTCACCACCTCTCTAGGGACTCTGTCAAAGGCCTTTTTGAAATCAACAAAAACAAAATACAGGTCCCTTCTCCTGCCAATATATTTTTCCTGAAGCTGTCGAACAATGAATATGGCATCAGTGGTCCCCCTACCTGGCATAAACCCGAACCGAATCTCATCAATATTCACTCTTTCTCTAATACCTTCTAAAACTCTCTCCATTATCTGATCTAAAAGCTTTATACCTCTATAATTTCCTCTTTCCAGGGCATCACCCTTCCCTTTATACACATTTACAGTTACACTCTTCAGCCAATCATCTGGGACAACACTCTCATAAATATTCATATTTATCAGGTCAGTGACTAACCCCACCCCTATATCTCCTGAGGCCTTCAACATTTCGTTAGTCAATCCAGGCACACCTGCTACCTTCCCCACCTTCATCCTGCCTATTGCCTCACTCACAGTAGCAGCATCAATCAAAGGCCAAGGGCCAAACACTGGATCTGGTGGCTCCAAACCTTCCCTGTCCCAGTCAAACTCCTCATTCAATAACCAGCTATAATGCTATCTCCATGCATCTTTAATATCCTCACTGTTCACCACTACCCTTCCTTCATCATTCTTCACACACTGCTCACCAATAATATCTTAATTATCCCTCTTCATCTGATTTGCCACCTTAAATATCATATTTTTCCTTTCCCCATGATTTAGGTTATCAAGTAAAAGTCTCTGTGACTCAGACTTCGCCCTGTATTCCTCTCTGCTAGCCCTACACTTGGCAGTCAAATATTCCTCCTTGCTACCACCCTTCTTCCATTCCCGGAGAAGCTTTCTTTTCTCCTTAACTGCAGCTTCTACATCCTCATCCCACCACCAAGTTACTTTATGTCTTGGTGGTCCTCTTGTCCAACCGCATGTTACATCAGTAACTCTCAAGAGATTGTTCTTGAGGGCTTTATACTGTTCATTAATGCCTCTGTCTACAGCTCCCTGTTCAGCCACCACTCTCCTCATCTCACTATAGACGGCATCCCTTACTACTTGGTTTTTCAGCTTCCATAGTTTCCTCCTAGGTACATAAGTCTCCCTGCGTGCTAAGGGATCTTTGTATGCTGCATGGTTTTAGCAGTGTAATACTGTATGGTAGTGGGACCTGAGCAGTAAAGGAAGAGGATATTCGCAGGCTCATATGTGCAGAAATGACAATAATTAGGTGGATGTGCAGTGCGTCCCTGCGTGCAAGACCCGTGGGGCTGGGCTTAAGATGGAAGATATGAGACGTAGGATGGGACTGGAGTGTATTCGTGTTGTGATGAGGAGAGGTAGATTGAGGTGGTTTGGGCATGTGAAGAGGATGGGGGATGATAATTGGGTGCAGAAAGTCTGTCTATCTATCTGTTGCCAGACGCCTTAATCTCGTAAGGGGTGGCCACAAACAAATCGGCTCCATGTTGCTCTGTCCCCCGCCATTTCACTGCCCTGCTTCCAACTCACACCCCCCCCTTCTCTGATATACCTCTCCACTGCATCCCTCCATCTCATCCTTGGCCACTCCCTCCTTCTCCACCCCTCCACCTCACTCACATACACCTTCCTCATAAGTCTCTCACTTTCCATCCTCTCCACATGGCCAAACCACCTCAGTGTGTTTCTCCTAATTCTTCCTATTGCATTCACATCCACACCACAATGCGCCTTCACTTCCTCATTTGTCAGTCTGTCTCTCCATTTGACTGCACATGCTCCTCTCAAATAACTCATTTCCATTGCTCTCACTCTTGACTTCTGTCCCTCCAACAAGGTCCAAGCTTCACTTCTGTACGTTAGAGTTGGTATAACAATACTGTCATGTAGTAACTTTTTCACTTCCATGCTCACTTCCCTGTTTCTTATCACTGCTTTCAAGGAACCAGCAACCTTTCTTCCTCATTGTACCCTTTCAAGCACTTTGCCCTCTAAACTTCCATCCTTACTCATCACACTACCCAAGTACTTAAATGCACTCACATTTTCCATTTCCTCCACATCCAACCTCACTGTACATTCACTGACTTTACTTCTTTCGAAGACCATCCCTTTTATTCTTCCCTACATTTACCTTTAGATTCCGTTTCTTACACACTCTCCCAAACTCATCCACCAAGCCTTGCAGCTCCCCTTGTCTTCACCTAACAACACGGTATCATCTGCAAACAACATTACATGGAGTTTCCAAACACTGCCCTCTCTCACTAGGGCTGCTCCAACATCCACTGCCCTGCCTTGTATCTCTTTTATAACCCTATTCATATACAGATTGAACAACCATGGGGACATGATACATCCCTGTTACAACCCAGCCTTCAAACAGAAAAATTCACTCAGTTCACTATCCACATGCACTGCAGCCTTAGCATCCTCATACATACACTTCAAGGCATTCAACAACATCTCATTTTTTTTTTTTTTTTTTTTTTTTTTTTTTTTAATGCAATGAAGAAGGAACCAAAGGCCAGGAGCCCACAAACCGTTCCTTCCAAGAAAAAAAAACAACAACAATACAAAAGAGAGCCAATTTCAAGATCAGTTCATTTTGAGATGCCTGGACACACTGCGTTTGAAAGATTGGAGCTCATAGGAAGTAGGAAATACAGAGAGAGGGAGACAGTTCCAGAGTTGACCTGTTGCATAAACAAAGGACTGGGAATAATAGTTAACTCTTGCGTTAGAGAGTTGGACAGAAAAGGGATGAGAGTTTGTTGCCAGACGGGTGCTATGTTCCCGTCGTAGAGGTGGAGGGATGCAAGCAGACAGTTCAGAGAAGCAGTGACCATTGAAGTAGCGACAGAAGAGGTAAAGATGCAGCGATACTCCATATATTCTTAATACTTTCCACAATCGTTGTCTATCCACCCTGTCATATGAGGCGCTCCAAGCCAGAGGGGCGACCGTGCATTTTGCTTATTTGCATGACATCTAATTACCAAACTTTAATATACTTTAAACATGTCATGTTTACCACCATTTTAATCGTCTTGGCTAGCACTTTCAAGCTAGACAATAAAATGCATATAAGTATAATTTTACCATTGTAGAATTAGCCATGTCAAAGTTTAATAACTAATTACCAAAAATAAGCAAACTGCACGGTTGCCCCTCTGGCACGGAGCGCCTCATATTCCTTCTCCTGATCCATGTAGGCCGCATACAACTTCTTTCCCTTTTCTAGAAACTTTTCCACTTAAGATCTAAGAACGAATATTTGATCTACACAACCTCTTCCCTTCCTAAAAGCTCCCCGTTAATATTGGGGGGTGGGGGTGTGAGTTGTAGACCGAAAAAGACGCAGGATGAGGTCATTAAGTGTGACCTTAGGGTTAAGGAACTGAACAGGGAGGCTGCCATAGATCGAGCAACATGGAGAGCCGCCATTAGGTGACCAAGGCCAACACATGCAAGCATGTTGGAGCCTTCAAAAATGAAATGAAGGGTGCCTCCAGTTGGAGGAGGGGGGAGTACAAAAATGGTCAGGATGATGATGAGTGAGTTCTCTGTGGTATATTTTTTCATTGATGCTGTATCCTACTTCACCCCTCTTGTGTAGGGTTGGGATGATGTTAATGATATCTAAAGTTGATATATTGGGAAAAAATACAATGTTAATGATAATGTGAAGAGGGGAGGTTGTAATGTGTGGTGTGATAGGAACATGGTGTAGTTTAGGTGGTAAAAAATATATGGATTTTAGATGGGGAAGATAAAGGTGGTTAAAACTTATATTTTTGAAGGCTTTGGCCATGCTTGCATGTGCCAGCTATTTTCACCGGTTGGTGGCAGTTAACTTTGAAAATGGAGGTTGTTCATCTCCAGCACCACTGGCGTGCCATGAACATGTACCTTTGGCAAGATTCTTAGTAACCTAATACCCTTACTGTCCCCATCTCTGCCTAGGGCTGTGGGTTTGAAATCCAAGTTTCTTTACCCCTAGGCCGACTGCTATACAAGGCTAACAAGTCAAGCGTACTCCAGTGAACGGAGTATAGTTGTATGGTAGAGCTATGAATGTGTGGTAAGCTCAGCATAAACTTTGTGTAAATACATTTGAGTTCCCTATCTTAGAATGTTGTTCAAAACTGCCTGCTAGAATTTTCACCCCACACCACTCCTGTGGTAAGACCTTTCAGGGACGTTGAAAGCCATGCACATCTTACTTAAATGATGATGGTGTTGATGGTTAGGGATTTACTGGTACAGCAAAGATTGGGTAAGTGGCTTTTGTGTTTATATTGTATACTATTGGCTGCATGGCCGTGTTAGTTGTATAGTAATTTACAGAGGTATGGTTTTGATTGGTGGTGGCTGTAGGGAAGGAATGGCTCTGGCTTTAAGTCTGAGAGGGAAGTTTGTCATTTGGTAATGGTGACTTTGGTAGCCATAGAAGAATTAATATTATGACATTGACAGGGTAGGCTTGTGCAGAACACAGATCTTCACATCATCAGCACATCTAATTTCCCATATTACAGTGAAATGACGAGGATCCATAAATTTATATAAAAGGAGAGAAAGGAAGGTAAAAATATATTAGACGAGGATCCATAAATGTATGTGAAAGGAGGGAAAGGAAGGTAAAAATATATTAGAACAACATAATTAAAATTATTAATATCTTTGCTCTTCAGGTTGATGTAAGTGAGGTAACTCAAATGGTGGCCCAGGACTCAGAGAAGAAAGGGCTACATGAAGATGCTGTAAAGCTCTATGACTTAGCAAACGTACGTTGTCACTATCTACATAAAGATACAATGTTTACAATCCATACCACTATTCCACAAATTTATGACCTGTACTGTGGGTTTATTCAGCCAGTTTAATTTTTCTTATCACCATTACTTTATATCTCTAATACTATGCATATTCTTGATCATCATCATAACCTCTTAAAATGTTTAATAAAGATTGTGAAAGTTTTAATAAAAAACAGTCTTTTAATACCTAGGCAATATTAGTCATACTTACTTGCAGTAGTTTTGTCATATTTTCCATTATTGTTTGACTCTTTAGTTATTCTTCTGCTTTAACTTCAAGCATTCCTTTCCAGTTCTACACAAGCTTCCTTATGATATTAGTTTGACAGTGTTGGAAAGATGTACTTCAGTAGATTATAGTACAGTTATTCATATATTAAAGAAATACTTTGCATTGAATAATTATGTTGTTATGGCTGTAGCACTTGTTTGATAGTTGTTAACTCTACAAAGGTATCCCTGAACCTGTAAAACTTACCTGACAGTGACCAAAATGAAATCCATGGTGTGTCCATAGCTTGGGAAAATATTAAGTGATGTGAATTAGTGACTGGTCTAATAAATTATATCAGTTTAGTGTTCAGGAATACAGACTACAGTGCATCTTGTAGTGTGTATATGATGTTATCTTCTACAGTGCTTTATTCTGTATTGTGTAGTCCTAATACTGTGCTTTGTGATTGTTTTGCTAGAACCACGAAAAGGTAGTATCACTCCTGAACCAGTTGCTGAGCCAGGTGGTACATCAGAGTGAGAGTGGTGGGGGTGGTGGTCAGCGTGGTCGAGTTGTCACTTTGGCGTCAGCCGTGGCCCAACGATTCCGCACCCACGGCCACCATGCCTCACCCCCAGCCCTTGCCACACTGCATCTTCTTCTTGACCTTGCCACATTCTTTGACTACTACCACAAGGAACGTTTCATGGATGCTCTTGAGGTAAGAAACCAAGTAGACAGGTCATATAGAGATATTGGTGGACAGTAGAAAGTACATTCGCGACTCATTGTACGATGGGGTTACATCAAGTGAAAACCGGTTTCATTGCGATTTATCATGTACGGTAATCCCTCGATTATCAGATGTAATAGTGCCACAGGCATATTAGGGTAGTGGCTTTGTCCGGATAGTGGATATCTCCCCTAGCCCCCATTCTTACATAACCTAACTTTGAAAGCCAGTGTAAAAGGCCACTATGGTACATCATACAACACTTGTTTCCATTGTTCAACACTATCTTGTCAAGCAGACCAAAAAATGCAGTGTGCACACAGAACATGGTAAAATGGAATAAAATCATGGTAAAATAGAATAAAATCATGGTACAGTACAGTAAGCTAGAATAAAATCAGTGTCATCATTCACGATTTGACCATCCTGCATCAGTCTTACTGAGGATCTCTTGCTTCAAAAGAGTCAGCATTACCTTCTTCTTTTTCCCTGGTGAAGGTGCCATCATCCTATGAAGAGGTATACAAAGAATAGCAAGGACAGAAGCAGGTAGGAAACAACCACAAAAACCACCACATGTGCTGCTATAACAACTGTTTATATCACCATTAGGGAACTGACAGCGAGCAAGGGGGAGTCTGTGGCGGATGCTGGGTAAACCAACCAGCCAGACATGGCGACACCACCGGGCTATTCCCACCTGTCCAGGTGGAAATTTTTTGCGCAACCATAATTTCTAAATGGACGCAAGCATTTTGTCCTCATACTGGAAAATGATGTACAAATAATGGTTTGGAACAGCCAGATCACAGCATCTGGGTAATGGATTGTCTGGGTAGTGGTCATCTGGATAATCAAGGGATTACTGTAATGAGGTTGATATAACATGGGTTCAGTGGGATTAAGTACATGACCTTTAAAAAATAATAATAATAATAATAAGCTTGCCTTCAGCAGCACCACTCATCCACTAGGGGAGCATCCTTGCTGGATACAATTTCCAAATCACAAGTTTTAGTATTTCACACAAAAAGTTATTTCACATCACATAGTACCACACACTTCACTATTTGTTGTGCATTTTACACTGTTGTTTGGCAGTAGCAATGTGTTTCAATGACCTTTCATGCACAATGTGGATCGAAAGGTAGAGATGTCTATCTGTCTGTCTATTGCCAGACGCCTCAGTTCCATAAGGGGTGGCCACAAACAAATTGCCTCTGCATCGCCCCGTCCAGTGCCACTTCACTGCCATGCACCCAGCTCACACCCACCTTTCTCATATACCTCTCCACTCCATTCCTCCATCTGATCCTTGGCCTCCCCCTCCATCTCACCCACATACACTCTCCTCGTCAGTCTCTCGCTCTCCATCCTCTCGACATAGCCAAACCACCTCAGTATATTTCTCCTAACGCTTTCTATCACATCCACATCCACACCACAGTGCCCCTTCATATCCTTATTTGTCGGTCTATCTGTCCATGTAACTCCACATGCTCCTCTCAAAGAACTCATTTCCACTGCTCTCACTCTTGACTTGTGTCCTTCCAACAAGGTCCAAGCTTCACTTCCATATGTTAGAGTTGGTATCACAATACTGTCATGCAATGACTTGTTTACTTCCATGCCTACTTCCCAGTTCCTTATCACTGCTTTCAAGGAACTTGCAACCTTTCTTCCCTGTTGTACCCTTTCAAGCACTTCACCCTTTAAACTTCCGTCCTTACTCATCACACTACCCAAGTACTTACGTGCACTCACATTTTCCATTTCCTCCTCTCCAACTTCACTGTACATTCAGTGACTTCACTTTTCTCAAAGACCATAACTTTACTGTTCTCTGCTTTTAGCTTTAGATTCTGTTTCTTACACACACTCCCAAACTCTTATGCCAAACCTTGCAGTTCCTCTTCGTCTTCACTTAACAATACAGCATCATCTGCAAACAACAGTACAGGGAGTTTCCAAACACTGCCTCCTCTTATTAGGGTTGCTCCACCATCCACTGTCCTAAATTGTATCTCTTTTTATAACCCCATCCATATACAGATTGAACAACCATGGGGACATGATACATCCCTGTTTCAATCCAACATTCAGATAGAAAAATTCACTCAGTTCACTATCCAGACGCACTGCAGCCTTAGCACCCTCATACATACTCTTCATAGCATTCCGCAACTTCCCATTTACTCCATATATCCTTAATACTTTCCACATTCCTTGTCTGCCCACCCTGTCATATGCTTTCTCCAAATCCATGGAGACCACATACAGCTTTTTTCCCTTCTTTAGAAGCTTTTCCACTATAAACTTAAGAATGAATATCTGATCTACACAACCTCTTCCATTCCTAAAACCTCCCTGTTCTTCTCCAACTAATTCCTGTTGTTTCCCTAACTCGGTCAGTAAGTATTGCATCATATACATTTCCTATTACACTCAGAAGGCAATTGTCCCTATGATTTCCACACACTTCTTTTTCCCCTTTTCCTTTGTACAGGGGAATAATTATACCTGATTTCCAATCCTCTAGGACTCAACCATCCTTCCAGGTCAATCTGCACATCCTCAATATCCATTCTATTACTATCCCTCCCCCATGCTTCAGCATTTCACCACACACTCCATGAGTTCGTGGGGCTTTCCCCATTTCAGCTTTCTTCATTGCTTGCACTACTTCCATCCTATTGATTTCATCCTGTCTTCTCACCTCCCTCCTCCTCCCAGCCATTCCCCAGCCACTTATACTTGCATCACTTTCATTCTGTATATTCAACAATTCTTTGAAGTGCTCTTTCCATCTTGCTTACATTTTTTCCCTTCTCCACTAGCAGTCATCATCATTATCATCATCCAATCCTACATTGTCCCATGAGGAGTATAGGAGCCTGGGGCGAGGCAAGTTGGTCCTGACATTTAAGATGATGGTGACCAGCCTCACTCATCCCTGAGTGGCATTATGGGAGCAATAAACCCCAACCACCTCCTGGATATAAACCTTCACCGACTCAATCCAATTGGAGTGCCATAATTATCCACTAAATCACCAGGCGCCAAAATTTGGTTATATGGTTACCACCCAGCGTAGTAAATGGTTTCCTGGTGTACAGGAAACCATTTGGCATGTCACTCAGTGCAGAGTCATCCACAGGCAGAAGGAAGAGGAAAGAATGAAGGAAAGAAAGACAAGAGGGCGTGTAAAGTCACCTGTAGGCAGAAGGATGAGAAAAGAATGATGGAAAGAAAGATAGAAGAGGATGGAAGGAAAGAAGGATGGAGGAGAGGAAAGGGCAGACACCCGAGAACAGCACTACATCGAGTGAGTGGATGTTAAGTGTCCCCACCTACCACCAGTATACTGTTTTTATTGTTCACTCCCCAGCTTACTTCTTTATCACTCCATCTAACTCTCTTTACCCCCTGCCAGAACATTATCTTAAATTCCCTCCACTTTACACTCAGATTCCTTCCATATTCCTCATCCACCTCTTCTTACTCTCTCTTACTAATATTTTCACCTCTCTCTTCCGCTCTACGTATAACTCTTTCTTCTGTCTCACAACTTCCTCCATGCCTCTGTTTCTCATCCACGCACTATATGCTTTCTTCTTTTGTGACACAGCCTGTCTCACTTCTTCATTCCACCATGCTGTTCCGTGCACTCCCTCTCATCTTCTCTTCACCTCACACACTACCTAACTTGCTGTACAGATTCTTCTGTGAATATCTTGCACACACCTTCCATGTCCCCCATCTGCTCCAAATCATATTTACCCAATCGCTCCTCCACATCTCTCTTATATTCTCTTCTTTTTCCATCCTCTTGCAGTGTAAACACAGGGTGGCCATCTGGGCTCATTCATCTGACTGGGAGGCACTGGGGAGACCTGATTTCCAGTTACTGGGGAGACTCGATTTTCAATTCACACAAAAAGTTAGGTGATAGGAGATGGTGACCTTCATCCACTCACTTAATGTTGTACTTCCTACTTCTTCCTTCACCTTTATCATTCATATCTGTGTCTGCCCTCCTCTCTTCCTATATCCCATATCTTTCGTGTCACTCTTTATTACACTTCTTTCCCTTTCAGATGAATTTGCATTGAGTGACAAGTCTAATGGTTTCCTGTAAGCTAGGAAACCATTTACAACACTGGGTGGTAACCATGTAACCAATTCATACATATTCCCTATGTGTCAACAAGTTGGTTGGCAGAGGGTTAGTGCCCCTCCCTCTAAAATAACAAACCCAGAGTCAATTGGCCATCCCATACGGGATTATGGCGTCTGGCTATAGACAGATAGTCTTCACTTAATATCGCATAGTGCACTACTTGTTACGCACCGGCACTATTATTTGGTGACAACAGTGGCATTTCAGTAGTCTTTCATGCACAAAATGGAATGAAAGGTAGACAGTCACAGTGAACGTAAGCACTGGGTAGCCATCTTCGATCAGTCAACTGACTGAAAGGCATTGTTCCAGCGAATTCACTATCATTTTGCCATTGTTTATCAAAAATGGGTCAAACCTTTTATTCATTATTATAGCAATTTATCACAAATGAACAGCCATATACAGTAGTGATACCTGACTATATATACAAGCTTTGTCCTAGGTTATTTATATTTTTATTTACAATCTTTGTCCTAGGTTATATATCTTTATTTTTTTTTATTTATTTAAGGGGTGCGAATGAGGAGGTGAAAGAGAGAGAGATTGGCCAGGTGTTTGAGGGTGCGATAGTGGATGTATGTGGAGTAACTGAAACTAAATGGACAGGAGAGAATGGGAGTATGGATGGGGTATATGTGCAGGAGTAGATGAGAATGAGAGGGCAAAAGAAGGAGTGTGTAATGTTGTGAGTAAAAGATGGAAGAAGAACATAAAGAGAGTGTGGATCAGTTGGGTCAAGGATTGTGTGAGTAAGATTGAAAGTTGGAATACAAATGTGGGTGATTGTGTGCGTGTATGCGCCAATGCAAGATTGTGCAAGCAGAGTGAGAGAAGAGTTCTGGACAAATGTGGAAGTGTGCATGGAAAAGTTTTGGAAGGAATGAGAGAGTGTTTTTGATTGGTGATATGAATGGTAAAGTAGGGAATGCGAAGGTGGGTGGAATAGTTGGTGAGTGGGGTGTGCCTGCTGAGATAGATGAGAATGGCAGTGCGTTAGTGGACATTTGTGCCGGGAGGGGGTTGGTGATAGCCAATACCCTCTTCAGGCACAAAATGATCTACAGGTATACATGGCGAGTGATGAGAAGGGTGGGTGGTGAGCTGAATGAAAGGAAGGCAATGATTGATTATGTGTGTGGATGAAAGGATGCGAAGATGTGTAATGAATGCAAGAGCTTATAGAGGTTGGGGGAGTGGACTTTCTGACCACTACTTGGTGGAGACGAGAATCAAGATCAAGTAAGATGGAGAAATAGAAGAAGGGAAGGACGGGAAGGAGTAGTTGCAAGGAGAGTGGAAAGGTTACAAGAGGATGAGAAAATGGCAGAATATAAGAGAGAAGTGGAGGAACGATTGGGTAAATATGAAATGGAGCAGATGGGGGACATGGAAGGTGTGTGCAGGATATTCACAGAAGAAATATGTGCAGCATGTGATGTGGTGTGTGGGGTGAAGAGAAGACGGAGGGGGTGGAGGGAACAGCGTGGTGGAATGAAGAGGTGAGACAGGCTGTGGCACAAAAGAAGAAAGCATACAATGAATGGATGAGAAATAGGGGCATGGAAGAAGTTGAGAGGCGGAAGAGAGAGTTATATGTAGAAAGGAAGTGAGAGGTGAAAAGATTAGTAAGAGAGAGTAAGAAGAGGGTGGATGAGGAATATGGAAGGAATTTGAGTGTAAAGTGGAGGGACTGTAAGAATATGTTCTGGAAAGAGGTGAAGAGAGTAAGACAGGGTGGCAGTGAAGTTAGCAGGGGAGTGAAAGATAAAAATGGTAGATTACTAGTGGAGAAGGGAGAAAAAGTGAGCAGATGGAGAGAACACTTTAAGGAATTGTTGAACATAGAGAATGGAAATAATGCGAGTATAAGTGGCTGGGGAATGGCTGGGAGAAGGAGGGAGGTGAGAAGACAGGAAGAAATCAGGAGGATAGAAGTTGTGAAGTCAATGAAGAAAGTCAAATATGGGAAAGCCCCAGGAATTGATGGAGTGTGTTGTGAAATGCTGAAGCATTGGGGAGAGAGAGTAGTAGAATGGATGTGGAAGATGTGCAGATTGGCCTGGGAAGAAGGAAGAGTCCCGGAGGATTTTTTTTTTTTTTTTAATGCGAGGAAGAAGGAACCAAAGGCCATGATCCCACAGTAACAGTTCCCTCCAAGAGAAAAACAAAATACAATAGAGAGCCAAATTCAAGATCCGATCATTTTGAGATGCCTGGACACACTGCGTTTGAAAGACTGGAGATCATAGGCAGCAGGAAATACAGACAAAGGGAGACAGTACCAGAGCTGACCTGTTGCATAAATGAAAGACTGGGAGTAACGGTTAACTCTTGCATTAGAGAGTTGGACAGAAAAGGGATGAGAGTTTGCTGCCAGACGGGTCCTACGCGCCCGTCGTAGAGGTGGAGGAATGCAAGCAGACAGTTCAGAGGAGCAGTGACCATTAAAGCAGCGATAGAAAAGAGATAAAGATGCAACAGTGTGGTGAAGAGACAGAGGTTGAAGGGAGTCAGTAAGAGGAGGAGAGTCAATGAGACGAAAAGCCTTTGACTCCACCCTATTGAGAAGAGCTGTATGTGGGGAGCCTCCCCACACATGAGAGTTGTACTCCACACAGGGGCAGATAAAACCCCTGTATAGAGTCAACAATTGTGCATGGGTAAAGAAAGAGCGGAGTCAGCTTAGCACACCCAATCTCTTGGAAGCAGATTTTACAAGAGATATAATATGATCTTTCCAAGATAAGTCCCAAGTAAATGAAACCCCAAGCATGTTCAAGGATGATGCAGGATTAAGCTGAATATTATTAAACATTAGTGTGGAAGATTTTGTCGGATTGACAGGTGTAAGAACTGAGTCTTAGATGCATTAAAAACAACCATATTATTTTTACCCCAGTCAGGTATAATTATTCCCTTGTACAAAGGGAAAGGGGGAAAAAGAAGTGTGTTGTAATCATAGGGGCATTTGTCTTCTTAGTGTAATAGGAAAAGTGTATGGTAGGATGCTTATTGACAGTTAGGGAAAGAACAGAGGAATTAGTTGGAGAAGAACAGGGAGGCTTTAGGAAGGGCAGAGGTTGTGTAGATCAGATATTCATTCTTAGATCTTTAGTGGAAAAGTCTCTAGAGAAGGGAAAGAAGTTGTATGCGGCTTTCATGGATTTGGAGAAAGCATATGACAGGGTGGACAGACAAGGATTGTGGAAAGTATTAAGAATATATGGAGTAGATGGGAAGTTGCTGAATGCTGTGAAGAGTATGTATGATGGTGCTAAGGCTGCAGTGCGTGTAGATGGTGAACTGAGTGAGTTTTTCTCCTTGAAGGTTGGGTTGAAACAGGGATGTGTCATGTCTCCATGGTTGTTCAATCTGTAAATGGATCGGGTAATAAAAGAGGTACAAGGTAGGGCAGTGAATGTTGGAGTGGCCCTTGTAAGTGAAGACGAAGGGGAGCTGCAAGGCTTGGTGGATGAGTTTGGGAGAGTGTGTAAGAAACGGAATGTAAAGGTGAATGTAGGGAAGAGTAAAGTGATGGTCTTTGAGAGAGGTGAAGTTAGTGAATGTACAGTGAGGTTGGATGGTGAGGAAATGGAAAATGTGAGTATGTTTAAGTACTTGGGTAGTGTGATGAGTAAGGATGGAAGTTTGGAGGATGAAGTGCTTGAAAGGGTACAACAAGGAAGAAAGGTTGCTGGTTCCTTGAAAGCAATGATAAGAAACAGGGAAGTGAGCATGGAAGTGAAAAAGTTTCTACGTGACAGTGTTGTGATACCAACTTTAAAGTATGGAAGTGATGCTTGGACGTTGTTGGAAGGACACAAGTCAAGAGTGAGAGCATTGGAAATGAGTTATTTAAGAGGAGCCTGTGGAGTCACATGGAGAGACAGGCTGACAAATGAGGAGATAAAGGAGCGTTGTGGTGTGGATGTGGATGCGATAGGAAGTGGGAGGAGGAACACACTGAGGTGGTTTGGCCATGTGGAGAGGATGGAGGGTGAGAGACTGATGAGGAGAGTGTATGTGAGTGAGGTGGAGGGGGGGAGAGGGAGGGGGAGGCTGAGGATGAGATGGAGGGATGGGGTGAAGAGGTATATGAGAGAGGGGGGTGTGAGTTGGGAGCAGGGCAGTGAAATGGCGGGGGACAGGGCGACGTGGAGGCGATTTGTTTGTGGCCACCCCGTACGGGATTGAGGCGTGTGGCAATAGATAGGTAGATAGATTTATTTATTTATTTATTTTTTTGCTATCGTTCCTCTGCATAGGGAGGAAGTTTCACACTGGTGGGGTTAAGATATCTTCTCCCTTAACCTTATGAACAAAGGATGCCTATTCCATTGTACTGTTATGCTTTGCTATGTGATGGGGTTGCATCAAGTGAATACCCAGTGCATAGTTATTTATTGTATAGTGAGGTAGATATAATGTGGGGTCAGTGGGAATACAGATGGGGGCCTATGGCCATAGAAGGAAAAAAAAAAAAAAAAAAAATGGGGCTTGCCCTTAGCACCCTCTGTAGCACCACAGTTTCCAGTAGGGGAGCATCTCTCCCAGACACGATTTCCAAGTCACATGTTTCAGCATTTCACACAAAAAGTTATCACTTCACTTAATATCACACACTGCACGATTTGTTACACTCTTGCACTGTTACTTGGTGATAGCATTGTTGTTTCAGCTGCCATTCATGGACAAACTGGAATGAAAGGCAGACAGTCACAGTGAATGTAAACAGTGGGTGGCCATCTTGGGTCATCAGCTGACTGGGAGGCATCATGACTGCACAGGAGATACA
Organism: Coenobita brevimanus; assembly: GCF_032717465.1. Taxonomy (NCBI): domain Eukaryota; kingdom Metazoa; phylum Arthropoda; class Malacostraca; order Decapoda; family Coenobitidae; genus Coenobita; species Coenobita brevimanus. Next base: position 32,198,811 of record NC_137063.1, on the reverse strand, counting down.
ATTTCCAAGTCACGAGTTTCAGTATTTCTTGTACAAAAAAGCCATCGCTTCACGTAATATTGTGCACTGCACTATTTGTTATGCACTTGCACTGTTACTTGTCAACAGCAAAGGTGTTTCAATGGCATTTCATACTCAAAACTGAACAAAAGGCAGACGATCACAGCATATGTAAACATTGGATGGCCATCTTGGTCCAAATGGCTGACTGGGAGGCATTGTTCTGGCAAATTCATGGTCATTTCTCCATTGTTGTTCAGAAACTGGATCCAACTTTTTCATCATCATTATAGCAATTTATTACATAGCAAACAGATATATAGCAAGACCTGACTGTTTTTTTTTTCTCTCAGGCAGTTACAGTCAGCTTTGGAACTTCTATTACTTATGAAGTTAATTCTGTAAGCAGTTGATTAATATCTGTCTCTCTGTAGTCAGATGCCATAATCCCTTAAGAGGTTGCCATTTGTCTTTGAGTTAGTTGTTTTATGGGTACGGGCACCAACCCATCGCCAACCAACTTGTTGACATGGAGGGAACACGTATGGGTTGGTAATATGGTTACCACCCAGCATTGTAAATGGTTTCCTGGGTTACAAGAAACCATTAGCCTTGTCACTCAGTGTAAAGCCACCTGAGATATATAGCATTTCAGTATATGTTGAATGTAATGGGACTGACACCTCTCAATCATTATTGTATAGGTGTTGAAGTCACTCCGCATCATTGCACTTCGACGTGAAGAGGTTGAGGCACGTGTGGTGAGTGTGGGGGGTCAGGGTGGTGAGGTCCGCAGTGTCCTGCCTCATGTACTCTTGGCAGCCATGACCACCACTCACCGCCTATACCGTGCACCACCACCACCACAGTCGCCACAGCCAGACCTGTCTTCACCCTCACCAACACCTGCAGGTTCAAAGGTAAGCTCATCATCATCATTCTAAACCTATTTCCCCCCCCTCCCCCCCTTTTTTTTTTTTTTTAAGACTGTGCTTATAGAGCAAATGATGCTTGGGAGTGTTGTTTATATGAAGTCAGTAAGAGAATTTATTTGCTTTTTTTAGTTAGTTCTTTTTACGGCGTGGGGCACTAACCCACCACCAACCCTTTTAGTCGCCTCATACGACAAGCAGGGATACTGGGGAAGTATTCTTGAAACCCCCCTACCCCCAGGGCATGTGGAGTGATGTGGAGGGACAGGTTGACGAATGAAGAAGTGAAGGAACGTTGTGGGGTAGATGTGGATGTGGTTGAAAAGATTAGGAGAAATACACTGAGGTGGTTTGGACATGTGGAGAGAATGGAGAATGAAAGACTGACTAAGAGGGTGTATGTAGGTGAGGTGGAGGGAGGGAGAGGGAGCGGTAGACCGAGGATGAGGTGGAGGGATGGAGTTGAGAGGTATATGAGGGAGGGGGGAGTGAGTTGGGGGGAGGGTAGTCAATTGGTGGGTGACAGAGTGACTTGGAGGCGTTTTGTCTGCGGCCACCCTTTGCGGGATTAGGGCGTCGGGCTATAGATAGATAGTAAGAGAACAACAGAGAGGTCTCTCTGATCAACTGATTGTTGTATGCAAGGTGAAACTGAAAGGATAAAGAGAATGATGAGCAGTCAGAGCAAAACACTGAAAAGTGGAGAAGCTGAGAAATAAGGAAGTGGCAGATGAATACCAGGCTAAAGTACTGTAGGAGTTGGAATCAAAGAATTGAGAACAAATGGATCTGGAAAACTTATGGAATGCATATAGGGAATGTTAGTTAGAAATGACAAAGCGGTGTGTGGTGTAGCAAGGTTAGCGACTAAAAGGTACAGCTTTAGTGGCAAGAAATGGTTGAAAGAGTAGTGGAGGACAAGGAGGTGTGACTAGAGTGGAAGCAGGAAAGGGGTTCATATAAACAAAGAAAGAGCATACACTGAGAGTAAGAAGTATGCAAAGAGACCAGCAATGAGGAAAAAGGAGGTAAATGATGCTCTTGGAAGAAAAATGAATGCAGATGACTCAGAAAATGGGGAGCTGATCTGGAAAAAAAGTGCAAAATGTAGAAGTGAAGGTGGAAAGAAGTGTGAAAGTGTGAGGAATGAAAGTGGAAGATTACTAACCAGTGGAAGAAGGAGCTAGAAAGAATATTGTGAAAAACTGATGAATGGGAATCGTGAGAGCAGAGTGGTTGTAAATGTTAGTTTTGGTGGTGTGCAGAGAAGGAATGTAGTATCATGAAATATGACACTGGCAGAAATGAAGAAAGCTGTGAAGCAACGAAAGAATGGGAAGGCAACAGGTATTGATGAGATGTATGCTAGGAAATGACAAAATGTAATGGAGAGAGTGGAATGAAGTGTTTGTTATGAGATAAGTAAGAAAGCTTGGTTGAGTGAAATTGTACCCGTGGATTGGAAAAAGGCTGTGATTGATTATACCCATGTACCAGAATAAAAGTGAGCAAAGTGAGCACAAAAATTATCAGGCATGTCTCTTATGTGTTGTAGGAAAGGTATGCGGAAGAATTATCATATGGAAGAATTATCACAGAGAAAGCACGGGATATAGCAGGAGGCCTGATGAGTGATGACCATGATGGCTTTTGGAATGGTGGAGAATGTGTGGATCAGATATCTGCAGTGAGACAGTGCAGAAGGCTTGTGAGAAGGATTATAAGTTAACTGTACTTATGGCAGTTATGGATCTGGAAAAAGCATACAAGATAAACAGAGAGGTAGAATGGGAGGTTTTGTGTATGTCTGGATTGTTTGGTGTAGATGATAAGCTGTTGAAAACAGCTGAGTTTTTAAGATGGTACTGAAGCAGATGTAAGGATAGGTGGGCAGGTTGGTGAATGGTTTTAAGCTCAGTGCTGGCATTAGACAAAGCTGTGTGATATTCTTGTGGTTATACAGTATATATATGGTTGAGTTGATATCCATCCATCCATCACCCAATCCAATGCTGCCTCATGAGGAGTGTAGGAGCCCAGGGCTAGGCAAGTTGGTCCTGACATTTAAGATGAGAGTTACCAACATCCCTGAGTGGCATTACGTGAGCGCTATACCCCAGCCACCCGTTGGATATAAACCTGCAAAGGTTCAATCTGTTTGGAGTGCTTTAATTGCCCATTAAACCTCCAGGCACCATAATTTGGTTATATGGTTACCACTCAGCATAATAAATGGTTTCCTGGTGTACAGGGAACCATTTGGCTTGTCACTCAGTGTAGAGCCATCCATAGACAGAAGGAAGGAAAGAAGGAAAGAAAGACGGAAGAGGAAGGAAAGAAGGAAAGAAAGATGGAAGAGGAAGGAAAGAAGGAAAGAAAGACGGAAGAGGAAGGAAAGAAAGACGGAAGGGAAGGAAAGAAAGACGGAAGAGGAAGGAAAGAAAGACAGAAGAGGAAGGAAGGAAAGAAAGAGAGGAAAAGGCAGTCATCTGAGAGCAGCTCTGCACCGAGTGAGTGGATGATGAGCACCCTCACACCTACCACCATTGAGGTTATAAAAGAAGTAAAAACACGAATCATGGATTGGGAAATGGCATTGGTAATGAATAGTGAAGGATAGTGTGTGTGAAATCAGGTGCATGGAGATGATGCAGTGCTACTTGCAGATAGCAGCCAAGAGTGTGGTAGACTGGCGCAGTGCTTTGCAGATGTGTGTGAGCATTGTGCCTTGAAAGTAAGTGTAAAGAGAATAAAATGATGGTTGTTGAGAGATGATGACTCCCAGCATGATGTTACAGTGAGTGTAGAAAGTTTTGAATTGGTGAGATACTTTAAGTACTGTACCTGGGTGTGATGGTACAAAATAAAGGTAAATGTGCAAAGGAAGTGGGGAGTGGGGGGGGGGGGCTGAGGGAAGGAAATTGACTGGCCCTTTGAAGACTTTAACAAGAAGCAGAGGACTGAGTGTGGTTGCTGCAAGCGGCTTGCATAAAGGAGTTTTAGTGCCTACTGGAGAATACAAGTGTGAGAATATGGTGTGCCATAAAAATTAAATGTCAAAGCAAGAGCAGTGAGGATGGGGTTGTTGAGGAATATATGTGGTTGCAGAGAGTGGATGGGATAAGGAATAATGTGGTTTGTGAAAGTTTCCGAGGAAGTCTGTAGATGTCAAAGAAAGTGTGCTTAGACAGTGTGGTTATGTGGAGGGAATCGGTATAAACAGAGCTGTAAAAAGTGTACAGGTATATCTGTGTGAGTTTGATGATGGGAGGAGGTGTGGTTGGCCAATCAGAAGGTGGATAGATATGGTAAATGAGTGCAAAAGAAAGATATGGAGAGTGATGAGACAAAGGAACTGACAGCGGATTGAGCTGACTGGATAAATTTTGTATGGAGTGTATGAGACAAGGGAACTGACTGGATGGAGCTGACTGGATAAATTTTGTATGGAGTGTATGAGACAAGGGAACTGACAGTGGATCGAGCTGACTGGATAAATTTTGTATGGAGGAGTGTATAACCAGGGATTAGCACCCTATTTTAACACTGAGAGTCATTGGATCAACTCTGTCAGGTAGGTAAATATGAAGCTTTGGGAGGAAAGGAGTACATATCAAGTGGTGCCAGGATTCCAGAAACTTGAATGTTGAGTGAATGCATGTGTGGCCCATCTCACTGGGTGTGCTGTTGATTTGTTCTCCCACTATCATGTTCCTTGCCTTTCCAGGTTTTCTGTACCCTGTGTCACCCCACTTGCAGGTGAAAAGAGGCATCATTATCAATCACCATCATCATCATCATCATCATGTATCATCATCATCATATAATGGTGATGATTGTTTTGGAGGTAGTCAGAGGATAAGGGACACTATTAGGGTATGGTGAGGTAATCATGGAATTTAAGTCCTTCAACCTGATGACATGCTTTGTACAGCACTTTATACAAGTCAGTGCCAGAAAAATTTTTTCTGTGTACACAAACACCGTTTGTTATGAAGGAGTTTGAAATAATCTCCATTCAAGTTTTTAGCCAGAGAATATAGTTTGTAATTTATTCAGGCTGATGGCAGAGTATTTTTATGTCCTTAACCTCTCTCAGTGAAGGAGTTACGGGTATGTCTGAAATACTTGTCATTTTAGGGGGGGGGGGGAAGCATTGCATTAAATGTGTTGTTTCTTATAATTTAATAGTAGGTTCATATATCCTTGAATATAATTCCTGTACACTTTACACTGCTATAAGCAGTGAGAGGATGGAGGATGACAACTGGGTGCAGAAGGTGAGAAGTGTGAATGTCAGGGATGGGGTTGCGAGAGGCAGACTGAAAAAGACCTGGGATGAGGTCATAGAGTGTGTCTCAGGGATAAGGAACTGAATAGAGAGGCTGCCAGAGATCAAGCAGCATGGAGAGCCTCTATTCGGTGACCAAGGCCAACGCGTGCAAGCCCATTGGAGTCCTTATAAATGATATGATACAGTACAATATAAGACAAAATTAGTAACGCATACAGTGGTGACAGCATCCCGTCACCAGGCAGTTTTCTTCACTTTACGACTACATATTAAACTCAGGGTGTTTTAAACTGCATCACTTCATTCATACCCTTCCATTTGTCACCTGTCTTTTTTTGCAGGACTATCCTCCTCACCAAGTTCTTGGATCGCCTTGTGTTTTTCATTCCGTGAACAATATTGTTAAATCCTTTATCATTTGCTGCTCCTTGAAAAATCATATTCTATAAAGATAATTGTACATTATTTTCCATTTTCTCCCTTAGGACCTGCAGGAGCAAGCCCGTGCCATTGTGACCTTTGCTGGCATGATCCCAATGAGGCTTCACTCGGAAGTCAATGCTCGCCTAGTCCAACTGGAGGCCCTTATCAATTAATGTTGCTCATATTGTTGCTATGGGGAAATTTACTCTACTTTTTTAAACTGTTCATGCTCAGTATAAAAGAAGATATATATATATATATATATATATATACAGTGGAACCTCGGTCCTCGAACGTCTCACATGTCGAACAAATCGTACCCCGACCCAAAAATTCAAGAAATTTTTGCTCCAGAGGTCGACCAAAATATCGGACCTCGACCAACCTGAACGTAGCCAAACGAAGGGAAGCTGGCCGACCGACAGTCATGCGTCCACCTTTGTTGTTCATCAACGTGGTCGTCCTGCAGTGCTTCACATTTTTCTTGATTCAGTGCAGTATTAGCCCCTAATAATGGCTCCAAAGAAAGCAAGTTCATCCAGTACGGCTACTGGCAGTGAAAAGGGGAAAGTAGTGCGGAAAATAATTGAAGAAGTGGAAAAATTATTGCTTATCTTCATCAATGAGAAACAGTTAGCCTAGACAACATTACCAACAATAACAATAACAACAACAACAAACTTAGATGGGAAGTTGTATTTGTCATTGTTATGAATCTAGACTCTTCTTGACAAATGCAGTATCCTCTTTGTACTGCTCAACATAAATAAAAAAGAGAGACCATAGATGAATGCTAAGAATGAGGTAAAAGATAATGTGGAGTACATGAGGGTGGGTGGCTTTGAGTGGCAGGAAAGGGCTGAGATAGAAATGCTTGGTGGCATTTTTGTTGTTACCACGCTGGATGAACTCTGGGACTGGGCATTAGATTGAGATTCAGATCAGCTATCCTCATATTTGAACCAACATACCTGTTTTTATTGACAAAGTTCACTATGGACTCGCTACCATGTTTGTTCAGATAGTTTAGGAGTGAAATATTCTTCTAAAAAAAAAAAAAAAGTCAGTGTCTTAAAACCTCACCTCGGAGTGAACTAATACAAGGGGTGGAAATTATTAGGAATATGTCTTTCATTTTGCTCTGGTTGTTAGCCCTCTGGTGTACAAGCCAAAATCTGCACATTGAGATATATATATATATTTTTCCCCTCCAAAATTTGGACCATTATTGTATAATAAAAAATTATTGCTCTTTCATGTAAGTTAACCAGGATGAGAGAGAAGAAATGCTGTAATAAATTGCAGTACATTATTTTTGAATACAAACTATAATATTCACAATCATTCATTTCACAGTTTCACAAACTTTTTCCAGGAAGGATCCAGTTGTTTTATGCAGTACAGTACTCGGATGCCCCCAGATTTATATGTACATGCTTTTCATTGGTTATCAGATGTTTAAAACCTTACTGTTGTGTAGTACACTGTAACTAATGAAAAACTAAGAAATTCGGTGTATTTTGGCATGACACCTAAGGATAGTGTCTTAATGTGCATCAGGGAAAAATTTTACAAAAACATGATCAGTTTTTTGCATATATTGTACGTTTGAGTCCATGGTAAGATTCTTCCAGAGAGTATTCCCAGACAAGGTTTTTCATTTCAGGCTGTCCCAGAGGCTGTAAACAAGCAAGTAGTTTGATGTACAGACACAAAAATTATGTTGATGAACAGAGATGAAGCATGAATTCTGTTTAGGATGACATTGGTTTAAGAAGCACAATCCATTGTGGATGTACCAAAGTGGATGTAATGTTTTGAGTATTTTTAAGATACTTATATACTGCAGAGAGCTTAAGAAAATTTAAATGAACAGTTAGTGGTGATTTTTTTACCCCTTTTTTAACTGGAAGATTAACTTTATAAATTACTAAATGTGGGAAGCATGTACAGTACTGTTATTAGAGTTAGGAATAGCAATAACAGTGAGGCAAATACGTATACATGATATATGTTAAGTAAAATAAGATCATTGGCTTGCAATGCATTGTGTGAAATTAAGTCCATGTATTAACAGGAGAAAATTGTAAGAGTTTGTTCTGGAGAAATAAAAGATCCACACAATCTTCACGGGTGTCTGTGTCCTGATGGCTATTGATGAATGGATATGATGATAGCAAAGTGGACTGTTACAGTTAGGTTGCCTGTAATGCAGCTAATTCATCAGAAAGTTTAACTGTATTATGGGTATAACTTATGGGTGATACAGAGCACTTGGGAAAAACAGCTTAAGGTCATGACCATGCCCAGAGTCACTCCTAATGACCCCCAGACCAGCCCTGACAACTTCAAACTGGCCTTAAAAGGTACCACATAATGACCACACCGTTTTCCAGACCATTATCTTACATCATGACCTGGACCATTTTCCCCCACCATCACCCCACACCTTTAACCCAGAACTCACACCATCACTTAGACCATTATCCCACACAATCGGACAACACCAACACCTAACACCATCACTGAGAGGTTGTTCCTCCTAAGGATATGAAAATACTCAACCATCAGCCTGAACAAATTACAAACTATATTATCTGGCTAAAAGGTTGAATGGAGATTATTTCAAATCCCTACACGGCAAGAAGTGTCTGTGTACACAGAAAAACATTTTCTGGCACTGACCTGTATAAAGTACTTTACAAGCATGTCATCAGGTTCAGAACTTTATTTCTGTGATTACTTCAATATACCCTAATAGTGTCCTTCATCCTCTGACTACCCCAAAAACATGATGTCTTTTTCTCTCTCTCTCTCTCTCTCTCTCTCTCACACACACACACACACACACACACACACACACACACACACACACATATATATATATATATATATATATATATATATATATATACAGAATATATATATATATATATATATATATATATATATATACGGAGTCTCTGTGGTACAGTGGTAAAGTGTGCATTTTCGTACATGAAGAACAAGGGTCCGCTCCCCGCCAGGATACTAAACTTTGGGAGCATTCTTCAGGCCATGTACTGCATTGGCGGACACAAGGGGTGCTGTGGTTGAGCCAGTGTCGCATACTATAAAGTATGTTTGCACCCAGTCGGCTCGCGCGGGCCGATTACACTTGGTTCACAGTCTACACACAGTCCAAAGCATTCCAACACAACAATTACACTTACAACCACTTCTCACCCTACATACAATCTCTACCAGACAACCTCTTTATCTCTTTTCTATCGCTACTTTAATGGTCACTGCTCCTCTGAACTGTCTGCTTGCATTCCTCCACCTCTACGACGGGCGCGTAGCACCCGTCTGGCAGCAAACTCTCATCCCTTTTCTGTCCAACTCTCTAATGCAAGAGTTAACCGTTACTTCCAGTCTTTCATTTATGCAACAGGTCAGCTCTGGAACTGTCTCCCTCTGTATTTCCTCCTGCCTATGATCTCCAGTCTTTCAAACGTAGTGTGTCCAGGCATCTCAAAATGATCGGATCTTGAATTTGGCTCTCTATTGTATTTTGTTTTTCTCTTGGAGGGAACTGTTACTGCGGGCTCTTGGCCTTTGGTTCCTTCTTCCTCGCATAAAAAAAAAACAAAAAAAACCTAAGCCACTTGGTAGAGATACATTGGCTGTATCATCCCCACTTCGGTCGGGATAGGCCGGTCCTGAAGTGGGCACTCAAACGGCTGATGAGATGAGATGAGATATATATATATATATACAGGGTGTCCATAAAGTCTTTAACTGATTTCAAACCTTTATTACACAAAAACTATGCCAAGTACAGATACATGGTTTTCTGCAGATTAAACTTTACTTCCCAAATTTTTTTTTTCATTATTCATGAACTTCAACAGGTGCTCCATTTGTTGAACGGAGTATGTCTAAGCGATACTCAGTTTCATGACAAGTGTTCTCCAACAGCTCCTCAGTCACCGTCGCTTGAGCATCCGTTATCCTTGCCCTCAAGGTTTCAATACCAGGTACTGGTGTATTGTACACTTTATCCTTAGGATACCCCCATGAAAAAGAGTCAAGAGGGGTAATGTCTGTTGAATGTGGTGGTCATGGTGTTGGACCATCCCTCCCAGGCCGACGGTGGTGTTGGTGGACTCATCACCCTGGTACACAAATCCATTAACTTTGTAGATACCAGTGCACACACAAATTCACTTCTCCCCCCACATGACACCACAACAGAATTACAATCAATTAAAATACGCACTGGTAACAAATCACACAACAATCGCTAACACATACATTCCCCCCCAGTTGTCCCCCCCAGTACCACACAATTACTCTCCACAGATACACCACATCACTAACATACCCAACATCATCCTGGGTGGTGATTTCAATGCCAAGTCGTCGGCCTGGCATGTCAACGACCCTGACACAGACAAAGGGCTGGTACTACAATCCCAGACAGATCATCTTTTCATACTGAACAATCTAGATCAACATACCCATATCCCACACCAAGCCCTCTTCCTCCCATCATCCCCAGACATCACTTTCTGCTCCCCAAACCTCGCCCCCACTACATCCTGGAGAGTGGTCAAAACCCTTGGTTCTGATGACCTCCCAATCATCATCATTACCATAACCAGAATCACCCCAGCTGGCCACAGACACACATATACCAATTATAAGAAAGCCAACTGGGAGCCTTTGCAACTGAAACAGAACAACATTTCGAAACACTAAACAGTACACCCATCACAAACATCAACACTGCTGTGCACACTTTCAATACAATTATACAAAATGCAGACAAAAGACGCATCTCTAGAGGCAACAGTAAGAGACACAACCCCAACTTCACACAAGAAATTCACGGCCTCATCAGTCAACGGGATACACTGTGACACTCCCCAATACCCCATACACAAGACACCGTACAACAAATACAAGAACTCAACACTCAAATAAACAACATCAGAACAGCAAATACTTAACTGGAATAATTATCTCCAAACACTTGTCCACAAAACAAACACCAGTAAACTTTACAAAACACTAAACTGCATTAAAATGCCGGGAATAGTGACTGAGGGCAGCACGACACCCCCAGGAGGAACCTACGGAGGGGCAGACAGAGCACACGACCCCGGGTGACAGGGACATAAGTCCGCCTGGGCCGCGCACCCCTATGACCCAGAACTCGCCCGCCACCACCATAACAGGAAAAGGAGACTACCTTGCGGGTCACCTGACCCTCAACAGGATCAGGGTGGAGCTACTTCTATAGCTCCAAGCAGCACCCCTGCCATGGCCAGCAGCCGCACCCTTTGTGAGACAGCCAGTAGCCGCTCGGACCTTCAGGAGACAGCCGGTAGCCACTCAGAAGGCTTAATTGAGACGGCCTGCAGCCGCTCTGCCCTTCAGGAGACGGCTGGTAGCCGCTCCCCCTTAAGAGCCACGGCCTGTAGCCGGGCTCAGGCGACTGCCGCTAGTCATGCCCTTAAAAAGCCATGGCCTGTAGCTGGGCCACACAGCAGGAGACAGCCTGTAGCCAGTCCTCTGTCAGGTGCTGCTCTACCCCCCTACAGGAACCAGCAACGGCCGGTAGCCGCGCTGGGGAGAGAAGGGTACGTCCCCTCTCCTCCTGTAATTGCCTCATAGAACAGGACACAGGAGACGGCCGGTAGCTGCTCCTTGCTGGCATGTCGTTCTCTATACGGGGATAAGGCGACGGCTGGCAGCTGCACCAACAGGCAAGTGAAGGCCGGTAGCCACACCTATGACGAAGGGACGGCTGGTAACCACCCTTGTTCAGTTGCACACGGGAACCCAGGGACGGGTTGTAGCCGCACCAGGGAGGAACACCAAAGCTCCTCGCCCCCTGTGACTCTGCTACAAGAGGGTCCTCTGCCATCAGACCTGCCGACAGGCGGGGGCACTGACGACCCTATTGTTCACCACCAGAGAGCCAACCTGCAGGAGGAAAGCCTCAGTCCTGTGGACCTGTGGAGAGGCCCTGTACTATCCCCAGGGTTGTTCTCCACCCAACCGGCTCCAGAGAGATCCTACCTGAAGGACTCCGACGAAGGCCGATGCTGCAGTTCACCCCTGATGGCTTCCCTGATGGCAGGAGGCTGCAGGTGATGGGCCCCCGAGGCTGCCCCCAGGACTCCCTGATATGCCTCTCCCTACCCCAACGCAGACGACCCTCGTCCTCTGTCAGGTGCCTGAGCGAGCGCTTCAGGAGGCTCTTTGGCCCCAGCCCTGAGGGCCGCACTCCAGTTCCCAGCCCCAACAGTGAGGGTCCCTTCGTCGCCCATAGCCCCAGACGAGAGAGGACGCCCCTACGAGTGATCCCGTGGCCGTTGGATTCAGAGGACACAGGTGGGACTCAGCCCCGATCAGGAGTCAGGCTGTGAGCTCTCCCGCCGCCCCTTAACTATGCCGCCACCCAACCCAGTGCCGACAGTGAGTGACAGTGAAAGTGCAGTGACAGTAAACAGTGACCTAAAGCATCGGGCAATGTGTTATATTACTAGAGGGAAACTACGCCTAAGATCTATTAGTGTTGTGGCAGCTACAATGGGGCAAATAGTGAAACAGTGAGGAAATACGGAAATCTCAACGGTGACTCCAGTGAACATTTGTCTCGGCCCTAGCAGTATAATTCCCTCTTACCATAAGACCTGTGAACAAGCTGCCCTTTCTAAGTACAGCGTAAACTTCCCTCAAAGTAACAGTGATCAATTACCCTGCCCAAAGACTTTAAGTGCTGTTCATTGTGCTATTCACCTTTTTGCCCTGAACTGTTGTCCACATAGCATCCTGGGCGATACTACTGCCCACGATCTCTGTATATGACTTATAATTGCCCAGAATTCCTGTTTTGTGACATCTGCCTGTTCCACATTTAGAATTTGTAAATACACGTGTAAGGTTATTACTCTGAGTTTTTGTGTCCTGCCGCTCTCTTATTTGTCTAAGCTCCGGTCTAGAAAGGGAACCCAGCTGCGCACTAGGCGTTCAAGGGACGGGAAGCTGACCCTTAAACACCCAGCATTACACTGGTGGACAGCGGTGGTTCTTGACCTGGGCATACGAGAGAGGCATTCAAGAAATACTGGCAAAATGGCAACCAAACCTCACGTGCAATTGCCTAAATTCGACCCAGAACAGTACGATGTTCACACATGTCTGGCAATTATTAAGCCATTGTTAGATATCGGGTTTGAGGACGACAAACAAAAAATAGCAGTTACACTCCCACTACTGCGTAAAGAGGCAGCAAATATCTTGCCAAAAATCGTCCCGGGGCTCACATGGCAAAACTTCACGAAGCTCGTGATCCAAGCCATCACACCTTCACTAGGAAAAGTGGTAGCACTATCCCAGTTGGACAGCCTGACATACGATGGCAATTTGGATGATACCTTAATCCAGGCCAGAAGCCTGGTTACCGCCGCCTACCTGGAGGCGGATGACGAAACCCGGGAGCAACACACCTTCAACACCCTCCTCAGAGTCCCCCCCAGCATGGTCAAGGAGCACTTCACGATCCACGACCCGACGGGAGACCTGCACAGGGACATCCAACTCAAACGACGCCTCCTGACCTCCCGCCCTACCCCTCAACAAATCAACGTGGTGAATAAGTTCCCCACCAACAAACCTGCACCACCAGTCAAGCCACGTCCGCATATGCCGCACACCAACCCCACCCCGACTCCCAGCTTGCCCAGGGCGCATTCCACCCACAGACGCCCCAGCCATAAGGAGAACCCTCACCTCATCCTGATTAATCCCTGGGAGTTCTCCACGTGCAGCTCCAGGTGTCCACTCCACGACATCAGGGACCAACTAAAGGCTGCTAGACGCAAGCCAACCACCCCAGGCTGACGTTTTGGCTGGTAGTATTAAACAACCTCTTCCCCTTCTCGTGAAGCATCTTTGTGAAGAGGCTCTTCCCAGTTTGGTACCTTTAAACCCCAGCCGAACAGCCTCTTCCCAGAAGGAGACTACGGAAGGGTTGGTATGCTGCGGGGGTGCTCTCTCGGAGAGAAATCGTGAGATTGGTACGCCGGAGGAGGGCATGTTTACCGTCATCTGTTTTATGTTTACTCTCTCGTGTGATATACTGCGATAATAATATGCTAAATCTGATAAACAACGTCTCCGAATCAGTCCAATGGTAGAAAATTAAAATACCTGCCGCCGCCGGACCGCCCACCCGGCCACCCCCCATCCCACCACCGAGCCACTACCACACCACCACCCCAGGAGGACACAACAGTGGGGCTAGTGACCCAGTACAAGAGGGTCACCGGGACACTACTGTCCTGAGTCCCTTTTCCCCACAACTACCCCAACACCAGGTGAGCGGAAAGAGGCAACGACCTTGCGAGCAGGACAGGCGTCACCAGAATCGGGGTGGGACTGAACAGGATTCAGTCCCAGGTAACACCGCGTCGATGGCCACTGTACGTGATGGGGAAGGAGTGGCCACTGTACGCCCTTCAGTTGCTTCTCGTAGGGCGGGTAAGCTTACGGCTACGGCCGCAGTACGTACCAGGGTAAGCAGACCCAAGGCTACGGCTTCAGTACGTACCAGAGAGGACACGAACTCCGTGTACCTCTCTCCTGCCTTTTCCTCCTGTGGGAGCAACACCGCCAGCACGGCCACTGTACGTGTGGGGGAAGGAGCGGCCACTGTATGCCCTTCAGCTGTGTGCCCTAGGAGTCACGGAACCGCGTTCACGGCCACTGTACGTGACAGGGAAGGAGCGGCCACTGTACACCCTTCATTCGTGGCTCTGAAAGCACTCCCGATGCAGGAAGTCCCTTGCGCGTCTGACCCCTTTCCTCTCGGCTGCGTGGGACGCCCTTTGTCACCATCCGAGAGTGTCGCCCCGGAGGTGTTGCCAGAGTGGTGGCAAGGCCCGTTCCCGGCCCTACCTCCTACCCCTGGGAGATCTCTGTTCCTGTCGGACACCTGACGGAGATGGTGCCGCAGCCCACCCCTGTCGGTGCCTTTCCCTACATGCGACCGCAGTCCTAGGACTCCCAGGCCCGACCAGCAGCCTCCAAACGAGGGCAACCCAGGCTCACTCACCCCACGGAGTCAGAGGCGACAGGTCCGCCTCCTACAGCTGTTTGGCCCCAGTCCCGAGGGCCACCTCTCAGGTTGAGGCCCCCAGACCGGAGGGCCTCCCTGCACCCCACCAACGAGGCTCCAGTACGAGGGCCTCCTCTCAGGTCGAGGCCCCCAGACAGGTGGGCCTCCCTGCACTTCACCGGCGACCAGGACCCGGGCAGTGTATTGCCCTCTACAGGAAGGTTCCCCCTAGGGCCTTCCCCTCACGCCCGTACTCCAGAGTGATACCTACCCAGGACACACGGGTAAATAGTGACGCCCCTTGTACCGAGAACAACCCAGGGGGAAATAACAGTGAACAGTGACCAAGTGAAGGCCAGAACAGAAAATAGCCTGAGTCCTAAGTAACAGAACTTATAGTAATTGTGAGAGTCCTGAATAAGAGAACTTACAGTAACTGTGAACGGAGACTAGGGTGCGCAGGAGAATCAAAAAGTCTGTGTACAAGTGCCGCCGCGACTAAGTGACCAAATCAAGTGTCGCGATCCGCACCCTGTCTACTTATAGTAGTATTCACCCCATGGACTCTTAATCTTGTTCATTCCCAGTGCATCTAACTAAATATATATTCTGCCTAAATATGAAACACAGGTATCGCTATATTATAACCAATAACGTATGTGTACATGTATAATACTGTGTTTCAAGTGTAACTGTGCATCGTGGTGTCAAAGGCTAACTCTGCGTCCCTGTCTCCTGTATATCCAATATCACTCTGTGTTATATTGTAACGGTGTAGAAATTAAGGCAATAGATGTGTTAAGGTATACTGCCTGGTTTTTATGTCCTGTTCCTTTGTGGGTGCTTTACTTCCGGTCCGGAAAGAGGACCTCGCTCAGTCGCTGGTGTTCTAAGAACGAGAAGTCGACCTAAAAACACCCAGCATAACAAAAATAGTTTTAATACTTGATACTTTAATACTTGAGAGGGGGTCCAATGGTGGTTAGGATTACGGCAACTAGAATTTAGCGGTTTTGTTTGGTGGTTCAGTTAGGTTAGAAATAGTGTTCACGACACAAGGGGCGTTAATGTCACTATTTACCCGTGTTTCCTGGGTATAATTCACTACGGCATCTGGGCTTGAGGGAGAGGCCCTATGGGGAGCCTTCCTGCAGAGGGCAATACACTGCCCGCAGGAGAGTCAGTGCTCGGGTCCTGGTCGTCGGTGGAGTGCAGGGAGGCCCTCCTGTCTGGGGGCCTCGACCTGAGAGGAGGCCCTCGTACTGGAGCCTCGTTGGTGGGGTGCAGGGAGGCCCTCCGATCTGGGGGCCTTGACCTGAGAGGTGGCCGTCGGGACTGGGGCCAAACAGCTGTAGGAGGCGGGCCTGTCGCCTCTGGCTCCTGGAGAGAGAGAGCCTGGGTTGCCCTGACCTGGGGGCTGCTGGTTGGGCCTGGGAGTCCTGGGACTGCAGTCGCCTGTAGGGGGAGGCGCCGACAGGGGTGAGCTGCGGTACCGTCTCCGTCGGGTGTCCGGCAGGGGCAGGGATCTCCCAGGGGTAGGTGGTATGACCTGGATCGGGCCATGCCACCACTCTGGCAGCACTTCCGGGGCAACACTCCCGGAAGTGAACAAAGGGCGTCCCACGCAGCCGAGAGGGAAAGGGTCGGCCGTGCAAGGGACTTCCTGCATCGGGAGGGCCTTTGGAACCACGAATGAAGGGCGTACAGTGGCTGCTCCTTCCCCGTCACGTACAGTGGCCGTGAGCACGGTTTCGTGACTCCTAGGGCTCGCAGCTGAAGGGCGTACAGTGACCGCTCCTTCCCCCGCATGTACAGTGGCCATGCTGGCGATGCTGCTCCCAAAGGAGGAAAAGGCAGGAGAAGGGTACACGGAGTCCGCGCCCTCTCCAGTACGTACTGAGGCCGTAGCCTTGGGTCTACTTACCCTGGTACGTACAGCGGCCATAGCCGTGGCCCTATCCGCCCTATGGGAAGCAACTGAAGGGCGTACAGTGGCCACTCCTTCCCCGTCACGTACAGTGGCCATGAACGTGGTGTTGCTCCCGTAGGAGAGAAAAGCAGGAGAGGGGTGCACAGAGGCCGCGCCCTCTCCAATATGTACTGAGGCTGTAGCCGAGGGTCAATCTACCCTGGTACGTACTTTGGCCATAGCCATAAGCCTGCCTGCCCTTTGAGAAGCAACTGAAGGGCTTACAGTGGCCGCTCCTTCCCCGTCACGTACAGTGGCCGTGAACGCAGTGTTGCTCCCGTAGGAGAGAAAGGCAAGAGAGGGGTGCACAGAGGCTGCGCCCTCTCCGGTACGTACTGAGGCCGTAGCCGAGGGTCTACTTACCCTGGTACATACTTTGGCCGTAGTCTTGGGCCTGCCTGCCCTTTGGGAGGTAACTGAAGGGCGTACAGTGGCTGCTCCTTCCCCGTCACGTAAAGTGGCTGTGAACGCGGTGTCACCTGGGACTGAATCTAGTTCAGTCCCACCCCGATTCTGGTGACAGCTGTCCTGCTTGCAGGGTCATTGTCTCTTCCCGCTTAACTGGTGTTGGGGTAGTTGCAGGGAAGAGGGACTCAGGACAGTAGTGTCCCAGTGACCCTCTTGTTCTGGGTCACTAGCCCTGCCATGGTGTCCTCCTGGGGTGGTGGTGTGGTAGCGGCTCGGTGGTGGGGTGGGGGGTGGCGGGGTGGGTGGTCCGGCGGCAGCGGGTATTTTACCACCCTCTGTGGTAAAGAAGTCACGGCCCCGTGACTGGAGGTGGTATGTTGTGGTGGTGGATGTCTGGAGGGCCGAGGTGAGGTACTGTAGGAGGTTGGTCCAGTGGAAGGTGATGGGGTTTGGCTCTCAGTGGGGATTGAGAGTGAGCCGGAGGGAGGATGGGTGGTCGGTCCGGCGTATGAGGCGGAGAAGCTGGTGTGTCTCCCGGATCCTGACATATGGGCGGTCGTGGGGCTGCCAGTGGATCCTGATGATCTTCATCTCGGGCAATGGTGCTTGGTGTGGAGGCAAAAGCTGAATGCTGGCGAGTGATGGGAGATTGGAGCTTTTATGGGGGATGGGTCGGTGGGAGGAGCGTTGTACTGTGGGGAATTGGGATTTGGGAAGATTCCATCTTGCTTGGTGGAGAGGGAGGGTGATGGGGGAGGTGTTTGGGGTGTGGGTGGTTTGTGGTGGTGAATGGTGGGTTGTGTGGACGGTGGGCGGTGGTGTTGATGTGTATCTGGAGGGTGGGCATGAAAGACGTCCTGATCTGGTGGTGAGGGTGGGTGTTGGTGGTGAGGGTGGTTGGCCATGTGGTGGTGGTGAGGGCGTGCTGCTGGTGGGGGGGGAGGCGGGTGGGGGTGTGGTGTGGCGTGTATAATGAGAATGGTCATGGGGTAGGGGGGGTGTGGTTGGGCGGGTGGTGCTTGTGCGTGGTGGAGTAGTTGGACGTGGTGGGCTGGAGAGTGGTGCGGTGTGTGAGGTGGTGGGTGGACAGGTGTGAGGGGGGTGAATGGTGGGTTGTGGTGATGTGGCGGCGTTGGGCGGGGGGTGGTCTGGCTGGTGGGCCGAAGATTCGGCTGTGGGCGGCGGGGGCGGTGATGTTTCCTCTTCCTCCGGCTCCGGTTCCCTGGGGTCGGTGTTTTCTACTGGTGGGGTATTGTCTTCAGGGCCCTGGTCCTCCAGGGACAACACTTTATGTCAACCTGGGGTGTTTAGTTTTTGCCTGGCAGCCTTGAGTTGCTCATGGATGTCGTGGAGTGGGCATCTGTGGCTACATGTGGAGAACTCCCAGGGGTTGACTGAGATGAGATTTTGGTTCTCCTTCTGGCTGGGGCGTTTGCTCGAAGGATAAGCCCTGGGTAAGTGGGGTGCCGGTGTGGGGCTGATGTGGGCTGGTGAGGGTTAGTGCTGGTTTATTCATTGGAAACTTGCTAACCGCGCTGATTTGTTGGGGGGTGGAACGGGAGGTCAGAAGTCGTCGTATCAGCTGGATGTCCCTGTCTAGATCCCCCGTTGGGTCGTGTATGATGAAGTGCTCCTTGACCATGCTGGGAAGGACTCTGAGCAGGGTACTGTATGTATGTTGTTCCGGGGCTCTGTCTCTGCTTCCGGGTATGCCTGGATCAGTGTATCATCCAGGTTGCCATCGTATGTTAAGTTATCCAATTGTGAAAATGCCACTACTTTTCCCAGGGAGGGTGTGATGGCTTGGGTCACTATTTTCGTGAAATTCGCCCATGTTAGTTTGGGGACGACTTTGGGCACAATACTGGCTGCTGCCTTGCCCAACAGTCGTAGGGTTACAGCTATTTTCTGTCTATCATCCTCAAACCCGATATCGAGCAGAGGTTTGATGATGGATAAATATGTATGGATGTCATACTGTTCCAGGTCGAATTTGGGATTGAACGTGTGGTTTTGTCGTTATTTTGATATTTTCCCTGTTTTGTTCCTCTCTTAATCTTAATTCTGCCCAGGTCAAGAACCACCGCTGTCCACCAGTGTTATGCTACGTGTTTTTAGGGCGGCTTCCCGTCCTAGAAACGCCTGGTCTGCAGTTGGGTTCTTTTCTTAACTGGGGCTAGACCACAAACATAAGAGGAACAGGACATAAAAACTCTAGCCAACAACCTACACATATATTCACGAATTCTTCAATACAGTAACAGGCAGACAATCTCACAATATTTATGTCACATCAACTCTTAGGCTGCTGAATCTGGTTGAGTATCTCGCAGGATATGGGAAAGACACAATAGGTATATCAGGGAGAGTGGGTGTGGCACCGTTCACTGTCTTTAGGCTCGTGCTGTATTATGAGGAATGGGAGTTCAGTTCTAGTTATTTCACAGTACACAGTCTATCACTTTAGTGGCTTTTTGTCCTGAGAGGACTTATTGCTCCACCGTTCTACACTCGTGCTAGGAGTTCACTAAGGGCGGATGAGATTATGGGGGGAGGTGGGAGAGCTAAGGATTACTATAGGTTGGCACAATCACAAGAGGGGGGGTGTTGGTTATGATTAGCCACTGTTGCACTGGATATCCTTTTTTCTCTTGGCACTGTCCTTCACTTTAGTTCACATCATCACACACTCATGGGGCCACTATTTGTCGGCAAGGGTGGGCGTCATCTCCTTCCGCAGACTGTGGGTGGGGAGTAGTGAAGGACCCCTCGTGCTGGGGGCTGGGGGTTGAGTCTGGCCTCCGGGTTACGGGCCAAACAGCCTCTCCAGGCGTTTCCGTATGCGCCTGGTGGACGAGCAACGTCGCTTGGGCCGGGGGCTGGGGAGGCCTCGCCCCGGGGTGCTGGGGGCACTGTCAGGGTCCCAGTGGCTGCGGTCCCCTTCCTGGTGTCTCACCGTCAGAGCAGGGCTGTGGTGTTGTCCTGGGCAGAGGTCCGTCGGGGGCGGGTCTTCTCCGGGCGCCAGTTGTAGGGAGAACAGCCCTGGGGACACTACAGGGCCTTGCCACCAGTCCATTAGCTGGGAATCCTTCGTCTGGGGGCTGCCTCGATCCGGGTGGGGATGGGGACACCCAGCTCTGCTGCAGGTGGATGGCGAAGGGCAGAGAATGCCCTCACATTGTGATGTCACAGGGGGCAAGGGGCTTTGGTAGCGTCTCTCCCTGGCGTGGCTGGAAGTCGTCAATGAGGTCCCTTGGGCAACAGGAGGAGGGCGACTAAGGGCGGTCCCTACCCAGTCGACGCAGCTGGAGGCCATCGCTGGGGCCCAACATCCTGACAGGGCCGCAGATGGGGCCCGGCTGGAGGCTGTCGCCGAAGCCCCATATGAAGGATGACGTGCAGACGAAGAGAGGCTTGAGGCCATCTCCTGTCTATGGGCGCAGCTGGAGGCTGTTGCTGGTGTCGTGCCCTCCGAGCCTACTGCAGAAGGAAAGGGGACGTGCCCTTCTTTCTCCGTGTGTGGTTGGAGGCCATCACAGGTCCTGCAGGGGGGATAGGAAGCCCAGGTGGAGCAGCTAGAGGCTGTCACGAAGGTGGAGCAGCTAGGGGCTGTCACGAAGGTGGAGCAGCTAGGGGCCGTCTCTGAGGGTGAGTAGCTAGAGGCCATCTCTGGGGGGCTGCTTAGGGCGGAAGGTTCAGCTCTACAACCGATCCTGACGCAGGCCGGTCTGGCGAGAGGGTAATGTGCCCGGGCTGAGGTGTTCGTGTCAGGCCGGTTCTGGGAAGCAGGGGCCCACAGCTCCTACGGACTTGTGCCGATATAGCATGGACGTCCTGCTTGCACTGTCTAACCCTCCATTGTCGCCTACTGGGGGTGTCGTTGTGTCATTGGATGTCGGTATTTCAATATATATATATATATATATATATACAGTATATACACATAGATGCACACACACACACACACACACATATATATATATATATATATATATATATGTGTGTGTGTGTAATTCACCGGGTCGGTCAGGATCACTTGATGGTCGTGATCGTCAGCTTTTACCCTCCCGGAAGGGAGCTGAGAGCTCATATAGTCCGATCTAAGGGCAAGGCTGTGACCTTCACACACGCACACACCCGTCTCCTTGCTCAAGGGGGACAGTAACCACCCACTTCGTCAGTGAAACTTTTCGCAACCTGAGCGAGGCGCGAACTCCCGTGTGTGTGTGTGTGTGTGTGTGTGTGTGTATAGGCTACATATATATGTATATACTGTATATATATATATATATATATATATATATATATATATATATATATATATATGCCTTTATCCAATTTCCCTTACAATATACATACTATGGTATACAAGATGTGGAACGGGTACATTGACAGGCTAGTTAACAACAGTACATCATGTCACACATACACTGTGTTAACGCCTGAGATACTGTACAGGAGAATAATACAGAGGGATGGTGACACAGTTCATACAGTCCTATCTCCTTAGTCTTTATATAGTGTACTGGTCTGTTGAACTTGGGTATCGCCACAACACATGTGTATTATTCTAGTCCAGGAACTTAGGCACTGACACAGTATACTGGGTACGTTATGTTAGAGACACTTTCACAGGTAATATTCCTGTCTCACTCTCTTTAGAATATACGGGCACTGTCACTTTCAAGTCTTTGGTACAGCGCTGAGATCTCACTGTGTCGTCACTGGGCTGGCAATGTCTGGGCTTAGTCAAGGTGGCGCCTGGGAGTCGGAAGATGCCCCACAGGTGAGCTCTCTCGCAGTAGGCACGGAACTGCTACTGGGGGAGTCACAGCCTGGAGGGAGAGACAGAAAGGTGTCCCGCGCGGATGCTGGGTGGAGAGTGGGCCGCACAAGGGACCTTCTCCTCCGGGAGAACCCTCGGGACTGTGGACAAAGGGCGTACAGTGGCCGTCCCTTCCCCGACACTTACAGTGGCCGTTGCCGTGGTTCCACAGGCCCTTGGGATAGCAGCAGAAGGACGTACAGTGGCCGTTCCTTCCCCGGTACATACAGTGGCCGTTACCACGGTGCTGCTCCTGAAGGAGGAAGAGGCAGATGAGGGACGTACAGTGGCTGTTCCCTCCCTGACGCATACAGTGGCCATCGCCACGGGTCTCCCTGCCCGACGGGAAGTAGCTGAGGGACGTACAGTTGCTGTTCGCTCCCTGGTAAGTACAGTGGCTGTTACTGCAGTGCTACTCCTGTAGGAGGAGGAGGAGGAGGTGGATGAGGGACGTACAGTGGTCGTTCCATCCCCAACTCATACAGTGGCCATCATTGCAGTTCCACCTCTCCTGCCTTTGCCTGTAGGTGTGCGTACAGTGGCCGTCACACCGAGGGGGGCTCCAGATGTGGCTGCAGCAGAAGGATGTACAGTGGCCGTTCCTTCCCTGGTACGTACAGTGGCGGTTACCGCGGTGCTGCAGGGGAAAACAGCTGAGGGACGTTCAGTGGCTGTTCCCTCCCCGGTACGTACAGTGGCCGTTACTGCAGTGCTGCCTGGGACTGTATCTGGAGCAGTCCCACCCCGATCATGGCGAAGGCTGGTCCGGCCAAGAAGTAGTCTCCCATCACTGCGACGTCGTAGTTGGGCAGGTTGAGGGGAAGAGGGACACAAGGTCGGGGCGTATCTGAGCCCGTCTCGCTCTGGGCCGGTATCGTGTCCACCTGGCCCACTGTGGTGTTCTCCTGGGGTGGGGGAGGGGCTGCAGCTCCATAGTGGGGTGGGGGGTCTGGCGGAGGGAGCGCGCATTTCACCAACAACTGCATTGAGAAAGTCACGGCCCCGTGACTGGGGATGGTATGTGCTTGTGGTGGAGGTCTGGTGTGTAGGTGTGAGGTGTTGTAGGAGAGAGATCCAATGTTGTGTGATGTGGTTAGGTTCTTGGTGTGGGTTGAATGTTATGTGGAGCGTGGAGGTGTGTGGAGTGTGGTGGAGGCCACGGATTTGTTTTATTCCTCGTATTCTCTGTCCAGGTCCGTGTGGAGGATGCCAGACGACGTGTTGAAGTCTCATCTCTGGTGGTGGTGAGTGGTGCGGGGCGTGTGGCTGTATGCTGGCCAGGGGTGAGGTCCTCGGGCTTTTATGGGGGAGGCTAGGGTAGGAGCGGCGGCTTCCCCTGGGGAATTGGGTCGGTGGAAGTTTCCACATTGGCTGATGTAGTCTGAGGGTGATAGGAGTGGTACTGGGGGTGTGTGCCGTGTCTGAGGTTGTGTGTGGTGATGTTGGGGGTGTAGGAGATGGTGTAGGGGTGTATCTGGCTGGTGGACGTGAGAGGCGTCCGGATCTAGTGGTGGTGGTAGTGAGGACGGGCATGGGGGGTGAGGCGGTGAGACCACGTAGTGGGGTGGGTGTTTGGTTTTGGTTGTGGGAGGGTTGGGAAGGTGGTGTGTGTGATGGGGAGTGGCATGTATGGTGGGCATGATCAGTGGGTAAGTGATATGAAGGTGAGGGTGCGTGGGTGGCGTGGGAGGTGGGTGGTATTGCTGCACGTGGGTGGCTCGTAGGTGAGGCGGTTCGGGAGGGGGGGACAGGGGTAGCGGGGGTGGGGAAGGGTGTGCGTAGCGGCGGTGTGGTGCGGGTGGTTGTTTCCGCGGCGGCGGGGGCGGGAGTTTCTGTGGGGTGGTGTTGTGCTGGTGAGTTACTGGGGGTGTGGGTCAGTGACAGAGTTATGGGGTACAGGAGGAGGTGAAGGTGAGGCGGCAGTGTGGGGTGTGTTGGGTGGAGAGGATGGTGATGTACCGGAATCAGAGGAGGCTGGTGGGGGGTCAGGTGAGGGTGCAGTGGGGGAGGGGGTTGTGGAGGGGGAGGCAGAGGGGGAAGGTGAGAAGGAGTAGGTGTATGAGTCAGTGGTTGGTTTCTTGGAAGGAGGAGAGGGCGGCGCGGCATGACAGGAGGTATGGGGCGCGTGGTTTGGCGGGGTGTTATTGTTAGTGGGTAGGAAGGGGCGCACGTGTCGGTTGCGATATGTGCGCATTTGCCCGTGATGGTGGATGATGACTTGATCTGGGTTAGGGACTTTGATGATGGTGAAGAGGCCTTCAAATCGAGGTGACACCTTGTCTGGGGTAGGCAGGCGTGCCACGAAGACAGAGTCCCCCGGTTTGTAGGGGTTGGAGTTGAGCGTGTCTGGTTGCAAGTCTTGCTGTTGCTGAGGGTGATGGAGCTTCCTCTTGAGGTGGTGTAGAGGACCGGTGGTAGAGGGTGGGGGAGGGGACTGAAGGTGCAGGCGGAGGGGCAGAAGGAAAGGAGCTTCCCCAAAGACTCACTCGTGTGGGGTGACCCCATCATCCCTAGGGCATGTGTTCAGACCCCACTGAACGATTTTTACATGGGTGAGCCAGTCTTCATTTCCCGTTTGTATGATTCGGGCCCACACCTGCTTGAGGAGGGAACGATGGCTTCTCTCGCACACGTTATTTCCTTGGGGCCAGCAGGGGGAAGAATGGGATATTTGATAACCAAATATGGTAGTTAACTCACCCCAGACCTTCCTGGTGAACTCGGGTGCATTATCAGAGTGTAGGGCCTGGGGAATCCTGAAATATGGAAAAACATGGCAGGCCAATGCGTCGTCTACTGTCACGACGTTGTGTTCTTTCGCGGAGCAGGCAATGAGGAATTTGGAGTATATGTCAACAAAAGTAATAATGTAGCCTGCTGTGGGTGGTAGGGGGCCGACTACGTCGACTGACAGTAGTTGCCAATGTTTGTGTACAGTGATTTTCCCCACGGGTCCGGCCGTACCAGTGACATCCTTCCCCAAGGAGCATGTTCAGCACGTTTGGATGATGTTCTTGGCAATGGTGGAGGGGTTGGGCATCCAGTATATGTCATTAAAAACTTGTAATAGTTTTTTGGTGCCAAGTGGATGCCATTGTTAGCGTGGAGATGAACCATGGCGTCATGTGTGGTGTCGGGGTCTAGAACTATGTGGCCGTCTTGGTTAAACAGGTGTTTGCCATGTTGGTATAATTTGGCAAAGGTGTGCGGTGGTATCCACGAGGGAGCATTGCTTGGCCTGCCACATTTGAATGAGGTCTGTGGTGGTATGAATGGAGTTAATGGGTAGACGGGATAGGGCGTCGGTGTTTGTATGTAACTTCCCAGGTCGGTATGATATCTCAAAGTCAAATTCCTCTAGTGCTTCTCTCCACTGGATTAGTTGGGTGTTGGTGGTGTTGGATTGTCGAAGCCACTGGAGAGATTGATGGTTGGTGATGATGACGTGGGTGCTTGAAATGTATGATTGAAAATAGTCTAAAGCCCATATGATGGCCAGGCACTCACATTTAGTGGCAGCTTAATTCCTCTCAGCCTGGTTGAGGGTGTGGCTGGCGCAGGCAATGATGTGTTCCCGCCCGTCCTGCACCTGTGCAAGTACGGCACCGATGGCAACCAGGGATACGTCGATGTACAGATGGAAAGGTAAGTTGTAGTCAGGGAAGGCGACAATAGGGGCCAAGACTAGTTTGTTTTTGAGTGTCAAAAGCAGACACCTGAGCCTCGGTCCAAACGAAAGGCTTGCCTTTCCATGTGAGGTCATGCAGGGGTTTGGCAATGTTGGTAAAACCTTTGACAAAACGCTGGTAATAAGAGGTCAGTCCAAGGAAGGCGTGCACTTCGTGGACATCCTTAGGAAGGGGGAGGTCAGCAATGAAGCACAGCTTGTCAGGATCAGGGGAGATGCCCTTGGCTCCAATCACGTGTCCTATGAAGGAGACGGATCTTTCGGCTAGGACGCACTTCGAAGGCCTGAGTTTTAGTCCGGCCTGGTGTATGTGTGTAAATACCTGTTTGAGGCGGTGGAGGTGGTTGGCCCAGGTTCGCCTGAACATGATGACATCGTCAAGATACGACAGGCAGATCTCCCAGGTCATGCTGCTGAGGACTGACTCCATAAGACGGAAGAACGTGGCTGGGGCATTGCAAAGTCCGAAAGGGAGGACACTGAATTCATAATGTTTACCATTGCTGGTGGCGAAGGCTGTCTTCTGTTTGTCCTCTGAATGGATGGGGACTTGCCAATACCCTGATTGTAGATCGAGGGCGGAAAACCATGACGAGCTGTGTAGCAAGTCGAGGGAATCGTCTATCCTGGGCAGGGGGGAGGCGTCCTTGGTGGTAACATCATTAAGCTTAAGGTAATCGACACAGAACTGTGTGGTGCCATCCTTCTTTCTAACGAGCACGACGGGCGAGAAGAAGGGGCTGGTGGAGGGGGAAATGACGCCAGCATCTAGCATGTCCTGGACCTGCCGGTCTTCTTCTGCCCGTTGTTTAGGGTTCTTCCATCATGAGGGTTGGCGATGGGTGGTCCTGTAGTGTGAATTTTATGGCTAAGGTAGGTGGTGTGCCCGATGTCCACTGGGCCAGATGAAAAAAGGTCTTGGAAGTCCAGGAGGAGTTGTCAAAGGCTGTTGGCTTGGTGGGTGGAAAGGTGTTCAGGTAGAGCAGGTAGAGCGGCAGGGGAGGGGGAGAGGGTGTCACAAGGCTCGGCTTCCTCCATGTCCCCTACTACTAAACCTCAAGGGAGGGCAAGTGGTGTGGCTGTGGCGGTGAGGTTGGCGATTCGCACTGTTTGGACGTGAGGCGGGAGGAACATGGGAAATAATAAACAGGACGATAGGGCCCCCAATGGTAAGTTGGGGGAGAATAGTACAGAGGTACCGCTGGGCCTGTTTAGTTGCAACCAAGCCTCGTGGTGGGGGGAATGGTAATGGCAGAAGCAATGGTAGCAGGAAAAGTCGGAGGTGGAGGGAAGGTAGGAGGGGGAGAAGAAAGGAGATGGGAAGGTGTAGTGGTAGGTGAAGTGCGGAGCGCTGGTGGTGGAGATATGCATGTGCAGAGTGGTTAAGGGGGAGAAGGAAGGCGGGGTGTTGAGGGTGGAGGGGTGCATGTGCTGGTCGGGGGGGAGGCTGGAAAAAACTGGAAGCAGCACTTGTGGTAGTCAATGTTGGCATGGAGCTTCTGTAGGAGGTCCAGCCCCAAGTAGCTGTCGTACGTGGGGCAGGTAGGGTCAAAGATGATGAAGGGGTGTCTCATGGACACTTGTTGGTGGATTTCAGTCCACAGGTCCCTGTTTCCCCACGGATGGGCAGGGGGCCGTCCCCTGCGTCTAAGAGGTGGGCTGAAGTGGGGAGAAGGGGGCCAAAGATGGAGCTGTGGTGGGAATAAAAATGTGAGTAGAGGCAGGATCTGGCAGCTCCTGTGTTGACCAATAGTCTTGCCTTGACCCCATTCAGCCTCAATCTGTCGTAGACTGGGGTTGGTATTTATGAGAAGTGGCCCCTGCCACCGTGGGGAGGTGCTGGGGTGGATCTAAAAATCCATCTGTTGTATGGCGCTTTCCTCGTTGGGCTCCATTTTCCCGGGGTCTGTATATGAGAGGGGTGGAGTGTTGTCTTCAGGTGCGTCATCGTCCAGGGATGAGACCTTCTGGTGCCCTTGTGGGGCCACCCTGCATTGTGCGGCTTTCAGCTGCTCACGTATGTCATGCAGGGGGCAGCTGCAACTGCACGTGGTGAATTCCCATGGATTTATAGATATCAAGGTGGATTTTTCTCTAGGGTTGGGACGTTTCTTCGGAGGGTGTGCCCTGGGTATGGTAGGTGACGGCTCCGTAGTGCGTTGTGGTGAGGGCGTTCGTTGCTTTTGCAGCACCGCCATGTTCGTCGGGAACTTGCTAACTGCATTTATTGGCTGAGGTGTGGGGCAGGCAGCAAGGAGACATCATACAAGTTGTAGGTTTTGGTCCAGGTCTCCTGATGGATCATATATTGCGAAGTGTTCCCTGACTGTGCTCAGGAAGATTCTCAGCAGGGTATTGAATATATGTTGATCCTGGGTGGCTGCGTTGGCCTCTGGGTAGGCGGCAGTGACGAGTCGCCAGGCCTGGATGAATGTGTCATCGAGGCTTCCGTCGCATGTGAGGGCGTCTAGTTGCGACAGAACGACAACCTTGCCCAAGGAAGGCGTAACTGCCTGTTTCACGATGTGTGTGAATTGGTCTCATTATAGTTCCGTGACGATTTTCGTAGCTATGCTTGCGACTACTTTGCCCAGGTGTGGCAGTGTGGCGGCATTTTTCTCCCTGTCATTTTCAAACCCTATGTCCAGTATGGGTTTTACCACAGCCAAGTACACATCGATGTCGTATTGTTCGGGGTTGAATTTTGGCAATTGGATGTGTGGTTTGGCCATCATTGTGCTAGATTTCCCTGTTTGTTCCTCCATGGTCTGCTCAGGTCCAGAACCACCGCTGGCCACCAGTGTTATGCTGGATGTTTTTAGGGCGACTTCTTGTCCTAAAGACACCAGCGACTGAACGAGGTCCTCTTTCTAGCCTGGAACTAGAACACTTACAAAGGAACAGGGCATAAAAACTCGGCAGGACACCTTAACACATTTATTGCCTTAATCCAATTTCCCTTACAATATACATACTATGGTATACAAGATGTGGAACGGGTATAGTGACAGGCTAGTCAACAATAGTACATCACGTCACACATACACTGTGTTAACGCCTGAGATACTGTACAGGAGAATAATACAGAGGGATGGTGACGCAGTTCATACAGTCCTATCTCCTTAGTCTTTATATAGTGTACTGGTCTGTTGAACTTAGGTATCGCCACGACACATGTGTATTATCCTAGTCCAGGAACTTTGGCACTGACACAGTATACTGGGTACATTAAGTTAGAGACACTTTCACAGGTGATATTCCTGTCTCACTGTCTTTAGAATATATGTGCACTGTCACTTTCAAGTCTTTGGTACGGCGCTGAGATCTCACTGTGTCATCACTGGGCTGCCGATGTCAGGGCTTAGTCAAGGTGGTGCCCGGGAGTAGGAGGGAGCCCCACAGGTGAGCTCATGTGCAGTAGGCACAGAACTGTTACTGGGAACATCACAACCCGGGCGCATTTCTGGTCTAGGGTGCAGGGAGGCCATCTCTTGTCAGGGCCTTGACCTGGTGAAGGGCCCTCGAGGCTGGGACCAAACAGCGTCAGGAGTTGGGCCTGCCGCTTCTTACCCCGGGCGGAGGGCCGACGGTGAGTGGGGTCCTGCCCTGGGGTCCGAGGGATGTCCCTGAGAGGCCCAAGGCTGCAGTCGCCTCTAGGCTGGGGCGCCGTCAGGGACCGGCTGTGGCACCTCGCCCACGGGGCATCCATCAGGACCGGGTGTCATCCAGCGGCAGGCTGGAGGGCGTGGATCCCGCCATTTGCTATCGGGCCTTGCCACCACTTCTGGAAAGGCAGCAACTCCGGGGAACTACACCTGGATGGAGAGACAGAAGGGCGTCCCACGTGGCCGCTGGGTGGAGAGTGGGCTGTGCAAGAGACCTTCTCCTCTGGGAGGACCACTGAGACTGTGGACGAAGGGCATACAGTGGCCGTCCCTTCCCCGACACGTACAGTGGCTGTTGCTGCGGTTCTGCAGGCCCTTGGGATAGCAGCAGAAGGATGTGCAGTGGCCGTTCCTTCCCTGGTACGTACAGTGGCCATTACAGCGGTCCTGCTTCCAAAGGAAGAAGAGGCAAATGAGGGATGTACAGTGGCCATTCCCTCCCCGGTGCATACAGTGGCCATCGCCGCGGGTCTGCCTGCCCAACGGGAAGTAGCTGAGGGATGTACAGTGGCCATACCCTCCCTGTACATACAATGGCCGTTACTGTGGTGCTACTCCTGTAGGAGAAGGAGGAGGAGGAGGTGGATGAGGGACGTACAGTGGCCGTTCCCTCCCTGACGTGTACAGTGGCCGTTGTCGTGGTTCCACCTCTCTTGCCTTTGCCTGTTGGTGTGCGTACAGTGGCTGTCACACCGAGTCGGGCTCCAGATGTGGCTGCAGCAGAAGGATGTACAGTGGCCGTTCCTTCCCCGGTACGTACAGTGGCGGTTACCTTGGTGCTGCAGGGGGAAACAGCTGAGGGATGTACAGTGGCTTTTCCCTCCCCGGTATGTACAGTGGCCGCTACTGCGGTGCTGCCTGGGACTGTATCTGGAGCAGTCCCACCCCGATCGTGGCGAAGGCTGGTCTGGCCGAAAAGTAGTCTCCCATCACTGCAACGTCGTGGGTGGGCAGGTTGAGAGGAAGAGGGACACAAGGTCGGGGCGCACCAGAGACTGTCTCACTCTGGGCCGGTATCGTGTCCACCTGGCCCACTTTGGTGTCTTCCTGGGGTGGGGGGGTCTGGTTGCGGGAGCGCGCATTTGACTATATATATATATATATAAATATATTAGCCAAGAAAGTCCGCCCGGAGGAAGGACTCTCTTGGCTAGCTCCTGCTGAGTGCTGATTGGGCCTTTGGCCAATATACCTAATGTAACTTTTCAACATACAATTAATCCTAATAAATTATATACCAAAACACTCCCTGGATCATGCTGATTCAGAATATGTGTCATATGTGTGGGTAGACCCTAAGAGAGCCAATTTGATAGGTAACAAACATACAAACACTCACCTTTATTTTATATATATATATATATATATATATATATATATATATATAGATAGATAGATATATATATATATATATATATATATATATATATATATAATGCAGCAGGACATCGAAGCAGATAGCAATAATCCACCACAAGGAGCCCACAGAGGAGTGTACACAGTGTGAATGAGCTCCGGGTGGATACGGCCTAAGTCCACCTGGGCTGCGCGCCCCTGTGACATGGAACTCGCCAGCCGCACCATAGCAGAAATACAAGATGACCTGCTGGGCGAGCTGCCCATCAATCAGACTGGGATGGAACTGTTTCTCCAGTTCCAAACAGCACCCCTGAGATGGCCAGTAGCTGCTCACCCTCCTACAGGAGACGGCCTGAAGCCTCTCTGGAGGAAACGAGGAGATGGTTTGAAGCCACTCCCGCCCTCATCAATAGACAGCCTTTAGCTGCTTGGAAGATGCCCTACAAAGAGACGGCCTGTAGCCGCTTGCCCTCCTACAGGAGATGGCCTGAAGCCGCTCTGGGGGAAACGAGGAGATTGCCTGAAGCCGCTTCCACCTTCGTCAGGAGATTGTCTGCAGCTGCTCTGAAGGTGCCCCTGGAGAGACGGCCTGTAGCCGCTCACCCTCCTACAGGAGATGGCCTGAAGCCGCTCACACCTTCGTCAGGAGATTGTCTGCAGCTGCTCTGAAGGTGCCCCTGGAGAGATGGCTTGTAGCCGTTCACCCTCCTACAGGAGATTGCCTGAAGCCGCTCCCACCTTCGTCAGGAGATTGTCTGCAGCTGCTCTGAAGGTGCCCCTGGAGAGACGGCCTGTAGCCGCTCACCCTCCTACAGGAGATGACCTGAAGCCGCTCCGGAGGCTAATCAGGAGACGGTTGGTAGCCGCTCCCACCTTCGTCAGGAGACGGCCGGAAGCCGCTCTGAAGGTGCCCCTGGAGAGTCGGCTTGTAGCTGCTCAACCCTCCTGCAGGAGACTCCCGGTAGCTGCTCCGAAGGTGCCCCGAGACAGCCACGGCCAGTAGCCAGGCCCTGCAGCCAGAGACGGCCTGAAGCCGCTCCTTCATCAGGTGCTGAGCCCGGTCCACCCACCCACGACTTGGAGGGAGCCCCCAGCCTGGAGGAGTATTGAAAAGGCCCTGTGACCACCACCGGGCTCTTCTCCCTACAGCCGGTGGAGATGCCCCTGATGGACCCCCACGCAGGCCAACACCACAGCTCACTCCTGAAGGCATCCCTGACCTTCGGGGACCACAGCTCCCACGACCTCCCGACCACCCCTCAGACTCGCAGGCGGGACCTCCCTGCACCCAGATGCCGGAGATCCCCATCTTCCGTCAGGTGCCTGACTCAAAAGTTCAGGCGATTGTTCGGCCCCAGCCCAGAGGGCCAGACTCCCACCCCGAGCCCAGAAGCCTCGGGCCCCTACCCCCCGAGCTGCCCCGGATGAGAAAGGACGCCCCTATGCGCTGTCCCCTGCCCCCGGGACCTAGTAGCCCCTTGTGGATCCCAGCCCCGTAAGTAGGGAGGCTGAAACTCTGCCGCCGCCCCTGCACCTGACTGTGACATGCCCGACCTGTCAGTGAGTGAAAGTGAACACACGCAGCATAAAGACAGTGTAGGAGTGACAGAATAAAGTGAGCCAGTGGTTAGAGTGTAAAAGAGAGTGGTGGAAAAGGATAGTGCAATTAGTGAGACAGTGAAGGACGGGTCTACCATAGTGAACAGTGCCGCCGTATCACGTGAAGATCATACGTAGGCCCCTGTGTTGAAATTCCAGTACCACCAGCTCCACCCGGGTACATAATGAAGTAGTGTAATAGTGATCTACGGGCCGAGGTACAGTGAACACTATCGAACAGTGACAGCACATCTCGATAAGACCACGCTTAGGCCCAGTGTAAAATATTAATGCTACCCAGGGAAATCAGACAACCACCACCACCGGCCTAGGAAATCTAAACTCCCCCACCAACATAAGTGTCTAGCTCAAGTGTCGTACACCCTCACCAATCTGGTCCTGTACAGTATCCTGTGTCATACTATTATTCCATACAGTGCCGGATTTGGGATGTGGGTGGCCTGGGACCCGTTTTGGTGGGGGGCCCATCCCAAGCATCAAATTAGCATGGTCTATCTATCTATCTATCTATAGCCCGACGCCCTAATCCCGCAAAGGGTGGCCGCAGACAAAACGCCTCCAAGTCACTCTCACCCACCATTTGACTACCCTCCCCCCAACTCACCCCCCCCTCCCTCATATACCTCTCAACTCCATCCATCCACCTCATCCTCGGTCTACCCCTCCCTCTCCCTCCCTCCACCTCACCTACACACACCCTCTTAGTCAGTCTTTCATTCTCCATTCTCTCCACATGTCCAAACCACCTCAGTGTATTTCTCCTAATCTTTTCAACCACATCCACATCTACCCCACAACGTTCCTTCACTTCTTCATTCGTCAACCTGTCCCTCCACGTCACTCCACATGCTCCTCTCAAGTAACTCATTTCCACTGTTCTCACTCTTGACTTGTTCCCCTCTTGCAAGGTCCACGCCTCGCTTCCATACGTCAGGGTAGGGATCACAATACCATCATGCAGTGACTTCTTAACTTCCATACTCACCTTCCTATTTCTCATCACTGCTTTCAGTGTACCAACAACCTTTCTTCCCTGCTGTACCCTTTCACGTACTTCATCCCCCAAAGTTCCATCCTTACTCATCACACTACCCAAGTACTTGAATGCACTCACATTCTCCATATCCTCACCATCCAACCTCACTGCACACTCTGTGACTTCATTCCTCTCAAACACCATAACTTTACTTTTGTTTACATTAACTTTCAGCTTCCTCCTCCTACACACTGTCCCAAATTCATTCACCAAACCTTGCAACTCCCATTCATCTTCACTCAACAATACTGTATCATCAGCAAACAGCAACACCAGAAGCTTCCAAATCTCACCCTCATTCGTTAGGGCCACCCCCACATCCACTGCCCTACCTTGCACCTCCTTTACAACCCCATCCATATATATATTAAACAGCCATGGAGACATCACACACCCCTGTTTCAGTCCCACACTGAGATCAAAGAAATCACTCAGCTCACCATCCACTCGCATCGTAGCCCTAGCTCCCTCGTACATACTCTTCACAGCATGGTGCTAAATGAAAATACATTTTTAACCCTCGCACTGTTTCAACGATATGCTCGCTCGCACGATACAACTCGCTCCCGACGACCTATGGTACTGTATTCAGAAATTATGATGTCATTAAAGATCAGGTAGAAATGATACTTTCTGAAAAATCTCCACATTAAGTAGCCCTGAATGAAAAAAAACAAAAAAAAACAGAGCAGCCCTGAAATGCACTGAACATTTCATTGCATATCACATAACACAGAAAAAAAAAAAAATGTGCACTCACCACTCAACACATGTATAGGCTGTTCACTGAACGAACAGTTTCTAGAAATCTGGTCTAGTCCAGGTGCTTTCGGCAATTTTCTAATAGAATATTCTCTTATTAAATCATCAAAATCCAATAAGCGTAGGATGTCCGATTCAGTGCTCATGACTGTCAAATTCACAAGTCACTCCTGTGTCCTGCTTGTTCGTGGGCGATTCTTAATCAATATCAGCTAAAAAAAAAAAAAAAAAACACGCTCAGCACTGTAGTTGCTCACCATTACAGCCAGGTACATTTTCAGGGCTACCTGCACATTGGGGAATATATCTAGCACATGCTTATCGTGGATAAGTTTGTAGAGAAATAGCACAGCGCTAACGTCGTTTGGCTCTTCGTCTGCATGATATTCCCAAAAGCAGCAAACTGGATGAGCTCTTCAGGAAATGAAGTCTCCAGATCGTTGGGATAGACATCCAGTACGGTAATTTCTTAGCTTCTTTAGACAGCTCTTCAAAGGATAGCTTTGTCAGTCGTCCGAAGCAGCCAAAGCGACCTGACATCAGCTCACACGCATGCAGCTGTTGGTTAAGAGAAGCTATGAACTGATCGATGACAGGAATGAAATCCTCTGACAGTGACAACAAGTGATCAAATATGAACACTTGTTGGCGACTGGCACCGGCTCCAGGGCTGCCAGATTTGAACATGGGTATACAACAAAATTCTTCAATTTTCATTCGTAGATTCAGTTTTTCATTAATAATAATTTTAATAATAAAAATAATAATAATTTTTTCTCAAATGCGCCAGTTCTTCCATAGGGAATTCACAAGCACTCGAAGACATATACATTATTTTTGCAGTTACAAGAATTGTGACATCTCTCATTATACAATACACACTTCATCAGTATATATATATATATATATATATATATATATATATATATATATATATATAAAATTAAACTTTATAATCATCCGTCATAGTACCTCTCTCCAGGTCATAGCATTTTGAAAAAAGAAGGGCTTTCAGCTGTCTCGTAAAGAATTCAGCAGAAAAGAGTTGTCTCGTGGACAATGGCAATCTGTTATACTCGTATAATCTAGGGGCTCTATACACAAAAGAACGATCAGAGAAAGATGACTGGTGAATGGCTCCAGGCTCGTTAAGACGCAAGGAATCATCTCCACTACGTAACATCACACCCGGGCGTGCCGATGGGAGTTGTAGCAATTCAGCAAGATCTTCGGTTCGCCAAAATTAAGAACCTTGAGTGTAATAAGACAGTTTAAATTCAATTCTAGCTTTTACTGGTAACCAATGCAGCTCAATTAGGAACGGTGTAGTTGAGGTTCTCGGGGGAAGACCAAAGATAGGCCGTGCTGCCCTGTTCAACACAGACTGAACTTTTGTTGGTATATTATTTGGAAGGCCAACCCACAGTGAATTACAATAATCAACACGTGACATGACCACTGCATGGACCAATGTTACAAGGCAACGTCTATTCAGGAATTTTCTCACGGAGTACAGATTTCTGATATGCAAGTTACACCCTATGACAAATTGATTAATATATTCCTTGTATTTTAACTTTGCATTAAAATGAACACCCAGATTTCGAACAGAACAGACTGGATGAAACGGTGACACACCATCAGAGCCAGGGCATTATCAGTGTCATTACCAAATTTCTTAAAGAAAGAATATTCATGTATTTACCCCTGGCCAATATAGGTACACTTGCACCAAAAATTGCGGCTCTGTCCTCCCACACGCAGGCATCCCAGGCAATAGATGACAGATATATCAGATATAACCCTTCATAATGAGTAGGTAATGGCCGTAAATGTTATAATATATACAGGTGTTAACGGGTTGTCAGTGCTGCATGGTCGATTCATTCCGGATGGCATCGGACCCACAGTGCACCGATACTTTCTGGTGCGAGTGTACATGTATAAGGGAAAAAATTATTCATTTGAAAATTAATGGCAAATGTTCTGAATTTTCATGTCCTAAAAGCTAACAAATTAATTGAGTACATCATCCAATCAAGTTCATTACCATCTCCAAATCCAGTACCAAATCATGCTTATTCATTATCTGACGGATTTTTCATTACCAAATCGGTCCTGTTTTGGTAATGAAATATACCAAATGTCATGTTGCCCAACGTTTGGTGGGAGGCCCCTTCTGGTGGGAGGCCCGGGGCCCAGGCCCCGTGGGCCCACCCCTGAATCCAGCCCTGATTCCATATCTGCAGCCCAAGAATTATAATTATCCAGGTTATTAGTATTTGTGACATCTGCTTGTTTCTGTGTAAGATTTAGTAATGCACATGTAAGGTGTTGCCTTGAGTTTTTGTGTCCTGCCTCTCTCTTATTTGTCTAAGCTCCGGTCTAGAAAAAGAACCCAGCTATTCACTAGGTGCTCTAGGGACAGGAGGCCGACCCTAAAACACCTAGCATTACACTGGTGGACAGCAGTGGTTCTTGACCCGGGCATACGAGAGAGGTGATCAGGACATACTATCAAAATGGCAACTAAACCTGTGCAATTACCAAAATCCGACCCCGAAGAGTATGATGTTCACACATACCTGGCAATTATTAAACCTTTGCTGGATATTGGATTCGAGGACGATAAGCAAAAAATCGCAGTCACGCTCCCATTACTAGCCAAGGCGGCAGCTAATATAGCACCGAAAATCGTTCCGGGGCTTACTTGGCAAAATTTCACGAAACTCGTGATTCAAGCTATCACTCCCTCACTAGGGAAAGTAGTAGCGCTGTCCCAACTGGATAGCCTAACCTTCGATGGAAATTTGGATGATTCCCTAATCCAGGCTAGACACCTGGTCACTGCTGCCTACCCGGAGGCAGATGATGAAACCCGGGAACAACACACCTTCAATACTTTCCTGAGAGTGCTCCCTAGTATAGTGAAGGAGCATTTCACTATCCATGACCCTACAGGAGACATGGATAAAGATATCCAAATGATACGCCGCCTCCTGACCTCCCGCCCTGCACCCCAGCAAATCAACATGGTAAAGAAGTTTCCCACAAATGCTCCGGCTCCCCCAGTCAAGCCACGCCCACCCATGTCCCACACCAGCCCCACCCCGGCACCCAGCCTACCCAGAGCACACCCCACCCACCGACGTCCCAGTCGCAAGGAGAACCCCCACCTCATCCTAGTCAACCCTGGGAGTTCTCTGCCTGCAGCTCCCGATGCCCCCTGCATGACATCAGGGAAAACCACCACCCCTGGCAGGCATAAAGTCTCCTTTCTTGATAATAAGGAGCTGGACAATGAACCTGGCCCCATGGAGGAAGCCAAACCCGGGGAGCAGGGGCCAGAGGAAGAAGAAGGAGGCCCCCAACAGTTGGATTTTTAGGACCACCCCCACACCTTCCCATGGTGGCGAGGGCCACTTCCCCCAAATACCGCCCCCCAGTTTACCACAAGATGAAGCTGAACGGGGTAAAAGCAAGATTGCTGGCCGACACGGGAGCGGCCAGATCTTGCCTATATAGCCACTACTTCTCCTGTCACAAGTCGACTTTTGGCCCGCTGCTACCAACGGCTACACATCTGGTGGACGCGGAGGATGGCCCCCTGCCAATCCGTGGGAAAACATGGGACCTGCGCATCGACATCCATCAGCCGGCATTGGCGATGCACAAATTTATTGTGTTCGACTCTTCCTGCCGAAACTACGATGGCTATCTGGGGCTGGAACTGCTGCAGAAGCTGGGCGCCACCATTGACTGCCAGAATAGACAGCCCCAGTTCCGGAAACCCCCTGGCCCCCTCCTTCCCACGAGGGCCGTCTGCACTTGCACACCAAGGCCCCGGCAGGAAGACTCCCCACTCCCCTCCCTCTTTTGCCCCCCTTCCCCCCTCTCTCTACCCCCCCTCCCCTCCTTCTCCGCCGCCACCTCCTCGGCTCTCACTATCCCCCCTCATCACGAGGCTTGGGTGCCCTTTAAACGGCCCTCAGGTACCTCTGTTCTATTCTCCCCCCTCCTTCCGCCTGGAACCCTCTTGGCCTGTCTCCTGCCCCCAAGCTTCCTTTCCCCTCATCACTCGGCAGTCTGGATTGCAAATCTTGCTCCCTTGCCCCTCACCCTCCCGAAAGGGCTCGTAATTGGAGAGAAGGAAGAAGCTGAGCCCTGTGCCCCTTCCCCATCCTGCTCCCCCGCCCCTCTGCCCCCTATCCCCGACCATCTCTCTGCCCACCAATCCGACACCCTCTGCCGCCTTCTCCTGGACTTCCTGGACCTATTTGTGGCAGGACGGATTGAAGCCAGAGTCGTCTCCCCCTCTACCAGCCCTTGGTCCTCCCCCATCGTCCTCATGAAGAAAAAGGATGGCACGATGCGGTTCTGCGTCGATTACCATCGGCTCAACGACATCACTATCAAGGACACCACTCCACTCCTGCAAATAGACGATTCCCTAGACTCCATATATGGCGCCTCCTGGTTCTCCACCCTCTATCTCCAGTCGGGGTACTGGCAGGTCCCAGTGCGACCAGAGGACAGAGGCAAAACTGCATTTTCCACCAGTAACGGGAAACATTATGAATTTAATGTTTTACCTTTCAACCTCTGTAATGCCCTTGCCACCTTTTCAAGACTCATGGGATCCGTCCTCAGTAGCCTTATGTGGGAGATCTGTCTGGCGTACTTGGACAACATCATCGTGTTCAGCCAGACCTGGGCCGACCACCTGCAGCACCTCCACCAGGTTTTTTCCTGAATCCGACAGGCAGGCCTCAAACTCCGGCCCTCCAAGTGCGTTCTGGCCGCCAGAACCGTCTCATTCCTGGGGTATGTCATCTCCCAGGCTGGCATATCTCCCGACCCCGACAAACTCAGCGCCATCACAGACATTCCCCCACCCAAAGATGTCCATGGAATCCAAGCATTCCTTGGCCTGATTTCCTACTACTGTACCACTGTTTCGTGAAGGGATTCGCACACATCGCCAAGCCCCTCCACGACCTGACCGGAAAGGGAGAGCCGTTCATCTGGACAGATGAAAGACGGGCCGCCTTCCAACAACTTAAGGATAAGCTCATATCCACCCCCGTCGTCCCTTTCCCTGACTACACCCTTCCATTTCAGCTCTACACAGACGTCTCCCTCATTGCAATCGGGGCAGTGCTGGCACAAGTCCATGAGGGCCACGAACACATCGTCACCTGAGCCAGTCGTACCTTAAATTAGATGGAGAATTACACTGCCACCAAGAGGGAGTGCCTAGGTATTGTCTGGGCACTCGAGCACTTCCGGGCGTACCTATCAGGGACCCAGGTCACCATCATCACTGATCACCAGTCCCTCCAGTGGTTGTGACAGTCTGACACCCACAATGCACAGCTCATCAGGTGGCACGAAACTCTGGAGGAGTTTAACTATGAAATCTTGTACCGCACCAGCAAACTCCACACCAACGCGGATGCCCTTTCCCGACTCTCTATCAATGCCACCCAGCTGGGGGCCGACCTCCTCCAACAATGGCATCAGAAGGAAATGCCACCCTGGATTCCTCAGCCTCTCTTCAAAAAATAATTGTACCGCCAAAGTGACTATCAGCTAACTCCATCTGGGTATATCATCCTGGCCCCCGACGCCGCCCTAGACGTCCTTCGACACCTGCACGCCCACAACGACATTCACCTGAGCACAAAGAAACTCCTACAGGTTTTCAACGACGCCTATTGGACGCCAAATCCCTCCACCCTCGCCAAGGAGATTATCCAATCCTGCTGAGCGTGCGCCCTCGGTAAAGACATCACCTGTACCGCCGGCCCAGCTGAGCGTATTATCACCCACAAACCTTGGCAACTATTGGCATTCGACGTAGTGGGACCTTTGCCCCCAAAATCGGGCTACAGGTACGTGATTACATTCATCGACACGTACTCTAAGTTTGCCGTAGCCTGCGCAGCGAAAGAACACCACGCTGTCGCAGTGGCTGATGCCCTGGTCTGACATGTTTTTCCCTACTTTGGTATCCCACAAGCCATCCATTCGGACAACGCTCCAGAATTCACCAGCAAAATCCGGGAGGAACTCGTCCATCTTTTCGGCTATAGCATCTCCCACTTGTCCCCTTACTGGCCCCAAGGAAATGCTGTGTGCAAACGTAGCCATCGTACACTAATGAATCAACTCATCACCCAGAGAGAAGCCACCAAAAATGACGACTGGCCTGCCCACGTAAAAATTGTGCAATGGGGCATAAACTCCTGCCCCGAAGAGGACGGCATCTCGCCCTATGAGCGAGTGTTCGAAGAAACACCCCTCCTCCTGCCCCTTCGGCAACACTTGCAACCCCCTGCTTCCACCCCCACCTCCGACCCCTTACACCACCTCAAATGACGGCTGACACACCTCCAAGACAACCTGAACCTCCACCCTGACACTGCTTCCAACCCCTACAAGCCAGGCGATACTGTGGTGATCGCTCAGCTCCCCACCCCCCACAAGCTTGCCCTATGCTTTATGGGGCCACACACCATCACTCACGTCCCTAACCCCTACCAGGTGACCGTAGAATACCACAGCACGTCCCAAACCCCTACCAGGTGACCATAGAATACCACAGCACGTCCCACACCCTCAGAAACCGGCATGTCCACCCCTTCCATGCCCCCACCTCCCAGGCTCCGGCCCCACGCCCCACCCCACCCCCACCCCTGCGCCACCTTCCTCTACCTCCTACGACTGATATATCTCCCCCTCCCCTTCTCACTCTCCCTCTTCCTCCCCCACTGCCCCCACCTCACCCCCCACCACATCCAGCACCTCACTTGACAGCTCACCAACACCACTGAGCCCCCGCACCTCCCCCACCCCCTCACCATCCAGTACCCAGGCCCCCACACCCGACACCAAATGTCCCACCCATGCCCCTGCACCCTCACTGCCCACCACATCCCCGCCTCAACCTCTGCCCCCCCTCCGAGAACCAAACCCATCAACCGCTGCCTGCCCACACCCCATCGGTCTCACCCACCCCAGCTCCCACCCCTACTTCTGCCAGAGCTGCCCACACACCCACCCCTACACCCACCCCCCGCTACCCGCCTTGCATTATCCACCCACCAACCACCCCCAAACCAACCGTCTGTGCCCCACGCCCATTATAAGCGGGCCGACGCTGCACGTCCCCATCACCGCCCATACCCAATACCACCACCCATTTCGGCCACCTCTCCTGCCCACCTGCCCAATACGCCACTCTCCCACCCCACCCGCCTCGCCGCAAATTCACACACCGACCCCTACCTTAAGCCCTCTCACATACATAATACACCAAGTTCAGTTCCCGACCACCTATACTCCCCAGAGACTCCACGCTGCATTACCCCAGCATAAAACTCCACACTTGCCCTCCATCTCCAGTATTCAGCACAGCCCAACACCCAAGATGACACCTGCCATGAAGATCCGCCGAGCCGTATGGGCACCGCCCTTCAGACACAAATGGCGTGTCCGAGGATCTCGCCACCTCCTATGCCTCCTCTGCTCCTCTACCAACCAATCTATCCTGTTCATCACTTGTGACAAACAGCACAAAGAAAATCCAGCCACAACAGCCTGGCATGCCCTCCTCCGACACCTCCAGCCAGTCTACGCCACCTACGATACAAGAGTTTATCACCTTCAGTCACGAGGCCATGACTTTTTCCCAGTCGACGGTGGTAAAATGCAGCAGGACATCGAAGCACACAACAACAATCCACCAGAAGGAGCCCACGGAGGAGTGTACACGGCGCGAATGAGCTCCGGGTGGAAAAGGCCTATGTCCACCCGGGCCGTGCGCCCCTATGACACAGAACTCGCCTGCCGCCACTATAGCAGGAATACAAGATGAACTGCCGGGAGAGCTGCCCATCAATCAGACCGGGGTGGAACTGTTTCTCCAGCGCCAAACAGCACCCCTGAGATGGCCGGTAGCTGCTCACTCCTACAGGAGACGGCCTGAAGCCGCTCTGGATGAAACGAGGAGACAGCCTGAAGCCGCTCCCACCTTCGTCAGGAGACGGCCTGCAGCCACTTGGAAGGTGCCCCTCGGAGAGATGGCCTGTAGCCGCTCACCCTCCTACAGGAGATGACCTGAAGCCGCTCCAGAGGCTAATCAGGAGACGGCCTGAAGCCGCTCCCGCCTTTGTCAGGAGATGGCTGGCAGCTGCTCTGAAGGTGCCCCCGAAGAGTCGGCCTGTAGCCGCTCTACCCTCCTGGAGAACCGGTAGCCGCTCCGAAGGTGCCCTGAGACAGCCACGGCCAGTAGCTGGGCCCTGCAACCAGAGACGGCCTGAAGCCGCTCCTTTATCAGGTGCTGAGCCCGTTCCATCCACCCACGACTTGGAGGGAGCCCCCAGCCTGGAAGAGTATTGGAGAGGCCCTGTGACCACCACCGGACTCTTCTTCCAACAGCTGGTGGAGATGCCCCTGATGGACTCCAATGCCAGCCGACGCTGCAGCTCACTCCTGACGGCATCCCCGACCTTCGGGGACCGCAGCTCCCGCGACCTCCCGACCGCCCCTCAGACTCGCGGACGGGACTTCCCTGCACTCAGACGCCGGAGATCCTCATCTTCTGTCAGGTGCCTGACTCAAAAGTTCAGGCGATTGTTCGGCCCCAGCCCAGAGGGCCAGACTCCCACCCTGAGCCCAGAAGCCTTGTGCCCCTTCGCCCCCAGCAGCCCCAGACGAGAAAGGACGCCCCTACGTGCTGCCTCCTGCCCCCGGGACCTAGCAGCCCCTGGCGGATCCCAGTCCCATCAGTAGGGAGGCTGACTGCCACCGCCCCTGCACCTGACTGTGACACGCCCGACCTGACAGTGAGTGAAAGTGAACACACGCAGCATAAAGACAGTGTAGGAGTGACAGAATAAAGTGAGCCAGTGGTTAGAGCGTAAAAGAGAGTGGTGGAAAAGGATAGTGCAATTAGTGAGACAGTGAAGGACGGGTCTACCATAGTGAACAGTGCCGCCGTATCACGTGAAGATCATACGTAGGCCCCTGTGTTGAAATTCCAGTACCACCAGCTCCACCCGGGTACATAATGAAGTAGTGTAATAGTGATCTACGGGCCGAGGTACAGTGAACACTATCTAACAGTGACAGCACATCTCGATAAGACCACGCTTAGGCCCAGTGTAAAATATTAATGCTACCCAGGGAAATCAGACAACCACCACCACCGGCCTAGGAAATCTAAACTC
Source organism: Coenobita brevimanus (assembly GCF_032717465.1). NCBI lineage: Eukaryota > Metazoa > Arthropoda > Malacostraca > Decapoda > Coenobitidae > Coenobita > Coenobita brevimanus. Next base: position 32,155,485 of record NC_137063.1, on the reverse strand, counting down.
CCCCACCAACATAAGTGTCTAGCTCAAGTGTCGTTCACCCTAACCAATCTGGTCCTGTACAGTATCCTGTGTCATACTACAGTATTACTCCATATCTGCAGCCCAAGAATTATAGTTGTCCAGTTTATTTGTATTTGTGACATCTGCTCGTTCCTGTGTGAGATTTAGTAATACACATGTAAGGTGTTGCCTTGAGTTTTTGTGTCCTGCCTCTCTCTTATTTGTCTAAGCTCCGGTCTAGAAAAAGAACCCAGCTATTCACTAGGTGCTCTAGGAGCAGGAGGCTGACCCTATATATATATATATATATATATATATATATATATGATATAAATATATATATATATATATAGATAGATAGATAGATAGATAGATATATATATATATATATATATATATATATATATATATATATACATATATATATATATATATATATATATATATATATATATATATATATATATATATATATATATATATATGATATACGTATGTATATATCAGTGTGTACATGCATGTAGGCTATATACTGTAATTATCTGGACCAACTTGCTTAGCCCCGGGCTCCTACGCTCCTCATGGGACGACATAGATTTGGATGAATGAATTCTCCAACATGCTTGCATGCGTTGGCCTTGGTCACCTAATGGCGGCTCTCCATGTTGCTCGATCTACGCCAGCCTCTCTGTTCAGTCCCTTAAGACTCGAATGAGTTGGAAGGACCCCGGTATAGTGGTCAGATACTGACAACTACATTGTTATGATCTGTGTAGTGCTTATATTATATAAAACATGTAATGTAAATGAACTTGTGCCTGTAAATTCGAGTTTAATATAATATGATGGTGTTAGGACCAATCAGGGAGTTGGATGCTTCGTTGTGGATGTTCAGGGGCGTTGTTGGTCCGAAGCAGGCCTTGGTTTACTGAATGAGACGCGTGCCAAAGTAAGACTTACCTAGCGCAACATACAATGGAAGAGGAACATTTTCATCTTATTCATACATCTATCTACCTATCTATCTATATATATATATATATATATATATATATATATATATATATATATATATATATATATATATATATATATATATATGTAAGTGGGAGGTGAGGGCGCTCACCAACCCCTCACTCGATGTAGTGCTGCTCTTGGGTGCCTGCCCTCTCCTCTCTTCCATCCTTCTTTCCTCCCTCTTCTGTCTTTCTTTCCTTCATTCTTTCCTCGTCCTTCTGCCTATGGGTGACTCTGCACTGAGTGACATGCCAAATGGTTTTCTGTACTACATCAGGAATGGCATAGTGGGTAATTAAGTTGCCCCAATCCAAGGGGTGGTTGGGGGTTTATTACTCACGCAATGCCACTCAGGGATGAGTGAGGCTAGTCACCCTTACCTTAAAATGTCAGAACCTACTTGCCTAGCCCCGGGCTCCTACGCTCCTCATGGGGCACCACAGGATTAGATGATGATGAATGAATGAATTATTTATATATATATATATATATATATATATATATATATATATATATATATATATATATATATATATTTAACCCATTGGAGCCCAGTGTCCCGAGGATTGGACAGAACTGGGATTTTTCAAATCTTTATAAAGTAGGGAACCCCCGGGTAGGGACCTATGAGCTTCGCGAATATGAGCCGATAGGCGGAGGGCGGTACACTTAGTACCCTCCCAGTGCAGTGCCTCGCCCAGCACCCCTGGGATCCAATGGGATATAGCAATGATGAAATGTAGTGGTGTAACAAACTAATCCTATTATCACATACCCAAATCGCTCAGGAAAGCCACCATGGCAAATAAAAGCTCATATGTGAATATGGGCATAGTATACTCGTAATCTGAACCACCAAGGGCGACGTGTACGAAACCGAACGGTTCTTAAGAACGAAGGGGACAGTAGCCAAGCATATTTATTATCAGGCGTAGTAGGTAGCCAATCACCGGCAAACCGAACTTTTGTCTGGGCATCATAAGTAATGCAACGCCAGTCAAAGAAGGTGTTCGTCACGGACGGAAGAAACAGCGAGGTTGCACTACGAAGACAGATCGTCGGTCTTCGAGAGAGTGGTTTAAGTATCCGGGCCATCGCCGACGAATCAGGCATATCAACTAGGACTGTGGCAAAGTGGATACGAAGATGGCAGGCATCTGGAGATCTGACTAATCAGGGTATTTAGTCATACGGCTAACAACATTCTTGCACCATTTTGTATTAGTGAACTTATTTAGCCACGTTCCTCTATGAGTCTCTCTTCATCGAAGGGCAGTTTTTTTTTTTTCCTGCATATGTGTGTGTGTGTGTGTGTGTGTGTGTGTGTGTGTGTGTGTGTGTGTGTGTGTGTGTGTGTGTGTGTGTGTGTGTGTGTGTGTGTGTGTGTGTGTGTGTGTGTGTGTGTGTGTGTGTGTGTGTGCTTTAGACAACTGCTTAGTATGGGCTAACCGACTAAATTCACCTAACTCCTTCAGGACGATAACTCATATTAAATTTCATTCCTGTTGCCACCACCACAGGATTTTGGCTTATGAGAAACATTCCGAACAGGAGGGAACACAGCATTCAACTACTTCATTACACGAGGTCTTCCATAGGTTGCTTCAAATAATCTGTTCGCATACTTAAAGATATCATCGTTCTGAAGGTTATAATACTTTAATCTTAATCTGGTCCATATTTTTTGTCCTTTGCAGCTCATTTCACGTACTTCAGTTGCAGAAAATGACTGCTTTTGACGCGGCATCCTTTCCATACACAATCATGACTAGCATCATATTCCAGTGATAATCTTTTGTAAACACTCGGCATTCAATATAGAAAGGTGGCAATTTTTTTTCAAGTTAGAGCAAAAACGGAATAACCTTTTCCGGACCATGGCGACTTTTGCATTTTATTCTTTCCGTATCGCCATCACAGGTTATCCAGCTTAGAGAGACCCCTCGTAGTGATAGTTTTGACATTTCTCGTTGTACAATTTGTTCCAGTTTACATAAGATAATTTTATTCAGTCGAGTGAATCACAGGAACCAGAAAGTGGTAACACTAGTTTATGAACCCTCTCAGGATCAGGAGAACACTCGTATGCAGACATCAATCTTGGGTTCCAGCTAATTCCAAACGGTTTTATTTAGATGTAGGTGAGTCATGTTACCACTACCCCTCTCATGGTAGAGACAACTACAGCTATTATATTCCAGCTAACACCAAACGATTTCATTCATACGAGAGAGTTACAGGAGTGTGAAGTGTTAACCCCTTTTCATGTCATGGTCCGATATTCCAAGTGGGTCTCACGTTGCCTGTACCCGCATCAAACTTGCAGACTCACGGCGACCCAGTCTAGTGGGGCAAAAAGTGTTGTGAAATGGTGTGGGGTAATATGTAACACGGTAGGCAGGTTATGATACGGTGCTCGCAGCTTGATAGCGTAATTTGAAAAGCATAAAAGGAGTATGCTAGTTTAGAATTAGCACGTGTGTGGCAAGAGTGAGGAGCAAGAAGTACTATCCGTTCAATACGGTTAAAACCTGAGCCCCTCATCAGTGTGTGGACTGCTGAGGGAAAGTTAAGTGTAAGCTGAAGGTATGCGACTCCACAGGCTCACTGAAACAGGCCACGTCATATCATGTCTTTGTCCTGGTTTACACCTAACACCTTGAGCTTTTTTCACTTGAAGAAATTCATTTCTGGATTGGCAAAATATAACAATTACTGTAAGTGGGAGTATGAATATCGGCAGCATTTCTAAATTATTATATAGTGTACGGTAAAATTACCAGTCAAAAGTTATACATACATATACATAAAATAATAAAGCCAATCCCATACTATCCGCCTCGGAGTATAGGGTGCACTAGCTGACCCTTCCGTAGTCCAGAACATTTACGTCGGAGACCCACTCACCTGGGAACATGATACACGACAAAAAAATCCATGAATGTATCGTTGCGTATAAGGCACGGCCGTATCCTACCAGCCTTCAATACGATAAGTTTCTAGACAAATTTCAGCCTCGAGGAGACCTTGTAACGAATAGGGTAATACCAGTTTACAAATGAAAAGGTTTCTAAGCAATGACAGGTGCTTTAGATTATCAGGCAGAGTCAAATTATCATACACCACGCATGCATTCTCAGCAAGTGGGTTACAGCGATAATCTCTGAGGTAAGGCTTGCAGGGCAGGAAAGTTCAGAGTATGCTATAAGAGGGGTCAATGGACGTGTTTTTGTGGGAGAGGAGAAGCGGGTTGCGTCAGGCCAAAAAAAAAAAAAAAAAGCACAAGGTCGCAAGAGGGTAGGCGGGTTGCGCGCTCCTTATTACAGAGAGAGAGATAGAGAGAGAGAGAGAGATTCTTTTCTCTTTCCCCGGTACGAATGGACTGTGTAGGACTGCAGGTGGTGATAACCCGCCTCTGTAGACCCTGAATCTTACAAAGGAAAGCTGATACAAGGATGATAATATGCTGCGCTGTGGGTGAGAATATGTTGTGTGGACGAGAATATGCTGCTAGGTGGACGAGAATAAACTGTTATATATGTGGATGAGACAAAGCTGCTATGCGGATAAGACTAAGCTGTTATGTGGACGAGACTAAGCTGTTAAGTGGACGAGAATATGCTGTTATGTGGACGAGAATAAGCTGTTATGCGGACGAGAATATGCTGTTATGTGGACGAGAATAAGCTGTTATGTGGACGAGAATAAGCTGTTATGTGGACGAGAATAAGCTGTTATGCGGACGAGAATAAGCTGTTATGCGGACGAGAATAAGCTGTTATGTGGACGAGAATAAGCTGTTATGTGGACGAGAATAAGCTGTTATGTGGACGGGAATAAGCTGTTACGTGGGTGAAAACAAGCCTTTCTATGGTGAAGAATAAACTTTAATGTGGATGAGAATATTCGTCTGTGCAGATGGGAATAAGAATAAGCTCAGAACAAGTGATGACGTGGATGGAAGAAGCTGTGGTGTGGATGAGAATAATCTGTGATGTAGATGAGAATAACTTGTAATGTAGATGATAATATGCTATGATGTAGATGAGACTAACCTGTGATGTAGATGAGAATAAGCTGTGATGTAGATGAGAATAACTTGTGATGCAGATGAGAATAGCTTGTGATGTACATGAGAATAACTTGGAGGTGAGAAGAGCTTGTGATGTAGATGAGAATGACTTGTACATGAGAAAAACTTGTAGGTGAGAAGACCTTGTGATGTAAATGAGAATAATATTCTTAGGCAAGGAAGAAGGAACCAAAGACAAGAAGCCCGCAAGACTGTTCCCTCCAAGAAAAAATAAAAGCCAAATTACAGCGCCAAATTCAAGATTCGTTCATTTCGAGTTGTCTGGACACACTGTGTTTAAGACACTTGAGGCATGAGTCAGTAGGAAATAAAGACAGAGGAAGACAGTTCCGAAGCTGACCTGCTGCATACGTGAAGAAGTGGGAGTAATGGTTAACGCCTGCAATAGAGAGGTAGATAGTTAGTCGGGTGCTATGCGTCCGCTGTAGTGGTCGAGGGACCCAAGCAGACAGTTCAGAGAAGTAGTGACCTTTGAAGCGATATAAAAAGAGGCAAAGATGCAACAGTGCGGCGAAAATACAGAGGTTGAAGGGAGCCAGTAAGAGAAGGAAAGTTAATGAGACTAAATGCTTTTGACTTCACCTTGTAGAGAGGTGTTGCATGTGGGGAGCCTCCTCACACATGAGTTATACTTCACACAGGGGCGAATGAAACACCTGTACAAAGTTAACAACAATGCAGAGGTAAAGAAGGAACGACGTCGGCTTAGCACACATAATCTCCTAGAAGCAGATTTTACAAGAGAAGTAATATGATTTTTCCAAGTTAAATCCACAGACAATGAAACCTCAAATATGGTCAAAGATGATGAAGGATTGAGTTGAATATTGTTAGAAATTAGAGGGTGGTGTGGAAAATTTTTACTTGTCGGAAGATGTACGAAATGAGTTTTGATGCATTAAAAACAGCAAGATTACTTTTTACTCCAATCAGAGATAAGGGCCAAGTCAGACATTAAGTGTGCCATAACGTCATTCCTTGTCTGTTGAAGTAACTGCTGAGATGGACTCTGCGAGAAGCGAATGGAAAGGTGAAGGATGGTGTCATCAGCTTATGAGTGGATAAGGTTAGATGTACGAGTACAGTTGAGAAGGTCATTGGTGAATAGAAGGAAGAGAGTTGGTGATAAGACAGAGCCCTGAAGAACACCACTATAGATAGCTCAAGGAAAAGGACGGTGACCGTCTACAACAGCAGCTACAGAACGACCAGAAAGGAAGCTAAAAATGAAGGGACAGACAGAAGGATAGAAGCCGCCAGAGGACAGTTTGGAAATTAAAGATTTATGCCAGACTCGATCGAAAGCCTTTGAGATGTCAAGCGCGAAGGCAAAGCGAGAATAACTTGTGACGTAGATGAGAATAATTTATGATAAAGATGAGAATAATGGGAATAACTTATGGTGTAGATAAGAATAATTTGTGATGTAGATGAGAATATGCTGTGATGTAAATGAGAACCGTCGATGAGAATAAGTTGTGCTAAGGATGAGAATGATCTGTGATGTGGATGCTGTTTGGTAGCTGTGAGTATTATGTTTATCAAATGGATGAGATTAAACCCTGCAATCCGGAGACGTCATTTTAATTTCTTGCAGCTGCCAGACGCTTTGATTAAGATTAGGAGAGTACCACAGCAGTGAAGAGGTTGCTGAGGGCTGTATCAAAGCCTTATATTTCCAAGTCTCTCCTGAACTGAATAAAATAGTCTGTAGATGAGGATGTTAACTTTGAATACCAGTGCAAAATATTACATGGTGTTTTGAATTTATCTGTAGCCTATAAAAAGTGCGATTTAAGCCTTCCAGTACGCTGACACTGGTTTTCTACTGTACTTGCTATCAGTGAACGATACTATTTAGCTCCTGTGGTGAAATTATTACATGACTATTAATCCCTTCGCTAAGATGATGCCTATTGTATTTTATTCTTGCCATCTCCTCCAGACTATTTCATTCAGCTCAGGAAAGATCCCTTGTACTGAAGGGATTAAAGATACCTCTCGATACAGTACGGGACTTTCAATGTAGGTTACGGTATAATTTCATAACAAGAGGTATCCGACGGTGGTCAAATGAGGTAAGAGACAACTTCATTGATCTCCACGCAGTTTATGAGACAAATGCAAATATTTTACTGTTCAGTGCTAAAATTGCTTCAGTACGACGCTATTCGCTTAAACTTTATCACTGATACTACCAGACGATTTTATTCAGCATCTGAGAGCCCCCTGGTAGTGCAGGGGTTTTTGGAGTCTCAGTCGAATCCCTCCAATTCGAAAAGTATAACCTTTGCTGAATGAAATCGTCTGGAGATAGCAAAACTAAGAAAAAAATGACATGCTTTGGCTGAAGGAGTTAAAGTATGCAGTTTATTAGACATATAAATGAGAATATGTTTTACTGTTTAATGTTTAGTGTAGTATTATTTATTACATCCATAAACAAGTGAATATATTTAACTGTTCATTGCACACAGTATTTATGCAGACTGTAAATATGACGACCATGCACATATAGAAGGGCGCGTTGATAGTTTAATGCTCTCGTGGGACCCCAATAATTAATCGTCTGAAAATCGATGTTATTAGTTCTCGGCTTCGGTGCGTCTTCTGAAAGTGTACATTTTTGTGACGCTTTTTTTGGGGGGTGAGCTTTTTCGGGTGTCGATTATTATTAATATTATTATTATTATTATTATTATTTTGTAAATGCGTCTGATTATTGGTATCGGTTCGTTTTGGAGGGGAATCCGTTTCTTATTAGGTATCACAGCTTTTGTTTTCTTTTTATATGTAGCGTTATATTTCTTGTATCGGTATGTGTTTTATTTTCGATTTTTAAATCGGTGCCCCTTTTCTTGGGGAGGGAGAAACCTGTACTTTTTTTCTTTCTTTTCTTTAATCAATGTATATTTTTATTTCATTGAATGGAGGTTTGCATTCGGGATGAGCTGTTGGCTACTTTCATGACCCCAGTAACCCTTTTGTGATGCACGATAGACTAAGAAGAAACGGCCACCGTACACGGGTATTAAGCACGGTATATCTGGGGTCAGCAAATCCCTTACCACCTTCACCCACAGCACCTCATTTGCATTCTACTCTTGCTGCCACTAGATGAGCAGACCCTCTTTGACCTGGGTTGGTCTGGAATCTCCAGGGGATTTTATTCGGCTCAGCAGACACACTGCGAACTAGATGGGTTACATATAGCCTACATTAACGCCTTCCTTACCACTGTGCTTTCCTAAATTGCTGAGAATCGTCTGTTGGCGGTCCGAATGAAATATGAACTACGTCCCTGGAGTGAGGGTTAATACATTCCGAATATAACTTGCCTAATCAGGGTTTTAAATTCCGGTGTTGTCTTGTGTGGCTGTCGGATCTGTGTTGGTGTCAAGGCAAAGGATATCCAGTTACCGAGATGACACCTGTAAGTCGATAGGAGTGCGAGGAAAGGAGGACCGAGAACGAACGAGGAGTGGGCTACGTGAAGAAGGAGGGGACTGGGATGGTGACAGGAAAGAGTGATGATGAGGTGTGACGGAGTGAGGGAATGGGGAGAGGAAGACCAAGAACGAAGTGGTAGAGGATAATATGGATGAGTATGTGAGGCACGGCGGTTTGCAAAGGTGGGAGGGAGCGGTGATGCGATGTGATGGAGAGAGACGATGAGGACAGGAGAACCAATGCCTAAGTGACAGGGTAAAAAAAGCAGAGTACATGATGGAGTAGTGGGAGTTATGATGAACTGTGCCAGAGTGAGAATGAGGAGAGGTAGACGGAGAATGAGGCGCTAGGGTAAAGTGGTAGTGGCCACGAAGGAGGGTGGTGTAGTGTGAGTGGTGACTAGCTTTGAAGTGGCCACCGTAGATTCATTATGGATGTTAGTGAGAACCTCTTTGTCAAAAAACTAAAATATCATAACACACTACATAACAGTTAGTGACGTATATTATGCTGTTAATATGTAATATAGAGGTTTGAAGAAAGTCGTGCCTAAGCTGAAGGGAGGTGGAGGAAACCGCAATGCACAGTATAGCTAGGGAATTTCGCACACAGCACTGTATGACGCCTGATGGAAAATTCCACAAGTGTGGAAAGTTTCTCACACACACGTGCTCACGCACATGACCCAACCATTGATATACTGGGAAAATGGGAGAGATGGGTCAGAGAGAGAGAGAGAGAGAGAGAGAGAGAGAGAGAGAGAGAGAGAGAGCCAAGGCACAAGGTAGGCTGAGTAGGGGTTAGGAAGCGATAAGAAACAGAAGAGGCACGGTGGAAAAGGCAGGAGCAGAGGGCAAAGAGTTAGCTAGCATAAACCGCCCTCACCTTAGTACTGCTCTTGTCAAGATAACTTCCTCTTGAGAATAAAATTGCAATCAAACCCCAGACTCATCTTTATCTTTCTCCTGCCATCCACGACAAGACCAACTTGAAAATTCTCTCCTCTCACGACCCCTATAATCTAACGTTTTTAGAAACGCCTCGGTGACGGCTATGATATCTTCAGCCTAGGGAAGTTTTTTTTTCTTTGTTAAATTCTGCTAATGCCCAATGAGTTTTTTCAGCGTACGGAAGGTGTTACCGGACAGAAGTGATGAAAAACAAACTTGGTTAATCTTACTGACAATTTCGACACACTTAGGTTATTTTACTGTGGTTTAAAGACTCGTGTTAGGGAGATGAGCTCCACGGATAAGCGCCTCATGGTGCGTGCCCTTCTATTTGCCTAATACCAGATATCTTAATTTCATGTGAAGGAAGCTACCAGTCAGTGAATGGTTCGATTAACCATTTCGTTTGTATGAACTTTGCTAGGTATTTTCCAGGCCATCGCCAGACGATTATATTCAGCTTACGAAAAACTTTTCTTAGCATTGGGCTTTATCGAGTACCGGTACGGTATTTCCAATAACCTTTCTTTGCTAATAATGGACCAAAGAATTATGTTCAAGCTAAACCCAGATGATTTAGTTCTGTGAGACATGCTATGAGTCAGTGTTATAAACTAGACCCATGACCGAGTTAGCGCACATCTGACCATTAAACCCTTCAGTCCGATGACGTATTTTTATTTTACTTTATTCCTGTTATCTCCTGACGATTCTGTTGAGCTTGGAATAAAATTTCCGAACTGGTGGGGTCAGATACAGCCTTCATTATCTCCTACACTAAGGTCTGGTTCTCCTAAGCTGAAAATAATCTGCTAGTGATAGCAAGGATAAACTGGAAGGCACTCAGAAAGCGCATACCTCTGACAACGCCAATCAAATTTAATATTTAATGTTGTAATTCGTCCTTCCTACTAGACGAATGCCTATATTGTCTCACAAAGTAAATTAATTCTACGGTGTTACTCTGCCATGTTACAGAAGCTAAAAGAGCGAATACCGTCGTCGACGCCGATGAAATAGGCTATATGATTTTATCCTGAATCCGGATCCGGATCGATTTCAAAATCTAATCATCTCTTCTTTGACCCACTGCCCGCCTATCTACGAGATTTCATTGAAATTCAATGAAAACATTTTGATATATCTCGTACACAGACAGACAGACTGACACGGGTGAATACGTAAGCTTCTCTAACTTCGCTAGAGGGGTAATAAAAAATGCATCATTAGATTCAAGGGGTTCAGTCCCAGGAAGTGGCCATTGCGTGTTATCCCTAGCAGCAGAACCGGCTTTCCAGTGGCTAGCGTACCGCGGCTTGAATTTAGGACAAGTGGTATCTTTTCAGTTGCATCACTTCTGGCTACTGGTATTATGTACAAGTCTTCCCCTCCCCACCCTGTGTGTGTGTGTGTGTGTGTGTGTGTGTGTGTGTGTGTGTGTGTGTGTGTGTGTGTGTGTGTGTGTGTGTGTGTATCGTCGACATTAAAAGATCCACCAGGCATTTTTGTTGTTACTAAGTAAAGATCCATTTGCCCACAACAGTCGCCAAACTTCCCCAGTCTTGTATACTCAGCAAAACAGGGCCGCATTCTCGTGAGCTTAGAACGCTCCCTAGCACCTCTCCCTCAGCGTCTTCACACCATCATTATAAGCATTGTCCCAACCTTGCTGCCTTGGTGTACAAACTGGCTGCCGTTGCACATACTGTGAATATGGAAATGCGTGGGGTCTGGAGCCCTAGAATAAGGCTCACTGACCTCTGTTAGCACAGAATTAATCGCTTCAGTCTGATGACGTCTCATATACTGAATTGTGGTTATCGCAAGACGATTTTGTTTCCAGTCAAGAAGAGATATGTGACTAAGAGGGTTAACACAATACAGCCTGAAGATGCAGTATACTGTATTATCTTTTCAAAATGGGCCAACTGTCCTTTAGGCAATATCATGGGCGGCAACGGGTTAAGAGAAAGGACGTCACAGTTGTGTCCTTTTGCCCCCTGAGGTGTTATGGAAGCTACGAGGCTGTTTGCACTGTAAGTGTTGTGTGTTGGGTAGCAACATTCATATCCAAGTGTAAGGAAAGTCATATCCGAGAAATGACGAGGAAGTGGGGGAGGGGGCAGAGGTTACGATTCCCTGTTGTTATCCATTCCAGTCACATCTATTCCAGTCACAGGGAACAAGTGAGTAGCATTACTGTATCTATCAGTATCTGTCCACTCACAGCAAGACTGAACCTTCTCCTTTGAGGGCAAGCTTTATCCAGAATTAAACCTTTCCTCATGCTGGCAAGGTATGGGTCAGGAAGGAGTTTCTTTAGTGAGAAGAGTGCATGTCAATGTGAAAATGTGTTTTATGTAAGTATGTACATATGTCACTGGCAGAACCGACAGCGTGTGAACATGAGTAAGCATATGAAAAACATCAGTAGCCACTTTTACTGCCCGTCACGGCTTCGGTATCAATATCTAGACTCGGGACACACATAGACCAGGTGACAAACGCGCTACCACCGAGCTACCGTAGCTGTGGACAGCATTCCATTCAGGTGTAATTTTCAGCGAGTGTTTCCCATTCCTTTCCCGCGGTATGTGCAGCATTAGGTGGCTGGTTGACCTCCTTCACGACCCACACTGACCTTTCACTTGACACGCTTACCCACACACACACACACACACACACACACACACACACACACACAGCCCCGCCCGTCGTACCCACAACATGCAACGCCGCCAGCTCCCGTCTTCACACACTTGGATTTCATTTCTGTCTTTATACGCTTCATTTGTTTCTTTGTATTTGCTCCTTCTAGTCGGATTTTGTGTGTGTGTGTGTGTGTGTGTGTGTGTGTGTGTGTGTGTGTGTGTGTGTGTGTGTGTGTGTGTGTGTGTGTGTGTGTGTGTGTGTGTGTGTCTTTGTATGGATTTTCTTTATACTTTTTCTTAACCTACGTTGGTGTCCATTCGTACACTTACTATGCAGAGAGAGAGAGAGAGAGAGAGAGAGAGAGAGAGAATATGTTAACTCATTTTTCTCTTACAACATTCTGGCTTTTCTTTGGCTTTGTTTTTTTACACCTATGTCTCAATGCAGTAAGTTTTTAATCTCTCTGGTAACAGACCTAAGTTGAATAAAATCGTCTGGCGTTAGTCACACTAAAATTTAGAAGATGTCGTCGTACTGAAAAAGCAAAGGAATTTCAGTTTTACAACAAATAATACTGTCTCATTTAACACTAGGAAAACCAAATATATACAGTTTACTAATGGACAGACATTGCCTGACTCCTATATTACCTTCAATGCTACTAATTCCTATCTCTAAAATTACTGAAATTCTGGGTTTTTCACTTAACAATGTCCTCAGCTGGACCTCTCATGTCAGATCACTTGCTAAAACCGCTTCAGAGAAACTTGGATTATTGTACGGAATCCGTAACATCTTCACTGACGAGCACTTAGCTATAATTTACAATAGTCATGTGAGCTCTCAGCTGGAATATTGCTCACCCTTGTGGAGTGGATGTGGAGAGGTTGCTCTAAAACAACAAGACAAAATTAAGAAAAAAGCTGTTAGAATTATTAATAACCCTACTATTACAAATGAACTACCTTCCCTACAAGAAAGAAAGAATGTTGCCTTCCTTGCATGATTTTACTGTTATATACTTCTGTGGTAAATGTTCAAACGAAGTTGCATCCATTGTGCCACAGTGCGCTACACAGGCATCTGGTAGCGCTCATGACTGGACTGTCACACTGCCATATTGCAAAACTTCTGCCTATGAGAATTCTTATATTCCCCGAACTGCAACTCTCTCGAACTCGCTTCCCCAGAGTGGTTTTCCCCCAAACTTCAACCTACGGCTGTTCAAGTCCAACTGTTACAGACTTTTCTATGAATGGAAGACACCTGTAATCTGATGTATGGATTATGTTTTTTACTCATTTGTTTTGCCTTCCTCTGTTCATCTTCCGTAAGGAAAAAAAAAAAAAAGCGTGTCGCAGCCCTGTCGGGCCGCTCAGCATTTGTTGAAATAAGAACAGTTTCTGAACTGCGCTTTGTTTTGGAGCAAGTGCCTCACAGCCCTATCGAGCTACACAGCACTTGCTCCTGTGGAGACACATGAAAATCCAGGGAAATACCCCGCCACATTTGCCGCGTAATGTACACCGATGGGGGGACTTGATAAAGGCTAAAACACTTGTTTATAAAATTTGAATCTACAGTACATGAAATCGAAACGAGGCCTGATCTGTGACCCGATTTCCACCATCCTGCCAAGTTTCATGGAAATCCCTTTTCCACTTTCGACTGTGGTACACACACACACACACACACACACACACACACACACACACACACACACACACACACACACAGTATACAGCATGAATATCCTTATGCACTATCACACACACGGGAGTAAAGTTTTGCTTGTGCTTGTGCGGGTGAGCAATATAACTCAATTTTAATCCAGTTTTAACCAAAATTGGTGGAGAGGCTGAGGTCAGCCAAGGGGATAACCTATTGCTCTGAGGACAATTAGGTCAAAAGTCAAGGTGAACCTAAACAGTTCTGATCCGATTTGGACCATACTTGGTGGAGAATTGGAGGTAAGCCAAGAACGAAGGGATTTGAGATCGAAAAATAAGTGAAAGGTCAAGGTTACAGGGCAAGGTCAAAGTTTGACCTGTATGTGTTTATATAAAAACAAGTGTTGATCTGATACGACCAAACTTGGTGGAAGGGTAGGACAGCTATGAGGTTGCTTTATCATTAAGAAAAAAAACGTTACTGTAATAAGTTTTTATCCGATTTAGATCAAACTTGGTAGTAGGCTTTAGCAAGGACTGAGGGATCCGAGTTTGAGAATAATCATAGGTTAAGGTCAAACGTTCGACCCTGTAACTCAAACTGTTTTAGTTCGATTTCAAACAAGCAGAAAGATCGAGGGTCAGTTACAGATGGAGAGTTCCGATATTTGGGAATAAAATCAAAGGTCAATGTGAAGTTAATCAAATTTGATTCGATCTGAACCATATTTGGTGGAAGGGTTAATGACCAAACAAGAATAAAGTAGTTAGATTCTGAGAACAATGGGTCGAAGGTCAATGTCACACGACAGACAAATGCTCGGACCCCAGACTAAATTATATGGCGATTGCGCCATTCTTTGAGTGCTGTTTCTTGATTTAACTATTTAGTGCTACCGGTCAACGAGTTGACTCAACTTAGAAGAGATTTTTCGTATTGGAGGGGCTGAAAATAACGTTCATTAACCCTTTCACTTTTAAGGTGCTCTTTCAACTGAAGTCAGTCGTCAGTCGTTTCGTAGTAGCAAGAACAAAATAAAAATGACGTCCTCTGGTTGAAGTGGGTTAGCCTCTGATCTTCGAGAATTCTTCCTGAAGGTAAATCTATTGTCTTATACAATCAACGTAATGCACTTCAAAAGAGACTACTGGAGACTGTTTCTAACTCATACACTGTCAGTGGTCTCCCCAAAGATGAACACTGACTAATAGATAAATAAATGTCTGGCTGTAGTACGAATAAACAAAAAGAAACACCGAAAGACTGGAACGCCAGCGTCCTACAGTCGGTGAAAGTTCCGAATCTGATCTTGCCATGTGACCTGGACCCTTGACCCATTTTTTTATTAAAAAAAAAAAAAAAAAAAAAGTAGGTTAGTCTCGTGGCTGATCCTCAGGCCTTTCACTAAGTGAGGCTGACATCTGATTAGAACTGTTTCAGGACACCAGTACATTATAATTCGGTAGTCAGTTATGTGTTTTTTACATACAGTAGGCTACATAGTTAAACAGCAACATGTTGAGGTGCTTGGTAGCAAATAAAACATCAGATTGTATAGGTTAATGGTGACAACTTTTGACTTTACACTACGAAATGTCTCTCAGTGCTGAATACTCAATATCATCGTCTGGTGATACCACACACACACACACACACACACACAAAAAGGTGATCGTAATGAATGATTGCAGTCTTAAGTCCAGGAGCTTAATTTTTCTTTTTTTCTTTTCTTTCTCTTTTTTTTTTTTTTTTCACTATTTCCAGACGATTTACAGTATATTCAAACTAGGAAGGACCTCGTACTGTAAAATTAGACAAGGCTGTAGCTAACTCCTCTACCACAGTGTCTCCTAAACTAAATGAAATCGTCTGCAAATGGCAAAAATAAAACAACAAAATTCTCCCTCGTAGTGAGTGGGTCGATGAGCGTACCGTGGTGAGTCTCGGCTTCCCACGTTTTTGTGTGCGTTCGACCCTTTGTTTCCAGTTTGGCATGCTGGGTCTCCTTGCCTGCAATTTTCAACACGAGTTTTGAAGTGTTATTTCTACGCTTGACGTTTTTCTCCACCTTTTATCTATTTTTCCTTCCTACGTCTGTTGCTTGGTTCATTATTTTCAAGTCAAATTCCTAGCTTTTATTTTCATTTTTTTCGTGATTACTTGGATTTTGACAGTTTTTTAAGTTATTTTTTTTCTTGCATGCAACGTCTTTATTTGGGTCATACGGTTCGAAGCATTTGTTACATTTTTATTTTACTGTGTTTGTTGTTTGGAATGTTAAAAGGAATATCCTGGATTATAACCAGGAGTTCCTTACGAGGATACAATCAGCATTTATAATTATTTATCCTTCACCTTTCTTTTAACTGTGTTCATTATATTTTCCGAGTACAGGGTATTTCGTTTAATTCTTCATTTACTGACACATTATACATTTTTTTTTTTGAAGTTCCATTGATTTTCTGTTTTTGAGTTTCTTTACTATAGTCTTTATTTCATGTAATTTTCCAAGGTTTTATATTTTTAAACAATGCCTCGTTGCTTGGATTTTTAAAACAAGAATGTGTACTCTTTACACTTGACGTATTTTCTTTCTCGTTTCTGGTACTTTCTGAAATATTCTGACTTGTCCTTTTCTTCATGTTTAGAATCAATTTCCCCCCTCCCCCCGAAATTTCTAAAGGTGTACTTTTTATTAGTATTTCAAAATTTATAAATTCAGTTCCAGTTCTCGACTTTCCTTTTTATCTCCGCCTTGGAGGCGACGTTTTACCCCGCGTTGATTTGTTTGTCTTTGTTTGTTTGTCTGTTAGCAGGATTACTCGAGAAGTTATCAACAGATTTTGATGAAATTTTGTGGGAGGGTGGGCCATGGCCCAAAGAAGAAATGAATAAATTTTGGGCAGGATCCGGAGTATCTTGCACAATATCTTCAAAAGTTTTCAAATGAATTTCAATGAAATTTTGTGGAAAGGTGCGCCATGGACCGAGAAAGAATTGATTAAATTTTGGGGATCCGGATCTGGGATTATTCAAAAAGTTGTGAACGGACTTTGATGAAATTTTGTTGAAGGGTGGACGATAGGCCATGGAAGAAATGATTAATTTTGGGGGGCGGATCCGGAAACAGAGTATCCTACACAATATCCCCGAAAGATCTCGAATATTTTAAATGAAATTTTGTGGAAAGGTGGGCCATGGGCCAAGAAAGAATTGATAAAATTTGGGGGCGGATCTGGATCCGGATCCATTTTAATGGCAATGTCATTGGAGGAGGTATGCGCTCCACAGGCGCTCTCAAGTATATTATACTCATAATCTTATCCTTATTATTGTTTTTATTCTCACTATTCTATTGCCTGCATATTTTACTGCAGTTTACTTTCATTAGCTTTGTCAAAAATATTTTTTAGATGCCGGAGCATCTTTAAGAGCGGTCCCTCGTGTCCTCATTCGCTAACGTTTTTCGGACGAAAATATTTCACTCCCGCAGAGTTTAGCGAAGTCCTAAATTACGACCCTGCTGAACCTGCACCTGTTCAGTACATGCACTTGTCATTGTCTATAATCCTCTTTGCCGTCTTTCTCTTCTCAGGCAATTTCCAAATTCTCCTCTTTATTACTGTTACACTTTCCTTGGCTGAGTTAGTAGGGTATTCTGAGGTAACCGATATATATCATCATCAGCCGTTTGATTATCCACTGCAAGACCGGCCTATCCCGCCCGAAGTCGGGACGATACAGCCATTGTATCTCTACCAAGTGGCTTAGGCTGTCTGGCAGAGATTGTATGTAGGGTGAGGAGTGCTTGTAAGCGTAACTGTAGTGTTGGAGTGGCTTTGGATGTGTGTGTGGTCTGTGAACCAAGTATAATCGGCCCGCGCAAGCCGACTGGGTGCAAGCATACTTTATAGTAAGCGACACTGATTCAACCACAGCACCCCTTGTGTCCACCAATGTAGTATGTGGCCGGGTGAACACTCCCAAAGTTTATTACCCTGGCGGGACGCGAACCCTGGTTCACCCATATACGAAACGCACACTCTACCACTGTACCACAGAGGCTCCATATATATATATATATATATATATATATATATATATATATATATATATATATATATATATCTCATCATCATCATCAGCCGTTGAGGTCCGCTGCAGGACCGGACTATCCCTACCAAAGCAGGGACGATACAGCCAATGTATCTCTACCCAGTGGCTTTATATATATATATATATATATATATATATATATATATATATATATATATATATATATATATATATATATATATATATATATATATATATATATATATATATATATATATACACACAACCAAAGCCAAGAAATGTTCCGAAAAGACACTCGAGCTCATGAAAAAAAGAAATGAAATGAAAGTGAAAACAAAGATGAAATAGAACGAGCGGAATTAAATAAGCTTATCAACGAGAGACAAAGAGAAGAAAAAAGAAAGAGAAACATGGATCAGGCCAAAGAAACCATCAAAAAGGGAAAAAGTCTGAAACTGGTCCGAAGTAAAATGGCACTAGGAAAGCAACAAATTATATCACTGAAAGATAAAAATGGCGAAGTCATTAAATGCAGAGATAAGATGGTGAAGAGAGTTAAAGAATTTTACAAAGATTTGTATGCATCAAAGACAGTAGTACCAATACCTAACTTTTCTGCTGACACAAGCGAAATACCTGAGGTAACACCAGACGAAGTAAACATTTCTCTTAAAAATACGAAAAGAGGGAAGGCTCCCGGAGATGGAACAGTAGCAGATTTACTGTTGGATGCAGGAGTAGAAGTACAAAACTGCCTTGCCCACTTATTTACTTAATGTATAAAAACGAAGAAAATTTCCCAAACCTGGTGCAGTGCAATAGTAATTTTACTTTACAAAAAAGGCGACTCAAAAGATCTCAGTAACTATCGACCCATTAGCTTATTATTAGTTATTTACAAACTCTTCACTAAAGTCCTTACGAACAGAATAACACCAAATTTAGAAGAAGGCCAACCTCGTGAACAGGCAGGATTCTGAAGCGGGTATTCGACTACTGATCATCTACACACAATGAATCAGCTAACTGAGAAAACTACAAACTATAATAAACCACTGTGCTTAGGTTTTGTTGATTACGAAAAGGCTTTTGACTCAGTGGAGCACATAACAATTATAAATTCATTGCGAAAACAAGGAGTAAATGAGAACATTGTAAAACTGCTCGAAAACATAAAAAGATGAAACTACTACAGTTAAATTACATAAAGACTCGGAAAATATTAAGACAGAGAAGGGCGTGCGTCAGGAAGATACAATTTCACCAAAATTATTTCATGGATGACTAGAAAGTATTTTCAGAAAGCTAGACCGGGATACATGGAAAAAAATTAAACCATTTAAGATTTGTTGATGACATGGTCCTATCTCAGAAACAGTAGAGGCACTGCAAGAAATGTTGAATGACCTGAACAGTGAAGTCTTAAAGTACCGTAGGGATAAAGATGAACCGGAGTAAAACTAATGTTTAATCCACATACACCAAAAAGCTTCATCAGAATAAGCGAAGAAATTCTTGAAGATGTCGCGGAGTACAATTACTTGGGGCAAATATTTGCCAAATACTAATATTAACGAAAGACCGTGATAGCGAAATTAAAAGACGCATTACAATTGGATGAAAAGATTTCGCTAAACACAGAGACATTATGAAAAGTAGCTTTCCAGTATGTATGAAACGAAAAGTATATAACTAATGTATAATTCCAGCTATGACGTACGGTTGTGAGACCTGGAAACTGACAAAATCGATGGAAAATAAACTAATATGTTCTCAGAGAGCAATGAAAAGGTCAATGTTGGGAATACCTTTAAGAGACAGGAAAAGATCAACTTGGGTGAGAAAGCAGACTAAAGTCAAAGACATTATAGACACTATAAAAGAACAGAAATGGAGGTAAGCAGGCCATGTAGCATGAATAAGGGATAACCGATGGAGCAAGAGTCTGACTGACTGGACATCAGGAGACTGTAAGCGTAGCAGAAAAAGGCCAGACAGGAGGTGGAGTGATGAGATAGTGAAAAATGCCGGGCAAACGTGGCAGAGATTGGCTCAGTCAAAGAATTCGTGAAGGTTGGGGGAGGACTTTGTTCAGCAGTGGACTTGTAGTGGCTGATGATGATGATGATATTGTGTGTGTGTGTGTGTGTGTGTGTGTGTGTGTGTGTGTGTGTGTGTGTGTGTGTGTGTGTGTGTGTGTGTGTGTGTGTGTGTGTGTGTGTGTGGTGCTTTAAATGCTAGCTTCCTCTTACTGCAGGCAGGCACACCAGGTACTGACAAACTTTGCCCTTGCCCTGACAAATGGAATTCTGATGGAATGTTATGAAAAGCCAATACTTTCGTTCCTGCCTTACCCTCAACTTTTCCACCTTGTATGGTCCGAACCGGATCTCACATTTCCACCAAGTTTTGTCCAGACCTGATGAACACGGCGTTAATTATTTTGTTCACACACACACATAGGTCGAACTTTGGCCGTGCCCATGACCTACACCTATGATTTTTCTCAAAATCGAATACCTACGTTCTTGCCAAATCAAACAAACTTGGTCTAAATTGGCCTTTCTATGTTTAGTTGCCTCACGCAATCTCTTAGGAGGGGCTCAGGGTTTGGATGACGATGATGATGATGACGATGATGATGATGATGATGATGACTCGTCGTCTGTGCATTCATAAATGTAACAACCACAAGTCTGCCGTTATGTGATGTGCGTTTTTCATATCATCAAAGGTATGAATGACGAGTATGTGCACGTGTGCTAGTGTCCACTCTAATAATAGTTTCCCTTATTACTGTGTTTGACTTTTCCTTTCACTGTGCACTTAAATTTTCATTAAAGTAATTTCTCATACTTAATTATCAAGGGCGATAAATTTCGTATAATAAAGGATGGCTGAAGCTGTGAGGCCTTTAGCACTGACGGCTCACAGGACAGTTTCTTTGGCTTTTGAGTTTAACTTTTTCTGTTTCTGAAAATCATTATAATAATTATTATTAGATCTTATTATTATTATTATTATTATTATCATTATTATTATTATTGTTTTTATTATTATTACTGTTCTTGTTACGGTTGTTATTTCCATATTGTCGACTGGGTAGCTATTGCCTGAGATGTACTCTGTCTTCTAAGCAGTGGCGTCACCAGGGGTCAGATTTTGGGGGGGCTGTGGCCCTGGTGTAGGTAGAAGGGGGAGGGGCGAGCGAAGCGAGCCTATGCAGCTGGGGGGTACGGGGGGGCGCTGTAAGCCCTCCAGGAAAATTTTTCGGAAAATGAGCAGTTTTAGGGGAATTTTTGAGGCCTATAGATGAAGAAAAAGTAAAATAAGGTTTCACAGGCTATTAATAAGAAACTTATAGGACACATGAATATTGATGGGCCTAATACTAGGTATCAGTAAACCTTATGATATAATGTGTACAAGGTAATTGTATAAAGCTTTTTTGCAGATAAGTTTTTCTTAAACTGCTAGTATTATGTAGTATCATAACAGTGTCTTAGACTTACCATATTAAATTTGATAATTCAAAGAAGCTCAATGTATATAGATATAATTGCCAAGATTTACCTTCCATTACCGGTACTGTGATAGGAAAACAAAGCCATTCACTTTCCCACTTTAGGACAATATATTTGCAACACTGAGAAATAGCCTAGGCCTAGCCAATTTAAAAATAAATCAATAAAAAAAATCCTGGCCTAAGCTTCATAAAATGACTACTGAAAAAGTTTGATATAGGGCTACTTACATGTCTGAATGGGTTCAGCTTTGGGGTTATCTGGGGTTGCTTCTGGCACCTCATTCCCAATAACAGCCACTTCTTGGCACTCATCTGAGTCATCTTTGGAGGTGCAGGTGCGAAAGAATTTCCTTATGTCACCCTGTCCCTGAGGATTTTTAGATGACCTTTTCATCACCTGAGTGGCTGATGGCTGATATCCACAAATGTATTATTGTAGAATAGCCTACAAAAGGGAAATGACATTCAGTTCTGACAGTCGTGTCGACTAAACCAACTAAGTTCTGCCGACCCTTTGTATAAAGTACAGGCTAGATCTCATATCCGTAAAAACAAAAATGAACAGGTAAAGTGATGTGGCTAGCAATATACCGGAACGTAGTAACGTCTATACAGCCACTGAAACCAATACATTCAAATAAAGCCGAAAACAACACAGGATTTAGCCACAGTTCACAGACACTTCTCAATGTAAACAAACATTCCGAGTTTCGATACTCTGAACATTCGAATTTGTGAAAAATTGCATAGATCAGATATTTTAGACTGCATAATCCAATTTTAAAGCTCCGTGATTAATATGTACCATATTATATATTGTAAATATATAATAAGTTTGATAAATTTAATACAATCTTGCATTCTTTGTGCAATAAATATTTTTCAAAGAAAACCAAGCTTGGAAAAAGTATATGGGAAACTAATATATTATAACTATTATGATATGAGTCATAGGTTTACGTAAATTGTGAATAACTTATCACATTACATAGCTAAAAATAATATTGTATTAAACTAATATGGATGCACGAATAAAAGTGGATTAGCGTTAGGGGGTTGGGGGAAAGCTAGGTGGGCCAATGCCGAGCTGCAAGCATACTATGTAAGCTGGTGATTTTTTATTATTATTATTTTGGGAGGCTGCAGTTTTGGGGGGGCTGAGTCCTTGATTTGGGGGGGCTAAGCCCCCCTAGCCCCTCCCCCTGGTGACGCCACTGCTTCTAAGGCTTCACTGACGAGCAAATGGATGTGTTGCCTACTACACTGTTCACTCTAGCTGATAGTTTCGCCGAATTCCTCCTCCCATTTCTGGATTCGAGTCACTCTGTTGATGATGATGATGATGATGATAATGATTACTATTATTAGCAAAAGTAATAACAGCGGTTCATTATTATTACGTTATTACCTTCCCTCAGCCTTATGTGGGGAAGTGTCAAGGTACTTAATAATGATAATAATAATAATAATAATAATAATAAAAATTATGATAATAATAATAATAATAATAATAATAATAATAACAATAATAAAAATAAAATAAAAATGAAAATGAAAATAAAAAAATAAAATAAAATAATAATAATAATAATAACAATAACAATAATAAAATAATAATGATAATAATAATAATAATCTATTCTATTGCCAGACGCCTCAATCCCGTTTGGGGTGGCCACAAACAAATCGCCTCCAAGTCGCCCTGTCCCCCGCCATCTCACTGCCCTGCTCCCAACTCACACCCCCCTCTCTCATAATAATAATAATAATAATTTATTATTATTATTATTATTATTATTATTATTATCGAATAATTATTTGTTACTCGATATTTTTTTTCTCTCTCTCTCTCTCTCTGGGTGCGGTTTTTCACTGAGACGCATTGTTAGTAAGGAAGCAATAAGTGCTAAAGCAATACGAGTATATGCGTTCATAAAGACTCAGGGTTTACTGTACCCAGGTGAGAGAGGAGGCGCGTTGTGGACAGCAGGTTTATGTGTTTGTTGTAATGTGAGAAAGTGAAAGGTGACTAAAGGAGATATGGATACCTGTCAGTACGATGTCTGTTTTGTTCTTGCTACCACTACATGATTGTTGCTTAGGTGAGAGGGAGACTAGAGTATGTCGTCGGTGGGATATGTTACATGCTCAACTTGGATGCCAGACAGAAGGCTAATGATGTTATGCACTCCCTTTCGTTGATCCCACTCCACTGAGTAGGCAAAGAGTCAAGGTCGCTTCCAAGTTGATGAGGAGGGGGTGGACAGAAATACGAAATAAAAACCGTGCCCATGAACCGTTTCAGAAAACTATTTTAGGGTTAATTATGATATTATTACAAACATCTTTTATGACAGTCTATGGTATTGTAACAGACTTTTTTTCTTTCTTTTTTTAAGACTAAACAATGGTATTGTTACAGAAATATTTTAGGGTTATCTGTGGTATCATTTGCGTCTGCTGTCAGCCACCAGGTTTCTTTGTCTCCTGTGAAGAGCGCTGCACAGTTGTCTTACCCGTCCCCGCTCAGGAGGGGCTCGGGGTTGGGTATTGTTTTCACTCGGTTTGTCTGTTTGTTTGTTTGTTTATTTGCTTGTTTGTTTGTTTGTCTGTCTGTCTGTCTGTCTGTTAACAACTTTATGCGAAAACTACTGGAGCGATTTTGACTAAAATTACGGGAATGATGTGCTATGACTCTCTGATCACCTGGTTATATTTGGGGCCAAATAGGGCCAAGGCCCAGGCTGTAGGTCGAAAAAATGTAAAAAAAAAAAAAAAAAAATCGTTTTTTCGCCATAACTCGTTTCAAATTCGTCTTATCGACATGCAACCAAAACCTAAAGGCGTATCTTTCAAATCTGCATCCTATGACATGCCTCATTACACCAGGGGGGTTACTCCCCAGTTAGCTGTAAGGGGGTCAATGTCAGGAGAGTCGGGCCTAAAATTTTAAATGGGCATAAAATCGTAAATTTTCACCCGATTTACTCCAAACTGATATGACATCTTTGATTAGATATCCTGTTGTGTTTATACCAACGGCAACACTAAAATGACTGCCGGGGATGGGTTTGCTGTGCCTTGGCACCGCTTCTTGTTATGCTTGTTCTCATTCTACCACCAAACGCTCTTACCCAAACGATTGGGGAAATACTTTGTGGGCTGAATTTGTAAATTATGAAAATTAGCTTGATAAATGAGGTAAAGGAGATTTATGAAAAAAAACGGCCATGCCACGTTGAGTACACCGCTTCCCGTTCGATCAGCGAAGTTAAGCAACGTTGGGTCTGGTTAGTACTTGGATGGGTGACCGCCTGGGAATACCAGATGCTGTTGGCATCCCTACGTGTCAAGTGGGGTTAGTGGAGGATTAGTGTCCCTCCCTGTAAAACAATTAACTCTAAGCCCTTGACCACCCCGTTTGGGATACATGGCGTCTGGCAATGGATGGATGGAATCCCTTTTGTACAATACTTATTTTTTCTTGCTGTCACCATACGACTTCAGCATAGTGAGCGGGAAAGCAGGCTGTGGGTAGTAATAATAATCAAAGGTGAAGTAATCCCATGATATATATATATATATATATATATATATATATATATATATATATATATATATATATATATATCATTGCGATACCTGATGTAAGCATAACCTCTTCAGTACGATATATGCTGTTCTGCTGCCATCACACGACCTTGCCTGGTGTGCTGGGTAGTATGCAGTGGGTAGGAATTATGTCTAAGAGTGACTCTATGTTCAAAATAAATGAAGAGAAGGGAGGAGAGTAGCGTGTAAGTATGGTAATGAGTTAACAAAATTAACCCCTTCCATCCAAGGGTGTATCATATTACTTTCTTGCTATTTACAGACGATTTAATTAGCTTAGAAAGGGCTTTTCGAGCTGGAGGGGTGATATATGGACTTTATTAACCTATATCCTATTAGAAAATTTTCCTAAGATGAATAGGACAGACAAAGGGTAAATTCACGGAAAAAGTTCGTCATCTGACTGAAGGGGTTGGCAGATTCCAGTGCAATGAATGTGGCAGAAGATAGTGAAGCAGATTATTGCGTGATGAATATGGTTAATGTCTTCATTACGAGTGCTGGGAATAAATTAAAATCGCCTGGCTAAAGCCCCTGTCACACATGCACGACTCAAGGACCGACCGCGGCGCGACTCAAGGTCGTAACGCATTGTTTCATCAATCATACCTTGATTCGCCGACAAAGCCCGGACTCTTTAGGGCGCTCGTGAGCCGCTGGGACGACTCGTCGGGCCTCACGACTTGCCAAAAGTCGTGTCACAGTTGTGTCGCGGTCGGGAGTGTCGTACATCGGTCATGAAACAGTCTTAGCTCAATTGGATGCGTTGTGATGCGGTCGCTGTGTTTCGTGATGCTGTCGTCAACAAAAAAACCGTTATGACTGCATGTCCCTCATCAACTGACTAGACACAGAAGAGGTCCATGATTATGCGCTGGGTGTCACTGGTGGTCTAGGTGTGATGCCCAGCCCCACGCTGGGCGTCATTGGTGGTCTAGGTGTGATGCCCTGCCCCTCGTGGGGTGTCATTGGTGGTGTAGGTGTGATACCCTGCCCCATGGGTCGGTCGTAGGGGAGACCTGGGTATGTTGTTGGGGGGTTGGGGTGTATTCCCCAAATGCGACACGCAGTTGTATTTTGTTCGTGGGAGGTCGTGTCACGGTCGTGGCTGACAAAAATTCGTTAAATTTCAAATCTGAAGACTCGTAGCTCCGTCGCCTCGCGGTCGCCTTGTGATCTTGTCACATTCTTGAGGACGTCACGACAGGCCGTGAGGCAGTCCTGACGCGGTCGTTAGGCAGTCATGAGCAGAGCAGATTTGGGGCCAGTTGGGAGGCGTGGGAGCCAACTAGGAAACGACCTTGATTCTCTCCGCGGTCGGCCGTTGAGTCGCGTATGTGTGACAGGGGCTTAAGCTGAAAAAAACTCATCCGGCAGTATCAACAGTAAAATAAGACATTATCATATTGAAAGAAAAAAATATGAAAAATATCAGATTATAACTCTAATAATACGCTAAACTTTTCACTGATATGGGCAAACCTGTCTAATTTATTCGCGGTACCACCAAATTATCTTATTCATTTGAAAGAAATCCCAGCCATTAAAAAGGATTAAAGATGGCAGAGGCGGCATATTTTAACGTGGTCACTGTGGTGAAAGACAGTCAGAATTACAGATTAAAGCTTGGATCCACAACTATGCAAAACATTATTTTTTAATCGACGCAGGTCAAGGTTTATCACTGCAAAGTTTGAGAGAAGAGAAAGGAAGACAATTACTGCAGCAAAAAATTATATGATAGCACGAAGACCCAAAAAGCTTAATGGAATTGCACAGGACAGGCTGTTTAATAACGACATAAGAAAGAGATAGAAAAGAGTAGGGAGAAGTGATGCCCAGTCATTAGTAAAGAGAAAGGTGTACTGTCACACAAATTACAGTAGTGTGTGTGTGTGTGTGTGTGTGTGTGTGTGTGTGTGTGTGTGTGTGAAATAAGAAACCTATGATTAAAAAAACAAGAAAATGTTTTTCCTCCTCCTCCTCATATTCATGACGTTTTTTTTTACCTTTTCCATTCTAAAGACTGAGTGAGGCAGGATCCACAAACTATGACAGAGAAAGTATTAAAGTGGTAGAAGTATCAACAGGTGTCCAGTAAAATGAGCCACACCAGCACATTATTAATTTTATATCCCCGAAATCCTGACTCCACCTCACAAGCCAAATCTTCTGCGTAAAACTGAGTGTATTTATATTTAGGATGGTGCTGCACATACACATGCCAGACTGAGTCATTCTGTCGAGTGGCACGTCAGATAAAGGTACCATACCAGTGCCATGTGTTTCTCCATATAACTTGTATATTTCATGCTTCCCTGTCAAGTCCCTCGTCTCAGTAACTTCCATACCTCTGCCAAGGTATGCAAACGTCCCTCAACTCCCTCCTTATCCCCTGAAATGGGTATGACTGACTGCAGGAGTAGGGCAACTTCGGCGTGCAGTCTACTGTGTTCGCATGCAGATGAACCAGGGTTACAACAACTACTACTACCGCCACAGTATCTACATCCATCCACACTTTCAATATCACAATGCCATCTACATGTACTGTACATTCTCTCCTACCCACTTATCAGATGACTTCCATATTGCAAATCTTCAGCGAATTACACATTTGGTTTCTGTTCTATCTAGGCTTTGCGTTCCACACACAATCCTTAACAGTCCCATTTCCACTATTTTAACTCTTCACTTTTCACTTTCATGCTGTATCAAATTCATACACTCATACGATAATGTGGTCATTACCTCACCTTCATTTAGTCCATTTGCAACCTCCATACCTAGACTTCTGTGGAGTAAGAAAAGAAACATTATCAGTCATTTAATTACACAGTGCATAAGTGCATAACAGAAAAAGGGAGTAAGAAGAGAAGTAGATTTTTAGAAAATCCTAACAGATACAGCATGCAAAGTGGTATGAAAGATAACTGATAAATCATACAGGTCTTAACCACCCGTTTCTCCGGTGGTGGGATGAGAGATGATGAGGTCAAAGCCCAGCATAATTTGTGGCTGTCACGCGGGCAATTACTGGGAGGCTTATTGTTGGACCGCAAGAGGTGTTCAGCCCCACTAGAAGTCGTATCCTGGTGAGTTGGGAGGCGCTATAGCACTTCTTCCATGGTAATGTATTTTGGCTGTTTCCCCATAATATTCTCTGGTTTGACCAGCGCTAACAGTAGCAGCCTATCCCTCATTATTGCTTTGTGGGCTTGAGACTCTAAGTCTAGGATACTGCAATCAAGATTATTTTAATCCATAAGAGACAGTTCTACATCCCTGGCAGTGTTATTTTATGCATTATAGAAATACTGTATCTCCAGCCATCTATTGGATACGAATCGTGGTGAGTTAGAGTATGTTCCCCGTCTAAAGCCCTAAATCTGCACCACATACAGATGATTATGAATGTCTTATATCGAAATAAGGTGGTAAGGAAGAAGTGCTAGGACGACTCTTAACCCGTACGCACCAGTTGATGTGTACAGCCGTAACGATTTTGGGCGCGGAGCAACGCCGGTTGATGTGTATAGACACAAGTGTCTTCCCGTCACCCTTTGAACTTTAACTTAT